>NW_024884586.1:33898692-33907900 GCF_019232065.1 Centrocercus urophasianus | reverse complement strand
TATGTTGAGGAAACAGGTAGGCAGAAAAATTATCATTTATACTATGGGCAAACAATTGCGATCAGTCAGTACCATGACTGAGAGAGTTATTTCTTCATACTTGAACCTTGAACACTGACCACAGTCATAGAAAAGCTAGAGGTGTAAGGAAAAGTATGAGAAATTAGTGCATTGCTGTGGGCAAATTATGATCAAGGATATCTTTAGGTTCTTTGCATTGTCTCTGCATCAGTTACCTAGAATATTACCCAGAGTTATTTTACCCAGAGTAAATTCTAAGAATTTACTCCATTTTCAGAATTTTGGTAGCCTCGAGTCATTCTGAAAACTAAATTTATTCTATCACTGGAATCATCCTACTTATGCCATGCTGATTCTAAGACTATTATTCAACTAGTTCTTCTTAACTGAAAACATTTATATCTGAACTGCTGTTTACTATCACCACAAATTTGAAATCTGCAAATGCCTTTTTTTTTTTTTTTTTTTTTTTTTTTTACAGTAATTAGTTTGGTTTCTTTTCTCCCAGAATCTTTAAATAAATGTTTGCAATGCCCAGTGTGTTTTTATGTAGACACGGACATCTCAAAATAAGTTATATTTAGTTTTTTGTATAATATTTTATCATAATTTTTTGTCCGTCTTTGGATGTCTTAGGAATAAATCCAAGTTATTAAAATAATTGTCATTATTAAGAGGAAAACAACAGGAAAAATATTAAGAATTCTTAACTTAATCCACCCAGAAAGTAAAAAAAAAATAACAAACCCACACCAAAAAAAACCTCCTATACTTTCATAAGGTAATATTTTAAGGAAGTAAGGATTCTTGTGATGTTTTAATGGTCACATTTTCAACTGAATAGTCAGGTGAGCTCAACTAAACACTTTACATATATTTATTCTCAAATTCCTTGAAATACAACATTAAGTCAGGACATAATGACAGAATCTTTTTTTATCTTGATTTTAATAGCTTGCTATTTCTCAAAGGTTCTTTTCAATGGGAAACGATGTTACAATATACATAAGTTCTGTCTTCCACATATTTTGTGCTAAAGCCGACACAAACTCATTTTACTTTTTTTTTTTGTCTGATATTAGGCTTTATTTAAGCAGCAACAAGATGTTGTTAGTTGTTCTTCAAAGCAATTTCTGGTAACAGAATAATGCTCTGGAACTTATATTTTACTTTTCTAAATAAATACCTTAAAGAAAACTAAAGAAATTTAAAATAGATGCTACTGTGGCATAAGCTCCAAAGCACTCTAGATTTACAGCCACTGGTGATCAGAAAGGAAAGCCAAACTCTGGGATGTGTGAGTAAAATCTACAACATTGAAAATCTAGCTGTTTTTTTTTAAATATACTATTTTGAAAAAAAAATATATTGGTAAAAATAAATTTTGTTCAAATTCTTCTTTTCTGGGAAGTTGCTTTTTAATTTCTTTTAGTGCAGAGTTTTAAGTGAGATAGTTTGATAAATGGGTTAGAGATTGAGTTAGATACAGCAGTTTCTCTCTGAGTAACAATTTCATGAAAACTAAAAGTAGCATTTCCTTCTTATTCAACTTATGTTTCATTTATATTTTTAGCTTTCTAACTTGTTCTACTTTATTTGTAGGAACGAATTATGTCCTTAGAAAAGGTAAGTTTCTTAAATTTATTTTCAAACCAATCCTAATGAAACTACTTGATTAAAAATGTAATTTTTACATATTTTTTTAAAAAAGGTTGCCATTTGGATTTTTTATTGCCATTGAAGATGCATGATATTTTTGCACTGCACCTTTCTGTTTAGATTTTCATTACAGTATTTGAGCACCAGTTATATAAAATTTAAAGTAGTATACTTTTCTGTATAGTTCATTTCACATTTGTCGGGAGTTAATACTCAAAGTGAGAGTCCTGATGCTTCACATAATGCTGTGTGAATTAGTTCTGCTCAGAAGTGTCTCTTAATCATGGTTTGCTTACATGACAATTAGGCGGGCTTGTATACTCTGCCAACAATTTGTCATGAACTGAGGTAAGCTGCCTGGTGAACTACTTCACAGTCTTTGTCAGTTCCCTCCACCTTGGTAGAGACTGAGAAATTTTCTTGGAAATCAACCAGTTATTCCTGTGAATACGTGCCTTATATATGCTTTGATAGTAAGAAAACTTGCTGTTTTCCGTAGAGAACCCAAAAGAGAGGGTATCACCTGCATAGATTATTTGGATTGGACTTTTCTGGATTTTATTTGGCTTTTTGTTATAATGTCATAAATTCAGAATAACTCCATTAATGTTGTAAGTATTCTGCAAGATTGTTTTTTTTGACTGAAATTTCCTTTTCACTGTGAACATCTATGTTTCAATTTAAGTCATATTTTATGTTAATGAAATTAAGGCTTTGAATAACAGTAAAACAAATTTCTGTTTGAACACACTCAGCAATGTGAAAGCTCCTAGATTCCTCTATTGTAGTAGCAGGCTCAAAGTTGCATCAGTTTTCTGATTTTTTGGTGAAGAATTGAAAGGGTGACAGTCCCCAGTGCAGAGAGATTACATGACTGCCTGACACTGTCCAAGTTCGGGCTCTTTTTCTTTCTTTCTATGTGGCTTCTATCAATAAGCAAAGTCTGCTCTTGTGATTATTTCATGGCTGTCCCACTTTGCATGCATGAATATTTAGTAATTTTTAAAATCTAAGGGTTAATACTTCTGTGCTTGGTTTGCTTCTGTAGTGTCTTGCCAAGACTACCGTTACATCAAAGGCCTTCTGATCCTCCCAGAACACAGCAGCTCTTTGATCTTATACAAATGCCTGGGAGAGGAGCAGCGTCATCCTGCCTGCCTCTCCCTTTCCTTTCCTTTCATCAGTGAGCCAGTGTGTCACTTCCTTTCACTGGGGGTACAGAATTTTCCCAAGGGTCTCCAGTTCCTTCTGCTCACTTTCACCAATAACTTTGGCTGCTTGTAGCCAGGTGCATCTTTTCTCCTAATGCTCTCCTTACCTTCTTCCTTGCTGCTATCTGCTCCTCCGATGTGGCTATTCCACTTACTATTTAGCTATTCTCTTCTCCTTGCTCTTTGATATTTTACTTATTCTTTTTCTTTTTTTTTTGCTAAAATTGCCACCTTTAATTTTTTCTTCACTAGCATTCTGTATCTTTTTTTCTGTTAAAGAACATTGTTAAAATATTATTATTATTTTTTTTTTCATTGCTCTCCCATTTATACTTATTTGTCATCTTTTGCCTAGTTTTTGAATTTAGAGTAGGAATCAAAAATAGTGGAATTCACATCTTTCTAACTTACATATTCCAATTAGTCTGCACAAATTCCACAGACTAAAGATGTATGCGTATATTTCTAACATTCTTATCACTCTTCCCTCAGAAACTGACGTAATTATTTTTAAAATGACTGTTTAGTAAAACTGTTTTTCACTATTTTGAAAAAAATGAGTTACTAAAATAATTTAAGGCATAACATTGGAAAGAATATACTTGTGTTGAGACTGAATAGAAAAATTGCATATAAGCATGATCAGAATATCTTAATGTATATTTTTAAGCAAATGTTTAAAATATTGATGTATGTATTTATTGCTAAAGTTCCTTAAAGAAAGAAACACTGCAAAATGTGGAGAATTCTGTAAACTTTATTAAACTGCACTGTTCTTGGAAGTCAGGATGAGTTGTTTCATATTTACTGACCCTCTCCTGTTTCATATTTATTTATAAATAGTTATTGCATGTGGTTTGCAACTTGATCTAATAACTTTATGTTCTGCCATGGTGATATTAATAATATAATGCTTCACAGAATCATGAAACAGTTGAAGTTGGAAGGGGTCTCCGGAGGTCACTTTGCCCAATCATTGCTCAGGGGGCTTTTGAAAATCTCCCAGGAGGAAGCTCTACAACTCTTTTCTCTTGCCAGTGCTCAGCCGCCCATACAGTACAGATTTGCTTCTTGATAGTCAGACAATTTCTGGTGTTCCAGTTTGTACCCATTACCTCTTGTCCTGTAACCGGGCACTACTGAAAAGAGCCTCACTCCATCTTCTTTACACCCTTCCTGTAGATATTTGTACACATTGATGATATCCCTCCTGAGCTTTCCCTTTCCTGGGGTGAACAGTCCCAACTCTCTCAGCCTTTCTTCATAGGAGAGATGCTTCAGTCCAGTCCCTTAAACAATGTTATTTGCTCTTTGCTGGATTCTTTATGGTATGTCTATGTCTCTTATGTAGAACACCAGATGTGTCTCATCAGTGCTGAGTGTAGGGGATGGATCATGTCATTTATTTAAGAGATGCGTGGACATGACACTAAGGGACAATGTTTAACGATGGAACTCAGTAGGTCAGATTGACAGTGGACTTGACGAGCTTGAAGGTCTTCTCCAACCTAAATTTTCTGTTCCTACTCTTATCCCTCTTCATTTTTTTCCTGTTCTTTTATTCCTATTCCTATTCTGACTAACCTACTGGCAACAGTCTTCCTAACATAGCCCTTAGATTCTCTGGACAGAGAGTTTCTTTTGGTATTGTGAAGTTACTGTAACATTTTCTACATATGGAAAATACTGAATAGTTTTGCCATATTTTGATAAAACAAAATAAGCTTGATTTTCTATTAGGAAAAGTAAAAAACTTTAATACATTGTGCTACTATAGTTGCTGTGTTTTTTTTAATTCTTTGTCATTCAACATTTGATTAAAATGAGGAAATCTATAAGCCAAATTCCTATTTTTTTTTCCTATTCTGACACTAATTTGGTTAAAACACTTCTTTGTGTTTCATTTTTTCTCAGCTGTAAGAGAGAACGCTATTTCTTCTTTCCTGTGAGGGCTGTGTGATTTAATTTTTTGTAATGCATTCAGAAAGGCTTAATGAAATAATGTTAGTGACAAAAAAATTAAATTACATGTAAATGTACGTGTCTAGCCTGCAAAGCTTCATAAAACTGAAGTAACCATTTTGAATGGCAAGGAAGCTTTTTTACCTTTTATGAATGTGTACTACTAACATTACGTTACACCCACTGCCTCTTGAGCTATATTTTTTTTAATTTCCTGTAATGATTCCTGGGTGTCTTTTGATAAAATCTTAGTAAATGATAAGGAATTGATTCTCAAAAACATTTTCTCTTTACGCCTGGTAGCAATCAGAATGCTGGTTGATGATTCACATAGATCTGGCTTGCCAAAAGGTTTCACTCACTACCTCCTCCACATTTCCAGCTGCTAGTATGCATCAAACAACTGAAAATTCATGAAATACTTTCCTAATACTTTTCCATGTAAACAATTCTTGTCGTTACCATAGGGATGATGAGTGATCATGAATGTGAAAAGTAATGGTTCATGTTCCTGTGAATGGGAAAGGAAGCATCCATGAAGCTCTCTTAATTAAAATGTTGCCCACCCTCTGCAAAAACATCTGGAGTCTGAATTGAAAGTTCAGTTAGTTTGACATTTGCAATGCTTTCTTAACAAAGATATGCTGGTTTTGATTAGTATAAGTGCAGTTTTTGCTTAAAAAATCTTAGGACTTTGAACCTCAATGAAACAATGTGGTTTAATGAAAACCAATTGAACATGCATGTTGTATAACCGGGTTTTACGTTTGTCTTTGTAAAGGTAAATTTATTTCTTAATGTGCTGAAATCACCAAAACAACGGAATAGATAAGAAGCAATAAAATGATACAAAATATATATTTTCCTCTGTATGGAAGATGTTCTAGATCACAGAATGACCCAGTTAGAGTGAAATTTTCCTGGCATATAGAGGTCAACAATGAATCTAGGAACTCTTAAAGAAAACCACACTTGCATTAAAAGATCATAAGATGTATGATCAGTATACTGCTGGAGGTGGAAGCTGACATTACAGAGTTTTGTAGATTAACAAGGAAATCAAAAAATATCTTTAAACATGCTGGAAACATCCTACTCTTGTTATTTAGGTATTCAATTTGCAAAGTTGATTTAAGAATAAGATATCATAGGTCACCTTCAACATTCCTCATAGGTCATCTTCAGCTTTCATCTGAATTGCATGTAATTCCCTGATGAAATACATTACAGTCAGTTAAAATTACAGTTGCAGTTAATCTTTTTATGGATATTCTTTGGGGACTGGCTAAATGTTACTGAAGTCAGATCTAATGTTCAAAAATATGTGTTATTCTAATAGACATTTATTTTTACCTCAAAAAAAGAAACCGACACTAACGTGAAAGTCAGTGAAGTTTGGTTTCTGGTTTGTGCTTGTGTTTTCAATATATTGACTATAAAGCTAAACTTTATGAGAACTATGCACAAATCTGCTTTGATTTATTTGAATTTAGCATTGCGGCTTTGAGACTAAAAATAATACGTGTATCTGATCTTGATTTAGATCTGTCTCTTGAGACAGCGTGTGACATTTGCATCAGTATAGGAGGAGGATTAGCTGTTCACATGCAGTTTAAATATAAAAGTGTTTGTATGGTGTCATGGAAAATGAGTAATTTGTTTTATTCTTCTTTAAGAATATAAAATGCCCCCTTTCAAAGCAAATAGCCTTTATTTTAAAAACACAAAGATAAATAGCACGCACTCTATGGAGGAGTCTGCTGTTAAATAAAATATTATGAATACAGCTTCACTCAATACAATTGGTTTTCCTCTTATCAGTACAATCAGTTCACTGTATCAGTACCTTCTGTTCCCCTTTAAATAATGAGCAGACAGATGCATTTGCTTGCTTTAGGATTGTTTGTATGTATTAGGGCATATAGCTTTCCAGTTTCTTGGAAAAAAGTTAACAATGCTTAATTGCCTTCTGTGTCAGGTGCATTCAATATCCTTTTTTACATTTTATCTTGTGTGGCTAAATCCATCTCTCTTAATAGAATGGAGTGTAGTCATTAATGATACAAGTGTGGCATTTAATCCATGCTGAAGAGATTGCTGTGTGTTTCACTAAATTGCTGGACAAATTTCTGTCGGTCAGCTAAAAGCTGTTTCGTTACCTCTCCCTCTCATTGTTTAAAATATTGTTGCCACCTTCTTCATCCAAATTCCCCTAAGAAATATTAATTTTTCTTTTTCCATTTTGGTTTGTTCATTGCCACAGTTCTATTCATTAGTTTTATGAAAAAGGAATATATTTTTCCTCTGAATACGCTTATGTATGTTTTTCTGATCATAGAATCAGAATTGCTCAGGTTGGAAAAGACCCTCAAGATCATCAAGTATTTTAGAATGTAAACGCAGGCAAAGTACAACAACGACAAAAATGTAATGCTTAGGGAATCATGTATGTACAGGAGCAGCATATATTTTATTTTCAGTCATTTGGTCAGATTGCAGCCATTCAAAGATCAGTGAGGCTTCTTAGTCATGAACGGACACATATTCTTTCAAAGTTGATATAAACATTTCTATCATTATGTGATTTGTGATTTTAAGCAAATTGGTCATTTCTCCCTTCAGGTACCTGCCTTCTTTGCTGAAGAATCCTGCTTTATTGAATGTTTCTATTTATTCACTCCTTGCATGGAAAAAACATTCAATAATTTTGGTCATTCTTGTTGCTCTTCTCTAAGCTTTCTCCATTTCTGTTTCTCTTCTGACACAAATTCCCACTGCTGTACTCAGTAGGCAAGGTGTTGCAAACACACTGTGAGTTAATAATCAGCTTTTTTATTTCTTATTTTTCTTTTTAATTATGATCAGTGTTGATTTATCTTTTCTGATAGTTATTAAGCACTGAATTAGCAAATTATTTTGTATCATTTTCCTTATGATCTGGATCATGATCAGTAGTGGTTAGCTCAAAGCCAATTACTTTATAGGAATCCAAAAAAACTATTAGTTTTTTTTGTAATCAGAAATTCAAGCTGCATTTATTGTCCCTTATCCACTGTTGATAAGACCCTGAAACTAAGCACTGAGTATGCCCATAGCACAGAGGTTGATCTTCTGCTTTCCAGATGAGAATTAATAAAGTAACAGTAGTTTCACATTTCTAATGGGTGCAAGCTGAGGCACAACTAAATTTTTTCACAAGTAGTACGTGAAATAGAGGGGATGTATTTAGGAGGTACCTAAAAAGAACAAATGATGAGCATCCTCCTTCACTTAGTGGCAGTGTTGACATTGGATCTTGGCACAGAAATTTTGAGAAGGAGCTGAATGTTGAATGGCTTAAGGGATGGACTTACACTTATGGTCTGAGTTCCTTTCATATGAGTAGATCACAGGTTAGAAAAAAAATATTCTGGTTGGAAGAGGAATATTCTATAAATTGAAAGTATTTAATTGGATCCTGAGGCACCACTACATTAATTGTGTCCTGTCTCCCCTACAGTTTTATTTCAACTTTGTATCACATACTTAATGTTTGTTTTCCTACAGTTAACAAGTAAAATCTTTCAGCAAAATTATTTATGGTTTAATTTGGTGCTGGACAAAGAAAAGATACAGAGTTCTATTACGGTTTTGTTGTTGTTTCCCTGTGAGGAAAAAGTGTGTTTCTGAAGGACTAGGGGAATTGCTTTTTGGAATCAAAAATTTCACAGACTGTCAGATCTGTGTGATACCAGGAATAACTGCTGAATGCTGTGAATCAGTATTTTAATTTACTTATAATTAAGATTATGTTTACGAGAGCAGGTAGCGATCTTTATTGCTTAAAGTCTGTTGTATCTCCTGTATTTCCCAGCCTTAAAATTGCACATGCAGGCCAGTACCAGGGGAAGAAGCAGCATACATTACAGTTCATCATAAATTAATGGAGTTGAAAACTGGCGCTTTGATGAACATAAGTAAATGAATCATGAAATATGAATTATTACTTCCTTTCTGTTGTAGAAGTTATACTTACAAGAGGAAAACATCAGAGTGATAGATACCTCTAGGCAATTTTACTTTGAAGTGGAGAGGTATAGTAACATTTGAGAAAAACAGACAGGTATTTTACAACTTTAAAAACAATTATGTGCTATAATCTGTGAAAACACATCAATGTTATATTTAGTCCTCCTGCCAGATTGCACCATTTTAACACTCATTGTTAATACATACGTGAAAGTTCTGTAATTCCTTTCTAGTAAAGAACCAGGTATGTTACAGGAAACACAATATTATTCCCCTTAAGATCTCTCTAGATTAGGTTTGTAAGCTGGGAAAAAAAAAAAAAGAAAAAAAAAAAAAAAAAAAAAAAA
>NW_024884586.1:33509319-33898592 GCF_019232065.1 Centrocercus urophasianus | reverse complement strand
AAAAAAAAAAAAAAAAAAAAAAAGAAAAAAAAAAAAAGGAAAAAAAACCCCTACATGATTGCAAATTGTCACATATTAAAATACAGAATTTCTTATGAAAATTAAAAAAATATGTATGATTTTGATCTAAGCACAGCTAGCCAAATGGAAAATCTACTAATCAACTCATGTGAGAAAGAAGGGTGTACTATTTTCTTGTTACAAGTAATAACCCTTATTAGTTCTGACTTTAAAATTTTGTGAATTTGGGTTGCCCTGCTTTCTTCACTAGAGACTGGCACAAGTATGCACTTTCCTGTCCCTACAAGGTTTTTTCATCTTTTGTCAAAATCAGATGTCAGCTTTGCAAACAGCTTTGCAAAAGTGCTGCCCATGTCAGGAAATGGTTTACTTATCTTCCAGGCATGTCTTCATATATTCATTCTTACATAATTCCTGTACAGTTTTTAAAAAACTAAGATGTTAAATTATTGCTTTAGTATAAAGGCAAAAGTCATTATGTTTTAGGTTCATACCTAGATAATTTCTACCTTACTTTCCCTCTCTTTGTATTTTCTTGTTCTGACCAAATGTCTAAGGCTTCTTTGTTTTACTCTGTTTCACTTCTGACAATTCTTCCTGTGGTTCTTGGAATCTTAAAAATCCTTTCTGGTCAATGCTTTTTTTTCCCATTTGGTTTTTTACTCTTTATATTGTTCTTGAAGAAACTATTTGTCCAGCCCTCGCAAAGTTTGTTCTTCTTAGCTGTGATAACTTCTTCTTAACTGTGATAACTGTTATATGTTATGTGAAGAATAAAATCTAATCTGAAACAAGAGACAGATTCTAGACTTCATCTTCTTGATAAGCCTTTGTTTTTTCTCCTACTGAGTCTTCCATTCCTTGTTCAGGATTTAACAATGGGGTGAGGGCCCTTTTTTAGCTAAGTGTGCAGCGGAAGGATAAAAAATATTTCCTGGAACGTGAGAAGCCCCATTGGTCTCATAAATAAAAAGAACTCAGATTTCTGTAGAACTGATTTAGCCAGGTGATTATTTAATAGAAATAAATCCTAATATCTTTTTCCAGTATCACTTTTGGTCTAATTAAACTAAATAATCAGTAAAACAGAGAAATCAATATCTTATGTCAACAGTCTAATATAGTTTATATTAAGACTGTGTATTGGCTTCAGGTTCAGTTTTGTGAGACATTGCAGAGAGAAGATGAAAAGAGATTGATTATTCATTGTTATGTGTACAAGCCAGCATGTAATTATGCTAACAAGTACTACACTTTTCATGTACTATATTATAGTAGTTTGAAAAATTGCTTATAAATTATAGTAGCAATGGCATGTTTAGTTGAGTGTTGATTATTTATTTATTTATCTATTTATTTCTAATGTTTTCTCTTGCGTTCTCTTCTTTAGAGTACTCGAGTAGCTTTAGACCATCTGGAGTCTGTTCCTGAGAAACTGAGCCTCTTAGAAGATTTCAAAGATATTGGAGTGAGAACGACTTCACTTGACTCTTTTAGTAGTTCTAAATTATTTCAATTAACTAACGTTAACCCCATATGTATAGATAAATCAGTTAACAAGATACATCAAATTACATATGACAAAAACATACAGTAAGCCATTTTTTTTTTGCCTCAGCTTTACTGAGGCCGTGAATTTAGTAGTAGGTAGTAATACAGGTGAGGTGTTCCATAATGCAAGCAAATGTTTAGTACTATGTGTAGGTTGCTCAGAAAGTAATGCTAATTATTTCCATGGAAACTGCAGCAGATACAAAGAGCACAACACTGTTTGACAGAGCAAATTCTCAGCTACAAAGCAGTATTTTTCAGTGTAGTCACCACCAATAGATGTGTGTTTTTGCCAGCAATAAATAGGAGCCTGCACGCAGTGCTTGTCAGGGGAAATGACCCACTATTTCACAGCTGCCATGATGGGCTGTTGCTGAAAAATATTGCCTATGCAATATTTCATGTTTCACCTACCCAAGCATATGGAAGTCAGAATATGCCAAATCCAGAGTGTACAGTGGGCATGGTAGGACTGTCCAGACAAGACTGGCAACGTGTTGTATGGTCTTCAAACTGATACAGAGCCTGCTCTTTTCATGTTGCAAGAAAAAGGTTGTCACCTTCTCTGGCCTGACTCTGGAAATTTGAGCTTCATAGAGCAGCAGACAGTTGATGGTTTGTCTGAATTCCAGGAAATCCAGAAGGATCACCCCTTTCTTATTGCAAAAGACAGTGCACATCAGTTTACACCCTTACAGCTGCATCTTGAATGTTTTCTTCAATGTGAAATTCACATGTGGCTCCTCCATGGACTGCTTTTTTGTCTCCAGCTAATAATGGTGACACAGTATCTCATCACTGATAATGACATGATGCAGGAAACTGTCACCTTTAGCTTCATGTCAATTAAATAGGTTGTGACAAACTTGCATACAGTGCTCTTTCTGTTTCTCTGTGAGCATTTGTGCAACCCACTTGGCGCAAACTTTGTGATATTCCTACAATACTGCTATCATTTCCAAAACACTGAAGACAATATTCAGCTCCACACACAGTTCTCTGGTCAAATAAGCTAAGTTCTGCTAAGATACTGATTGACGTGCTCTTTATTTCATGGTTTGGCAGCTGTGCATAGCTGTTTGGAATGAGGTTTGTCTTTCACTTCATTGTTGCCACTGCTGACAGCAGTCGCCACATCACCCACTGCCTCAGCTGTGCTCACACCCACTGTTTGAACTCTAGACTTTCAGGAAGCATCCACAAATGTGAAAAGATGTAGTTTTTTTTCCGCATGAGGGAATTCCATGACATCCCTTTGCTTCATCTGCACTTCCAAGTCATATGCCATTCTATCAGACTGCCCCTCTGCTGCCATCTGTTGCACAGCAACAACATGTAATGGAATATTGGTGGGAAAGTTCGATCTCTGTTGCCATGCCACCAACATCCACCTCTGGCACTGTGGGCAAACATAATAAAATAAAAAATCATTACTTCCAGAGCAAATGTCGGAATAGGTCAAAACGTAATTAGCAACTCAGAATATATGTAGAGAGTGTCACATTATAATAGTCATTAGAAGAGTTGTTACTTAAAACATTTTTCTAAAAAACTGTAATTAATTTTTATACATTGCAAAATTCCTTTGTTAGAAGCTATGAAATTTTGGAAAGAGTTACCAGACAATCAATCACCAATGAAGGATTACTTTTTAATATTTAATATTAGTATTTTGTACATAAAAAACATCATACTTTCATATGGCCCTTGTATTTCAGCCTCTGAAAGTTAGTGATTCTCTCTCCTGAGCTGCATGGAAAATCCTGGATACCCATATAGGCAGTAGCCAACCAATTTTTGCTAACTGATTTTCAAATTACAATATCATTTATATATTTCAATGCTTTTCTAGGAGTCCCATTGCAGGAGGGAGATGATTGAGGAGAGGTATACAAAGTATAAAGAAATAGTGACTTCTCTGCAGCAGCAGCTGGAAGGCTCAAAACAAAGAGCCCAACAATTCAAGGTAAGTGTGTGTACTACACTTTGGTTTTGTGATTGCTTTTAGTCAGCAACGTAAGGTTATTTAGCGTATATTAACTCATGATGCAAAAACAGACTAAAAATGTATGTGAATTGTTGCTGTTTCTTTCCTGGAATGGCAAAGTTTTGTGTAACTGCTATAGTAGTTGTAAAATTTGGTGACATTTTGTTGTCTTTGTTATAAACTGAAATATTCCAAAAACTCTTAAAAATTCCATGGAAAAGCAAATCTGTACTTTACTATTCTCAAGTCTTAGGTTGTACCACTGCTTTGCCAAATTATGTTCACAGTTTTTTGATTGGTTTGTTTGCTTTTCCCTTGTCCTTTTAGGTTTAAGAGAGCTATTGAATTTTTTTTTTTTGTTAATTGATTTGTAGACTGCAAATAGTGTTGTTTTTTTTTTTTAGTACTTCATCTCTGTATTCTTTACAATCATGTCTATTTCATACATAAACAAAATTGAGGGAGAGTAGTGATTTGCTAAAGGTAATGTTGAAATTCAAGTAATGTAAAAAAGTAAGAAATAACGTTGTTGTTCAAGTAGTGCTGAAATAAATGTTCAGAATTGAGAACTGAGAATTTTCTGCTATTGCAATCAGGATTCATTGACAGTGTCAGGTGTGTCTCTTGGCAGTTGAGGTCCCAATGTAGGATCATGCCCCATGTTACAAAAAAACTTCAGGCTGTTTGTGTTGCCACTTCCTCCACAGCAGTCTTCTAAAATATGAGCCTACCTAACAGTAGGTTTTTTAACAAGAGGAAAAGATAAAATAGAGTATTTTAGCTGAACAAGTCGCTGCTGTAAGACAACACTGTGAAACTACCTGAGCCATGTTCTTCTGTATGAAAAGAACAGGGCAGATTCACTTTCATACTATTGCTACTAGTAGTCTGCAGTTTCTGGAATTTCTCTTGCCTTTACAAGACTTAATAATTCAGTGGCCATTGAAATCTGGAAAATACTGAAAATCTAAGTGGAATGTAATCAACTTAGAACAGAATATAGTATTGACCTAAACTGACTGAGCTTACTGATGTGATGTGTTCAAAATCTGTGAAAGGCTGATTCCAAACTGATGTTTCCTCTATCTTTAGACAAGAAGGAGCATTTAATGACTTCCTTTTAGTCAGTTCTAATTGTTTTTTTGCATGACGTACAGTCCTCTTTGCTGTCACAGCTGTTACAAATAGAACAGAACGTTCAAAAACAAGTAACATACGGGTGCTAATCTGATTGCAGTGGTCAGGCTGGCTTAGTCTAAAAAATCCGTTTTTAATGCTTGCCTTTCTTACCCTCCCTTGGAACTGACTCAAATGCATTGTTGTTTCTTTTCTAAAAAGTGTTTACTGTTAGTTAGTAGGGAGTCTCTAAAATTGATTGGTGAAGGATTGTAGTCTGGAGGACATCAAAGTTCATTGTTTGTGATGGTTTTGATTCATGCTCTGCACACTGTTATGTTTCTCCTGTGAGAAGTTGACAGATATTTGGTAGATAATATTGCTTGAAGACACTGGCTGTGAAATACCTGTTGCTTAGAATGTCAGCAAAATCATAATTTGCGTTCCTATAGGTTAAAGTGTAACGTTTCAGCTAATAAAGGACGTCAGACGTTGAGGGTGATTTTTCAACTAACGAGCTAATTGTTAGTAGCTAAAGAAGAAATTAGGGAAAAAGGAGGTAAATATAACCAGTAATAATAAAATAAGGAGTAAAGAATACCAGCTAATGCAAAATCAAAAGAAAAAGCTAGAAGAAACCTAAAGATTGTTGTTTTGAACAGATTAAAATATTCTAGGACAGTTTCCCTGCTAAAAACAACTGACCACTTAGTTAAATGCATGTAAGTATTAAAAAAATCACGTGAGAAAAATACAGTATGTAAATGCAAATTTCTGTAAAGAAAAAGCAGATTGTGGTGTACATACCTTGTTTGTTCTTTTTTTTTTTTTAAAGCTCTACTATAACAAAGCATTTCTGGAAGCAGATTGGAAAGACTAAATTTTTATTTTCTTTTAAAGTTGTTGTTCTGTGTACATTTTGTGTACTAAGTCTCTCATCAGCACATAGGGTAGCACAGTAGTAATTCCTATTAGTCTTAATAGGAGTAAATCTCTCTTCACTGATGGGACAAAAGCTTATTGTATCTCTAAATTAACTTTGAAATTTATTTTATTTCCTGTTCGGTTTTCAAATCTTAGCATCAGTATTAACAGTAATTTGAAATCTGTTTTAACAAAATTGCCTTGGGGTGTTTATCATAAGAATTCAGAAGCAAAACTGTATGGTTTATATACTGATGCATTTGTGCATTATTATCTTTTCTCATTTCAAGAAACTGAGTAATTAGGATACCAAAGCAAGCTTTTAATCTTATGTTAGAAGCTATTGATTACAACTGTGGACCACCTGTTGCATTGTTAATAAGGATTCAAATAGGCTTTTAAAAAATACATTCTTTTCATAGCTTGCAAACCAAATGACTTTTCTCACTGAAAAGCTATGTTGTACAGGTCTGGCCATAAATATTAACATTGAACTTCAAACTTTATTAAATGATTAAAAGAAAACAAAAGTGAAAAAAACATCTTCAGGTACTTTGATATGAAAAATCAGTGAAGTTGGAGTTTCCTCAGAGGCATGGAAAATGGATTTAAATTTTATTATTACTAAATTGTTGAACTTTAGTAAATTGATGTAGACCATTCATTGGTGGAAACTTCATTATTTGTTGATGCCTGTCTTGCCAATATGCTTTGCCTTGCACTGTGGATGTGAGGTAGATAGAGAAAAGAACATTATTGCAACTGATGATAGTAACAACAACAGTGCTCCCAGTGGTTTTCTCAGCTGAAGATTTTCAAAGATTTTGCAGTGATAAAACCTATTGTCTGCCTACAGAATTCATAAGCAAATATCTATTACAACACGTATTTGAGAATTCAAATCAGTATTCTCCAAAATGTGTGAAATCAGAGCATAGATATATGTAACAGCATGTATTTTGTAAAATTTTACAGCTTAATGATGTGAAATAGTATTTTGTTTAATTGGCCATAGGATGGATGCAGCAGCCATGTGGAAATGGATGCCGAAATTTCTGGTATACAAGTGGCTGCTTCTTCTTCTAGTTGGCAAACTCAAAACAACTTTTTGTCCAGCTCACTGCTCTCAGATTCTAGTTGTAAGTATTGTTTCATGGGAAAAAAAAACCAACACACAACAGGTAATATATTTTCCTCTTTTAAAGTTGTTTTACTTGAACAAGTATTAAGAAAAAGTGCTAGAACTTTCTGAAGAGTTCTTCTATATTTCAGCATTAGGTACCAGATAGATGTCTGTTTCTGTGAATAACTTTGTAACATCATAATTATACCTTTATTTTTAACTAGAAAATAAAATATGTATGTTTGTCAGCCAGACCTTTTCCAAAGAATTTGGTTTTGCAATCTCTACATGAACAATCATGCATGTGTAAGCTGTGCATCTTCTCAGAGGCTAAAGATATGTTCTAAGTCTCATGACTGTGCAGCAACTTAATAAGAGTTGAATTCACTAATTTTGCCTCTACTTCAAAAGTTTTTAACAATTCTTTCTAGTGCATGTGTATAACTTGTGGTCATTAGAGGTTACCTGATCTCTGATACAGATGGGAACTGCACAAAAAAAGTTAAGATATATTAGATCTTTATCTGGTGCAAGAATACCTTTCCATGAGTGTCAGAACTGATTTAGAAAAAAATGAGTATACATACAGAAAAGAAAACATGTATATACATATATATAAGCACACATATACCTATATGTGTATATATACAATTCTCAGCATACCAGATATCAGCATAAGGATGTCAAAAACTTTTATTCTGAAGGATACTACCTTCCATTTCTTTTCAATATAACCAGTTTGTGCTTTGGCAACCTAGTGCATTCTGTGTAATGGAAAGTCCTATTTCAGGCTTCATTGCACTTCCAAACATCTTTGTCATGGAATGAATACTGTAGTAAATCACTGCTCACCAACAGTAAGTCCTGAGTTGATCTGGTAAGGTTGAAGACAGTTGCTTTCTTTTCCTCTCAAATTCTGTAGCTTGTGATTAAATATCTTTTTGCAGAACTTTCTGAATAACAACAGTGGAAACAAAGCATATGGGTGAAAGCCTCGATCTCATCTGTACTTCAGGAACAATTTTCCCTGATTCAAAGTTGTTCTCCCATTTTTCTTTAATACCTGTCAATGTCTTTCCAAGTTAAATACAGCTCAATTGTTAAGGGTATGTTTCAAAAAAGGGACAACCCATACTTTGCGGGCATGTTGAACAAGTTCATCTCCAAAAGATCTACCTTAGCAGCTTCCTGCTGCTTTTCTGCAATTCCACTGCAAAAACTTGTGGAAATTTGAAGATGCAGCACGAATGCTCACAAAATATTAGAAATATGTTTATATTGCTTAATATGAATGAAACTTGATGGGATTTCAGTACTTTTAAATTTATTTTGGGCTGGATCTCAGTTTTTGCTCTTCCACTTCTGAAAAAGAATGCAGAACATATGGAGAAACTCCACTTGTTGCAACTGGCGTGCACTAAGTGAGAACATGGTGGGTGAAGGAGCATTGTTGTAGAAGTGCAGTTTGTAAGAATAGAGGTGCTGAATGAGGTGCAGTAAGCTCCATGCAACATATTTCTAACATGTTCAAATTAGTCAATTAAGGAATAGTGTTGTTAGACTTAATTTTTTATACAGCTGATCACTTAAAGGAATTAATTGAATAAGGAAAAACAATTTCCATTTCAACTAAGGCTGTTCTATTCTACCCTGTTCTACTATATTCTATTTCAATTTTCTTCTAGCAAAGAGCATTATATTTGATAGAATTAATGCCAGTGACTTACAAATGCTAAAGATGTTCTGCCTCACACAGGAGTGGATGATGGTAGGTTATAGTTTTGAAACTGAAAGAGGATTGTATTTGGATAAAACATAGATTATCTTTCTCAGGCATCTTCTTAACAAAGGAGACAGTATTATTATTATCAAGAACAGGCATGCGGCTGAGGGTTGAATGCTGTAGTGTATGCAGCCAATTATTATTTTGCTTCTTTTCTTTCAAATTTTAAAAGTAATCACAATTATCCACGTTGCTTTTATAGCTTTAATGAGACTTAATGCCATACTGAGGCCTGGTAGTAAGATTAAAACTTCTTTTCTATCTTATTCTATAGGTAAGATGCTCCTAACTCTTAAAGTTGCAATACTTGCAGAGCATTCTTGGCTAAGACATAAATTGAAAAAGCCCTTGAAAGAGGCATATTTCTAATATGTCTTCTAATAGTCTAATATTTCTACACTGGGGGAGGAAAGAGAAGAGCTCCAGTTCTGATAAGGAATATATGAGGAACCTGAATACCAATCTAGCAAGCCAGTTTTGGATATTTTTTTCTCTCCCTCAACTGGAAAAGTTTTCTGGAGATGAAAAATAAATTATGGAAGACAGTAATGATTCAGTGTTGATCATTATGAAATATTTGCAAAATCTTCAAAAGTTCTGAAAGGCTTCTTCTGAAACCATGTTTAGATGTGATTAAGGGACTGTTGTGTTTTTTCTTCTGGAAAGTGTTTTCTAAATCATAAGTTAATCGTATCTTCATAGTTCATATATTCCAAGTCTCACAATGGTGCTAGAAAGGTTTTACAGCACATGTGTTTTACCTTTTTCTATTAATTTTTAAGGGAAAGAAATTGGTTATGAAAATACTTGGTGTTTTATTTCCTTATTTGCATTCTATTATAAATCCATTTGTCAGATTTTCTGGGAGCTAAAACCAGGCAGTAGTCTAAAGAGATTTCTATCCCTGATTTTATTTGATTCTGATGGAATGAAAGTGTTTTTAATTTCTCATTTTGCTGATTATTTTCGCACGAGTGCTTTTAGATATTTCTTATGCTTAATTAATAAGTAGGAGAGCAAGTCAGGTGCCTGTCTAAGATTTTTCATGTTGGTTTAGATGTCCTAGTGTATGCTTCCACCTGTCATTGCAGGAAGGCAGAGGTTTCCCATAGGTTTCATCACATATTTTGCATCCCTTTCTGATGCCTCAGAGCACTAATGCATTTGAGTTACGCCCTGAACACTTATTAGTGATTGAATGTTTTATACTGAACCACTTCTCCACCAGTCAAATTTTGAAGTATATTTTAAAGTTGTTGATGTAGTTTCAAGTGAAAATTTTGCAGTGATTCTAACATTTGGGAGCTTTTCTTGTAAGAAAAGGAGAGTGGTTAGGCCCTGGAACGGGCTGCCCAGGGAGGTTGTGGATGCCCCGTCCTTGGATGTGTTTAAGGCCAGGTTGGACAGGGTCCTGGGCAACCTGATCTGAATGTGTGTGTTTGGTGGCCCTGCTAGGCAGGGGGGTTGGAACTACATGATCCTTGAGGTCCCTTCCAACCCGGGTGATTCTGTGATTCTGTGATTACTAGTAAGTGTTAAATGATAAAATCAACTACTTCACTCATCTTAGTCACATAAACTCCATGAACTTTTAATTTCAGTAATGATATTAATTAATTATAACTTGAGGCTTTGACAGTGAAGTCTAGATCGAGGTCTTTTGCTCCCAAACCTCCTGTGGCTTTTAATAAATCTACCTGTAAGTGTCATCAGCTATTTGCTATGACTAATTCATCTTTTTTTCAGAAATAGAAGACCTTTCTTTTCAATTCATTTTTCCAGAACAGTTTGCAAGCCTTTGTGTTACAGCGTATCCCTACTCTCTTAGACACATGAAAACTAACAGATTTTAGTCAATAGCTAGTACAAAAAAGTTACTTCCTAACACCAGCTTTGTGTGACATTTAAAGAGCATCAGGGTAGAGGGCAGACGCATACTTTATCTTTGGAGGGAAACCTGGGATTTAGGTTCAAAATTGGTTGAAGAAAGGGAAAAAAAAATGAAAGAATAAGTAAGAAAACAATCCGCATCTCTCTCTCTATGTGTGTAACATAGTGTTGCCAATTCAGCATGCAGGTGAAAGGAAAAGTAATTGGCATTCTGTTTTCTTTGGTCTACATCTTTCTACCTGAAGGATTACTACAACTATAATGATTTTTCTTTAAAAAAGAAAAAAAGCTATTATAAAAATGTTGTGGAAATTTAAGCTTTTATTTCTATACTCATGTTCTTAAAAAGGAAGATGTGTAAGCTATAATATAATTTATACAAGGAACTTCATTAGATACAGCTTGCAGTCTGCAATGTTATCAGACCAAACAGTTGGTCTAAAAACTCAGCACTGGTTGTTATCTAAAGAATAATCCTCAGAAACTGTTTTTCATGATCACTGTAATTTTCTATAATTTTATATTATGAAGGTCCCAGGAGTTGCAGATGCTTTACATTATCTTTGAAAGTTGGATCCTGCCTTTCTCTTTGTACAGTTCATCACTTCAAGGCTTTAGCTTGGATAGTTTCCCAGCAGCCACATGTCTTTCTGGCTTTCTGTTGTTTTTGGGAATTCATTTTCCAGGGCTTCATTAGCTGTGACTTTATGGAGAATAAAATAGCCACCAGTTTTCCCAATCTGTAGCTAAGATCACAGTCTTCTCCGACTCTTTGGATCTAGTGATAAACAATACTCTTGTTTTGACGTGGTCTATAGTACAATTGATATCATGGTTGAATAAAAGCAATTTGTCCTAAAAGTTGGTTTTTATTGCCATGACAATTAATTCCTGCAATGTATCCTGATGCCTCTCTTTATCCCTCTATATATACTTTTTCATAAGCTTTTAAGACAATTTGAATTGAGATTTATAAATAAGTAGCTTAATTAAAATTAAAAAGACATTATAATGTCATGATGCTGTAAGACAAACTTGTGTTGCTCAGTGGTAAGAAGCATGGACAGTTGGAAACTGTAAAATGAAAATTCATTCAGTACAGCAATTCTATGTATGATTTTTCATTTTTTTCTTAATTTGAAAGGCCATACAGTAGTGTAATTCTGGACAAATGCTGAAGGTTTTATGCTCAAAAATGTTTACTCACTGTTTTACTGATGTTGCAAACACAGTGATTTTGTTTTCCATCTGGACATGAAAACATCTCACTCCTCTTAATTAAAGTATGAGGACGTGATCCCTACTAAATGATTATATATGTCTACAATTTTACTGCACACTTCAGAAATTGCCCTTTGGTATTTGTAATAAACAATCAAGAAGTACCACAATTCTTACATTTGTATGATAGAGGAGAGGCCATTGAAGAAAATTATATTTTATGTAACATCTACTTTGTTCCCCTTCATTTCTGCCTTTGTCAAATAATTGCCAGTTGTCTGGATATTTGGATTTTTTTTTGTCCAGCACTTTATTATAAGATGGTTTCCCAATTTATATTTTCTAGATTTTGATACAATGTAATGTATTTAGCATTTTATATGTGGCCAGTTGCAAAAAAATATACATGGTATGGCATCCTGTGAATGTTCAGAGTCACTTGCTGACTTTATGCTATTGAACATGGCATTTCCTCAAGAATTTTCTGAGTGGTTTGTTTTG
Organism: Centrocercus urophasianus; assembly: GCF_019232065.1. Taxonomy (NCBI): domain Eukaryota; kingdom Metazoa; phylum Chordata; class Aves; order Galliformes; family Phasianidae; genus Centrocercus; species Centrocercus urophasianus. Next base: position 33,886,475 of record NW_024884586.1, on the reverse strand, counting down.
TCTTATATAAATGAAGGCGTTGTAAAATTAGATGGAAATGGGATGTTGTTAAAAGTTCTGAATATCAGAAAATGCAGAAGTTTATGGTTTTTTTTGTTTTTTTGTTTTTTGTTTTTTGTTTTTTGTATAAGGAAGATATGTTGTCCACATCCATATTAAGCAGATTTGGATTGTATTTCTCTGAAAAAATGAGTCTGTTTTGTCAACTTGTAGCATTACTAGTATTGAATACTTATTAATGACATGTATTCTGCTCTGTAAAATATATTACTGCATCATGAAACATAGTCATGCTCTGCAAAGTACGTCTTTTTCTGACGGTGTTTAATTGTTTTGATTTTTTTTGTTTCTATTTTTGTCTGATTTTTTAGCACATATGCAGAGAATAATCCCTTTTGATACAAATGCTACCAAGGAAGATTCTGTTAATGTTGCCATCAGTGAAATGAAGCTGCAAGCAGGAAGAGGGAAACAGTAGGACATTTTACAAAAACTCAGAAGACTTTTTTTGAACTGGTAATTCCATCCACTGTAGGAGGAAACATCCGTAACAATTCAATGATTGCCAAACACTTCAATGAAGAGTCCCAAAAGAGACTCTGATCAGCTCCTGTAACCTGTACACCAAAGGTTTTCTGAGACTGTGATATTCTTTTGCATTTTGCTCTGCAGTTCTAAACTAAATTTATTGTATCCCTGAAATATTATGAATTTAAAGAACTGTGACATTAATCTTTGATATTTACCCATGTACAGGACTTGTGCTGACGTGTTATTTAAAAAGATTTAATAATATTAGTAACAATCAGAACTATCCATAAAAAATGTTTGTCCTAATATTTATTGAGTTATTATAGTGTTATACAAGTACATTTATGAATCTAAGTCCTTCACTTTGCAACAATTATTTATGAAAGAAGCAATAAATATTAATGCCTAATTTCCTCTAAATCATATCATGTTTTCAAGCTCAGCATGCGTCACTTATAAGCTGTTTAGAATTATTCTTCTGAATAGTTTTATCAGATGCTGTGGCGAATTTGTTCTTGTGGGACCTCTAGTAAAGCATTCATAGCACCTGAAATCTCAACTCATCTGTATTAAGTGTACAGAAGGGCATTGCTAAGTGGCTGTGAAAGTTTTACTAGCAGGGCTTAATGATCACTTATTTATTTTATTTTCTTCTCAGTTAGAAAAGACATGTCATGCTGACAGTATTGCATGATTGTATTTGTTTGGATGATTCTATTTTAAACAGTAATGGTACAATACTGCATTACTGTGATCTCAAGCAGCACATCACAGAAGAATTTGCTGTCAAAAGAAATAACAGTTCTTCTGATGGTCCTGATTTTATTTTCCATTTTTTTTAGTGCTTCTGATTGAATCACTACTGCTGTGCCTTAAAAATTTACCAAATCTATTAGAGTACTGTGTAACATGAATACCATTGCAATAATTATTTTGTACACTTCTTTCATGCTTAGGAAGTGTTTCTCTAGAACACTGTTTTTTAGCGCCATAGGCATCTCAGGTCATTATGTGCCACCTTAAAACAGGATTTTTTTTTTTTCTTTTTAAGTTTCTGAAGTTTTCTGACATCCCAGTGGACTCCATAGCCTTTACAGAGTCCATATGGATTCTGTCTGTTTCAAACAGAACTTCTTGCTGAGAATATCAAAATGGTAGAGAAAAAAAAAAATTGCTTTCATTTTCTATGGACTTGATTTTTTTCTTATTTATTTTGTAAACTTTTCTTTACCTTCCACATGTATATAATGCATGTGCATTGTTGTGTTGTCATTGGCTTTTTATACATCTGTTAATTCAAAAGGTTTGGAAAGCAATGCAGTCATGTCCATCTCTTCTAATCTCAACAGCGATGGAAGGGCAGGACAAACATAGCCAAATAATCCCTTCTGGAGAAGACAGGACAAATGGAATCCAACTTCTGTCATTGTCTACAAAGACTATGGACGTAATGAAGTTGTGCTTAACTCGGGCCACAGGAACCATAAACTAAACCAAGTGTATGGTATATCCAACATTTGTAATTTATTTTTTTTAATTAGATCAGAGCACAGTTAGAAATGTTTAAAGTGGTTTTTTTTTCTTCTGTTTAAACATTAGAAAACTGCAAGAAAGTCTCCAGCCTGCAGATTTTATAATACTTAAAATTTTGACAAAAATATTTTAAAAAGTCATTTTAAAATATATTATAAAACAGCAAATCACTCTCTCTTACGTCTGAGGGATGGTTTGAAAGTAATGCCTCCTATTTTATTATGTTGTCCCATAATGTCAGAAGTGGATATTGGTGGTATGGCAGTAGATGAACTTTTTCACCAATATTCCATTCCATGTTGTTGCTGAGGGACAGTCTGACAGGATGGTGTCTGACATGGAAATGTGGAAGTAAAGGAGTGTCACGGAATTCCTCTGTGGAGGAAAAAAACTGCAATGGAGAAAAAACTGCATCCGTTCATATTCATGGATGCTTCCTGAAAGTTCAGAGAGACCAAACTGGGTGTGAGCACAGGGAGGCAGAGGGTGTTGTGTTTCAGCAGTAGTGACAGCAACTGTACATCAACTTACATTGGTGCAGGTTTTTATGAGTGTGACATGCAGGCTCGTGTTCATTGATGATGAAAATGTATGACTGATGGTGGTGACCATGTTGAAGAATAGTGTTTAATAGCTGAGAATTTGCTCTATGAAGTAGTGTCATTGTGATCTTTGTTGTAGTTTCCATGAAAATAAACAGGAGGCATTACTTTTGGAGAAAGCTATGTATATCATTTTGGAAAGAGTCTGCTGCTGATGGATAAAAATGTGTGCTCTACCGACTTTACTGAAGCTGGAATGTTTTTTGAAGTAAATCACTTGCTGGAAAATCAATGGAACTTAAATGCCTCAGCTGAGAAGCAATATGTTGAGAAATAACATCCTCTCTATTTCCTGAGGTATTTGTAAAAATCTGGATGTTCATTGTTTTTACCATTTTATGTATTTGTACATTGTTTATCACTTGTTACTCAGAAATCTGGTGTCTTTCCTTATGCAGCATCACTTCTGCTTTACAGTATTTAACAATGATGGATAAGCAGTCTAATCTCCCTTGCTATTACGTAAAATTCTGGATTATTTTTTAAAAGTGCAGGTGAATAAATTTAGTAAGTTTAGTGCTCAATATATTTGCCTTTGACTGCGTGATTGGGTTTACAGTAGAATTCTTTTTCCTTCTTTAACATTTTCTAAAAGGGTTGAGGGAACAGAAGAAAAGAAATAAAACCACACACACACACACAGACACACACATTAATGAGACGGGTTATGGTTTCCAAAGCCAGGAAATAGTTTCTTAAATTTACCCTCTTGGCATGGCAGTTCAGATAGCATGTAATATTTGTCTCTCTTCCACCTTTGATAGAGGTTCATATTACAAAGTGAATTTTGTTTCCTTTCTACTGAAGGCTAAAGTTCCTTTAATGACATTATGTGAAACTGTCCCTTTGTGGTTTAAGCAACAACATTTTTTCCATATTGGCCTGAAATGATATTCCTTTGACCAGTTTTATTTTTTAAAGTAGAAAACCAGATTATTTTTGTATAAAGCATACTGTATATGTCATATCTTAAAAATTACTGTCCTTTCTGGTTATCAGGATGGATTTTAACCCTTCAGTGACTCATTCCTACATTCTTTCCTATAACAGAAGTTTTCAATAATGAAAAAAATGTCCTACCCCACCTAAATTTGTTTTATTTCTTTGTTCTGTTTAGTATTTGGTAAATCAGGCTACTTTATTTGTATATATTAAATAATGGCTATAATCAGCTAAGACCAGGTATCTGTGCTTATAAAGCTGTTCTGGAATACAGGGTTTAAATATAGGGCTTTCAGAAATGCACTGGGCCTTTATTTTGGCATCAAATAATTTTCACTTAACCTTCACATTTTGTAATGTCCTTCAGTTTTTTAATAATTTACAGGAAACAGAAGAGTATTTATCTGAATTACTTTGGAGAAGTTAATTACTAAATATTCAAGAGAGTAGATTTGTATTACGTACACTTCAAATTAAAAATAGATCTCAGTGTAACAAGCAGTTTCCATCCCTTTGTGGAGTGGAATAGAGCAGAACTGAATCACAAAGCAAAACAAAGCAATTTTCTTATTTTTCTCAAAATTTTCATGAAGGCCATGTTTTGGTGATGGTGAAAGTATTTCTTGAATATTCAGAGCTCAGTCACATTATTGGTCTTTCTTTTCAGCTGTCTCACTGACAGCTGAAGATGAAATTCCATAGAACAATGAAAATACTCTTCTTATATTCTTCGAAATCCATTTGTGAGGTAAGAAGTCTACTTATCAGTTCATCTCTGGCTTAGAGGCATAGTGGCTGCACCAAGGAGCACTGAATATATTTTTCATGAATGAAAATGCCAATACTACCATTACAGTAAAGAACTAGCTATTATTGTAACACTGATACCATTTATTTGTTACAGTCAAATGTTAACTGTGGTTCTCTAAATCTCCTCACATTCAAACTGCATACCTAGTATATCTGTGCCTCTTTAAGGCCTATATTCCCAGTACTGAAGTCAGTTGCAGACCAGTTATCTGGAAATGGAGGAGAATGCAACACAGATTCCTGAGGTGTTTGTTTTTTATTTTTATTTTTATCTAACTGTAAAATTTAGAAATAGATGTAGAAAAAATCTGGTAGGTTTTTCCTAGGAGGAATAGGAGGAACAGCTATTTTTGCTGCTTTTCAGAACAGCTTATTTTTGGTGTTTTAATTTCAAAATGTTGGTATTTCCATCTAAATCAAAGCAATCCCTAAATAAAAGTCCATCTTGGGCTTTATTTATTTATTTGTTTATTACATACAAAAATATTTTTCACTCTAGCAGAAGTCATTGCAGCCCTTTACTTGGAAGCATAACTGAGCTGTTAGGAGTATGTTGCTTTTCTGTGTAAAGAACTAAATGAGATTTTAAATCTGAAATGCATGTTAGCGCTGTATGCAGAGGTACAGCAGAACAGAATGTGATAACCTCAGTCTTTCAAAAATCTGTAATCTAATGTCTCTGGGAATGCTGACAACATTGAAAGAGGTTACTGTGGTTGAACTAAAGCAACATTCAGCATTTATCATTTGTACTAACAACAATAGCGACCATGTTTCCAAAGCTAAAGTTGCAAATCTGCCCTTACTCAGCCTGTAAGAAGGAGATACCTGTTTTCTTGCCTTAATACCATAGGAATTTTTGGTATCGTGTATGTGAGAAAATATGTGATGATTTTTTTCAGTATCAAGGAGGCACCTTCTTGTTGCTATTTAGAGCTAAATATTCTTGGAAATCAATTATTAGTGTATTTTCATTAAGGTACTATATTTAAATACAAGAGCTGCATAAATAAGCCTGTTTTAGGTTTAGTTCTGCTATCTTTATTTAGGCAAGTGGCTTCTCAGTATGTGTTTTTCTTCAGTAGGCACAGTGATTCTTTTGCCGTCTGTTATTTCATCTGTCTTCAGATCAGAATCGTTTTTATCTTAGACTGCTTTTCTCATCTGTCATCTACATTGCACTAGGGTGTCAAAAAGCATTTCTACACTTAACTCCACATTAATAATTTTAGTAGTTGATATGCCCAGTGAATGACAGTAATTATGAAGGCAGTTGTTGCCACTAACATAATCTCTTTTAATGTGAATTCTGCCACTCTTAATTTGTTTATTAAAATAAAGCCTACTTGCACATGTGCCTAATTGTAACGATTATTGCTCCTGCAAAGGCAAATTTATCTAACTAAGTTTGTTGGGATGTTTTAATTGCTTTTACTCAATCTACTATGAGTCCGTAGTGAAAATAATAAAGGATAAGTACTGTTGCAGTAATGCTGAAATATTATAAACTTCAGGCAGAGGAAAAGGCTACAAACTGATTTAGGAGATCTGCTGAAATATGCAGTGGAACAAAAAAATCAAGTATTACAAAGTGTATTTCTTCAAATTACCCTCAGTTGAAACAGTTGCTGATATCTAAAATACTTCTGAGAAGTAATACTGAAATTTGCTAAAGATGGTCACATGGTATCATTCTGAAAACCTGGATTTCTGTGTCACTCACCTTGTTAAATAAGCACTGAACTGGGATGTCAGCCCAAATTACGTCCTGGCAATAGGCTTTTCACAGAAACCACCAGTAACCCACTTTTGGACTTACTGTGGAAAAAGATCAGCATCAGCTGTGCTTTACTGCTGGCCAAGAGAACAGTTTGCATCTTTTGCATAAGCTATTTCATCTATGCAGCTCAATATGTGCACCATTTTAAAAGAAGCCTTCAGTGCTATTTCCAGCACAGACAACACAATCTCATCCAAACATCTGTAACTATAGAGTTTGCAGATTTTTTGTCATGTATTTTGACTCTCAGAGTATCCGTAAATCCATCAGAAACCATGGAGTTGTTTGTTTTGTCTTCACCAGAGAGATAGGTAAAAAAAATCTCTGTGAAAACATAACAATCAAGTATCCAAGTCAAGAAACTCTTCATTTTTCCAGAATGAGAGTCATTACTGAAACTTCACGAGAGTGGCTGCCTTATACAAACTGTCTTTGAAGCCCCTGAAAAAATCTACCTATCTCATTTCAAGTCATCTCTTATTGTGAGAGATTTGCTTAGTTTTCTCCTGTACTTTGGAAATTCTCTTATTTGCAATATAGACTGAATATCAGACTTGAAAAAATTTCACACATACTGCTGGCTGGCTTGATGCATTTTAATAAATGCATCAGATGTTCAAATTTCAACCTTGCTATGGCCTTAGTGGAAGAAAGTAACAAATAGGCATTTAGCCTATATGTGATAGAAGGGCATCTATTCTGTGTAATGCTGTTTTTGAAGGTGGATCTCTTCTGAAGCTGAAATTTCTGTATGTGCTTACTAGTAAATGCTGGGTGGTTTTTGTTTTTGTTTTGTTTCCCCCTGGGAATGTGAGAAAAAATCAGTCACTGGAGTTCTGTTTTATCATTTCATGCCGCCGGTTCCTGCTTAATTTAGGGATAACTAAAAGACCAGCTAATCCCAATACCTCATTAAAAGCATTTCTAAGTTAATTACTGCATGAGTAATTTTCACCCAGATATTTTATTTTTATTTAATTCAAATAAAATACAGTGCCTTTCCCATTTAGCATTCTAAAACTGAAACAAAGTGGATCTTGTGATGTAACATTTTGATTGGGAAATTCTCAAACTCAGGTTGCCTTGGCATCTAATACACGTGTCAGTGGACATATTGCATCATATTTCCCAGTCCACAGTTGCTGCTGCAGTTCACTGTAAAATGACTTTACAAAACTCTCAGGCTTCCAGTGAATTGAATGTGTGCAAGATGCTCCGTACTGGTTTAAAGTCAGAAAGGTCAGTTTGATACCTCTAAACTGCCTACCTGCAAATGAAATGGAGACTGGTATACAGGAATGAAATTCCTCAGCATGTGATTATTTCCAGACATTAAATCTTGAAAGACTTTTTCCAGCAGTTCAGCAAGGAGTCCATCCCCTGATTTAATGTAAAAGGCTCACTGACTACGTTCCCATATAAATTCAACTTTCAGCAGAGAAAAGGAATACCTATGCGAAAAAACTGTATATCTGTCTTTTCTTAATTTTCCTGCCTCATAGGTTTTATTTTGTGTGTCTGTATAAACATATTGCTATTTTTCATTCCTCTAAAATGTGCCAGAGAGGCAGCTTGCTGAATGTGATATTGCTGAACTAGCAGAGATATTGCAGGTTCCTCCAAATTTGATTACCAAATGGTAAAGGTGTGTTCAGACTTTTAATGGCTGTACAGACATTATGTGAACCGTCCCATTCACATAAATATGTACATATCTTACAGTCATAGACATGCATAAACACGTATGATCATACACTGTAAAACTTTACTGATCTAACAGAAAATTAACCCTTTGTGCTTTGAAATACAGATGACTGAAGCTAGATGTGTGCTTTGAAATCTAGATGACAGAGGCATCTCCATTATCAATGAAGTCAGCATTTAATGATGAGTTTGAGGAAAGGATGAAGGAATATTTTCTCAAGGTATATTTTCACTGCATTTTGTAGATCTCCAAGTCTACTATATGTGTCCGTCTAGTGAGCAGACAAATACATACTAACAAATACATATTTTATTGCAGTATTTCCTTAGCAAACTAAATGCTAATGTTTGCAATACTTCAGCTCTGATTTTTTTTTGAAACTAGAATTTTCCTCAAAAATTCTCAGAATTAGGATTTGAGGTTTATTTGGCCTCATGTATATATATACTATAATCTTCAGGCTTGTACTGGTTCAATAGGTCCTGACAAACTTACACGTGCTGTTCTTTCTGTTCCTATGTGAGCATTTGTCACACCTGGAACAAATTTTGCATTATTCCAATGTTGCCACCATCATTTCCAACACATTGAAGATGATATTCACTTCCAAACACTGTTCCCTGGTTGTAATTCAACACTTCTCACAGAATGAACTGATTGAGACATTCTTCATTCCATGGTGTTACAGCTATGCGTGGCTGTCCAGAATGTGTTTTATCTTCCATATCGCTGTGTCCACAGCTGAAACACACCACCCATCACCTCACTGTACTCACATCCACTGTTTGGCTACCATAAATATTCAGCAAGCAATGTGACACAGCTTTTCTTCATATGTACTTCCATGTCAGACGCTGTTTTGGCAGACTGTCCTTATAGGAGTCATTACTTTTGGAGTAGCTTGCATATAATGAAAAGTTTTGAACTTAAAATAGCTTTTCTAGAAAATTATGAAATTGGTGATATTCAGAGTTATTGCACCTCTTTGGCCCTCTCTAATGTTGGCCACTATTGTGTTTTCAAATAGTGGTTCACCTGTTAAGATGTATCAGCTGTATTTCACACTCACTGCTAAATGTTTTGTTTCAGATTAGTTTTTCCACAAAATCATGTACTTAATAAAGTACCAGAAGAGAGAATTTTCATACATGTAGGCAGAAGCTCATTGTATCTTTCATTTCAATAATGTGATTTATTTTATTCTTAAAAATATATCCAGGTGTACCGCTTTGACTACTTGTCAGATATTCTCTAACTTCTGCAGCAAGTCCTTCAGCTTTTTTATCATATGGCAGTTTCATTCCAAGATAACTTACCAAGATGTTTTTATTCCTTTTTTTTTTTTCCTAGCAGCTACCTTTCATAATGAAAAAACACACTGTTTTGAGAACTACATAATGAATTACGCTTAGCTGTTACTTTTGCAAATTGCGTGGATACACATACAACTAAGCCTACAATTTGATTTTCAGAACACCTCTCACACATTTAGGAACAAAGTTTTATGATGTGTAGAAATTTCTTACCGTGATATTCCAGAGCATGGAACTTTGTCAATCTGTGAAGTTTGTGTTGCTGTGACATGCATGAGGTTTGATTCACGTCACACTAGCATACCAATCTTATTGTGTGTGGCTGCACTGAGTTCAGCATGCCTGTGTCTAATTTATGCCAATGTGAAGTAGGAATCAACTCTTGCTTTGAATACCAGTCAGAATACTAAATGCTGAGATCATCTAGATTACAAAATACATGAAAGCAATGTATTGAGCTTTGAGTATGTTGCTGCAAACTGACGCCTTGACATTGAGTCTGAAGGTATGTTTATGTATAAGTTCGGTTAAGGCTCTGCCTGGATAGTTCATATGATAATTTGGTGCCAACATTTGTATTTACTCTCTCCAATCGGAATACAAAATGTTAAGTACAAATGAAGTACTAAAAATATCAATCATTAATTTTTGTGGACTTGGGATGTATTCCAAGCTACTCACAAAAGTAAGCTCTCAAGTTTATCATATCTCAGGAGATAGTCTCTTTGCAGGTTCAAAGTTGCTAGTGTTACTCATTGTTTAGTGTAACATAAAATGTAAATTTCTTAAGCTAAATAAATTATTTTTCTAAGCAGCACATAGCATTTGTATTCATTTGTGAGACACTGTCATTTTTTTTTTAAAGTCCTGTTTGATGTAATAGATCTTTTTTGTTTTGTGTGAAGACTATGTGATTGATGTGAATTTTTTTGTCCAATTCTGCTTTTTAAGTCTGTTTCTGAGAACAATAAATGCTCTTGGATTTTTTATTTCTTTTCCTTCTTCCACTATAAAACTTGCTCAAAAAATAAAATGGCATTTTTGAGGTGAAGCTTAATAGTTTTCTTCAAAAGTGTGTGTTTAAAGCACATATTCAGTTAAAAGATTTATTTACTTTTATTGATTAAAAAAAAAATAATCTAGCAAGGTACTACAGCCTTACAATAGGCATGGATATTTATGTTTGCCATTAATCACTGAATGGTTTCAGAGGTGTCCTTGAATGAATGGGACAAGCCCTCTAGTCAGATGAGATGAATGAGGTTCATCTGACTACGTTTGGGTTTGTGCAGGATACATGCTTCCATCTAAACAAACCTACATCTATATTCAATAGAATATCTGGGACCCATGACATAATTAATTTTGCCCCAAAGTAAATACCGAAGGTTTGATAAAATTAATTGTTGCCAACTGCACTAACTCTATTGACTGGATCTCCATTTGGAGATAAAAGAGGAAACCAGCTGACTACCTTCCATTCATAGGCCCATATTATGGGCACTTGAGTCAGGTGACCATGTCCACCTGAGGAGTGTCTCAATTCCAGGGTAAACAATTTATTGTCTTCAATAATTTTTATAAGCACTGCTCAGGAACAACTAGTACACTGGTGGGCTATCAAAGTTATTCCCATCCTAAATCCACAATATAGCACTATACCAGATACTAAGAAGAAAATTACCTTTACTCCAGCAGAAATACAACAATTTTCTAATATACAGTAAAAAAATAGAGAGAGAGTTTCTTATCATTGAATCATTCTATACAAAGAAAACTTCTCATGACAAGGTGGCCAAAATACAGTTACTTAATATCCCAAGAAATCAGTCATCGAAAGCCTGTAATTATTTTACTAATTCCATTCTCAATTGTGTATTCCATTGCCTGCTGAACTTACAAGCTTTTGCATGTTTTTTACATGGTTGTGATCTATGGGGTTGTTCATGGCAAACATCTTGCTTGCTTTACAGACCACTTGTTATCTATCGTCAGTACGTCAGTTCTATCTGCAGAAATACGGTAACATTGAAAACAAAGTTATCAGTTCATCGTGTCCTTTAGTGATGTTCACTGAAATTATGAATTTACAAGTTTCCATTCATATGAGCTGTACAACAGTAGGGGTAGTCACAGAAACAGCACAGCAGACACATTATGCTATGTTTTGGAATATGTTTGAGCAGATAGATGCTATTTTACCAGAATGTATTTTAAAAACATTCTTGCATTAAAAGCATGTTTCAAAGGAACATTTAGCAACTGACATTAACTAATGGTATCTTTTAATTGAATACAAAAAAGTGACTTCTGGCTGCTACTATTCACTGCTAATCCCATTTTATGGAGCTCTAGGGGTGGGCTGTGCCTAGATGTTGAGTTGGAAAGACTCTCATCTGAGCTTATTAAAAAAAAAATAATAAATCTCTTTTCTTTACAGGTTTCTCTTGAGGTTTCACCAGTTTCTAAAATTTAACCTGTAAGTTCTGGATGAATTCTGGTTTAATTTGCTGCATCTGTTCTGTCTACCCCCTGGCATTTTTCTGAGATAAGGAATTCTTTGTTCTTATCTGTGTCACGTTTTTTGTGCTATTGTTTTTTTGTGGGAGAAAAAATAGATTAAAGGTGATCAGGGCAGGAAAATACAACAGAAAATCTGAGTGATGTGAATGTAGAGCTGTCCTATGCCCTATATATCTGACAAAAGCATAATTTTTATTATAATTTTTTACATCTCACAGAACTGATTTCTGAAACACAGGAACATTAATTTGGCTATAAAACCAAATGTAATGTTGACATCTATTATAACATGTATATTCTATAATAAAATCCGTAGTTGTATCTGTTGGCCTACATTTTAATCACATTACTTACATATAAATTATATGGTCTTACAGAAGTAGCCATATGGAGAAGAAGATGAGGGTGTTGCATTTCAACTGTAAGGCACAGAGCTGTAGGAAACCTGATTTTATTAATGCCAGAATTGCCTGAATTTTTTTAGAATATTTTCTCTAATATTAGATTGTAGTTGATAATGAACATGTGAGCATAAATCTGTTTTCAAGTGCTCTTAAAGAAGAGGGGAAAAACCTCTGCTCAAATAATTATTTTCAAAATCTTCCCAGTGCTTCTGAAAGTCAGATTTCAAGTGTAAAGCTGTTTTGTTTTTGTTTTATGTAATGTGTGTTTGGTATTTTTACTTTGCAATAGAGCAAGATGCAGCTTCAGTTCTCAGGTACTTGATTTCTCCAGGTATTTTTAAAGAGATAAAAATTAAAAGATGTTATTGTTACATATTCCCTTCATATATGCTGTAACTTCTTAAATGCTTTTTATGCTTTATGCTTTTTATGCTTATAAGATATTATATTATTATATATTATATATTAATACATATATTTCTTAGTGGTACATAATTTCAGTGGATGTTTCATGCACGTGCAAATGAGCTGGAGTGTTCCCTATTTCCATCTGTAGGTTCTACCATTCATGTTAAGAGCAAAGCGGCTACATTACATTTTAAAATGATGTTTATGATCAGTACTTACTTGAATCTACAGGTGCTTCAGAGAGCATGATGACATTTTACCGGCATGTTATAAGAAGAAATGGTTACAAAATGAATAATAAATAATTTAGGAGGCCACAATGGGAAGGAAAAAAAAAAAGAAAAAGAAATAAAAAATTAGGAGCATCCCATTATGCAATGTTTACATTATTAAATCAGTTAGTTGCTGGACTCACATTGTTTTAAAACCACAAAAAGAAGAAAGCTTACAATAGTTGTCTTTAGAAAGCTTTCAAAAGTAGAAATGTATTTCCAAATGTTGTATTAATTTGTTTCAGCTCATCTTTCTTAAAGAATAGGATTCTCCCAGTTGTCAATAGTGTGGAAGAAACGTTGTCAGAACTACTGGCAATTTTTTAATTTTTGCATTAACTGGGGTAGCCTTGAACATGACTGCTCTGTAGCATTGTGGAGTGGCCTCATGTATTGTCCTGAAGTAATGAGATGTCTTTTCTTTGCCTCTGAAGTGATGACTTTCAAAAAGGCGGTGATATGTGTTAGCACTACAGCTAGCACAGGCTGCTGCAACCAGCATTAGCAAGAGACATAGTAAAGCCAGTCTTAGTTTTTTGTAAGGTATGGTTCAAAAAGATTACCCCACATCAGTGTTATTCCTCTTAGTCTAATGTAAACTCTGTTTTATGGTAGAAATTGTTGAATAATTCAACCATTCCACTAAATACAGATGTAACAAAACTTGCCAGCATTAATCAAGTTAGGAGAATAGTTTTTCAGGTTTTATATCTAGGCTTTTAATAATCTTTTCAGAGTTCATGAGCGTTGCTCATTTGCATTTCTTGATCTTACCTCAGGGCACAGGCAACTTTCCATTACCAAAATCTTTTTGTCATGTAATTCTTGTGCAATGGGTCATATTTGCTTTATTTGTTTGAGGTTATATGTCATGCTTCTTTAAAAAGAAACTGAGGAGGTCAGGAACCTTTGAGAAAGGCAGGAATGCTTCTCCCTAAGTAACTGAGTAACTGAATGTGTGTAGGGAGCCTTTTCAGAATGCGGGATGGGGCTTTCAGAGGAGAGCTCAGGAAGAGGAGAAGCTGAGACATTGTGGAGAGAAGCAGTGAACAAGCCAAGCTGAAGTTTCGGGGACTTAGAGGGAAGTGTTTGGCATTTGCTGCAACTTAGAAATCCACCATATTGCTGGTGGTATTGGACCAGCTTTGGAAGAAAGAGCCCATTTGAAAGCAGGAGTAAAAAATTTTGTTTGTAGATAATTTTAATCTTCCCCTATTTTACTTAAAGATTTTAAGATCTCTCTCTTTTTTTTTTTTTTTTTTTTTTTTTTTTTTTCCTGAGAGAGAATTCATCTAACCTATGCTTTGTCAAACCTTTTTTTCCTGCTTAAAACCTGTGTAGACCTTGAAGGGGAATTAGCTATAACTTTTGGTTCACGGGTTAAGGCCCCATCATGCTGTCTCTTCAAGATATTTTTCAAATTTCTGTCTCCCATAGAAGAGTTGAAATCCAAGTCCTATACTGCTTATTACCCTTTACCTCAGCACCACAGTACACAGGTTTCCTGCTCAGCAGCATTGTCTGCTTGCACCTGTGCCAGCACACTCATTTGCTTTTTCCTGTTTCTTATCTGTCAGCCATTCTAATTTGTTCCCTAATTCTTTTCCCTGCCCCCTGTTATTAGCTCCAACTTCTGCCCTTGGAGAAGCCAGCTACTCTTCTTTTATGAGCAGTCAATCAACTAATCACAAGTCAATTAGAGATTTTTTTTTTCATTCACATCATTACTTAATTTTCACATACTCTCACTGGCAGGGAAATTACTTGTTAATCCAGGGAAATTTACATATCCCTGCTCTTTTTGAATACTTTGTGGTTAGACTCATGAAGATTTCTTGCCCAGTTCTAGCTATCCCGTATGTTTGATCACTGCCTGTTCATACCTTCCTGGTATGACTGCAGTTGGCACTGGTTGGCAGTAACCTCTGATCAATACAAATTTCATCATACATTTATTGGCAAGCACTGACCTCAGAGAAAACTACTCAAGGATCAAACAAAGTTATAAAGAAAAAGAAACTTACTGCAAAGCAAAGCAGTACACTTTCAGGAAAGTAAACAGCAAGAAAAGTGCTATAGTTCTATGCAAAGACTTCATTACTATAGAATCCTGTCTCAGAAGGTGAAGGAACAGTACTGAGAACTGTGCAGATTTCTCATCACGCTTTTTCCTAGCATCTAACACTTTTTGTTTCATGGATGTCCTGCACCTGTGGTAATTGCTTTGCATTTAATAATGTTCTCAGGCTTTCTTCTTTCTTCCATGAAACTGTGCTGACATATTTTGAGTTTATACCAATATATCCATAAGAATTCTGCTACGTGACCATGCTGTATGCATACAATTACCATTCTGAATGTGCCTCCTTCAAGTTAATGATTCCAGTGATGTAATTCTTAATGGAATAAAAGATAATTTGTATTCAGATGACCCTTATTTCATCCTAAAATGTGTTCATTTAAAATTAATACAGGAACTACGCTATATAAGTTGTGTGTTTCCTGGTCAACCTCTATTGTGGCTCTTCAGTGTTAGAAATGCACCAGCAGCAATTATCCTATCTGGATGGGGATTTTTTAACAAGTACGTTTTTCTGAGAAGTAGCAGTTAGGTATTTTTTGTGTGTCTTTTTTCCCACTTAGGCTGCTCTGGTGAAAGATAAGTTCAGAAAATAAAACAGATGAGACTGGCTGATTTAGTAGCTGAAAGGGAGTGAATGGACAGCTGAATCCTAGCAAAACCATTTTCTTCAAAGTGAATTTTCTGAATGAAGGTGGGATGAAAAGGCCCAGTCTAGTCAGGTGTGTAACTGTGTCCTCTCATGCATCAGTAGAAGACTGCTGATTTCTGTTCAGCTGTTTCACACTGAGATTCAAAGCCCATGTAATTTCTACAAATAAAATTTGTAGGAGGAGTTTCCTTCTGTGAGATATTACTTTGCAGGTAAACCTACAATACCTCCACAGTTTTGTTCAAGCATATACAAAACGTAAGCTGCAAAACACTGGCCACTGCTGCAGGCAACGGGGCTCAGCTCTGTCTGGAAGTGTTTTCCTTCTTGTCTGACCCTGAGAAGTCCAAATCTTTTAAAAGGCTGGTAATTCTGGGGGAAGTCCATTGTTTGAAGGGATACAGGAGTGTTTTTCCTTAACAATTGCTGTGACCACCAGAGTCTTGGCCTGCTGCTAGCAGTATCTATGCTACAGGCAGAAGAGAGGGTGTTGCAGGGAGGAGCTGTACTTCTCTAAAGCCAGTGCTGACAGCAGGATCCTATGTGGTGCCAGACGGACTGATGTGGGTGACTCAACAGCAGTTGCTCTTCCATCCGTGTCGGTACCAAAACAATGTCCCAGCATGAGGCTGGAAGCTACACTGGGGTTGAGATGTAAAAGCCTGTTTCTCAATGCTCCATTACTCTGTTTAGTATTTGCTTGCCTTCTCTATTGTGTCTTTGATGAAATTTTAATTATTATTTATTACTTTTAATGCTGCATGCCAAATACTGAGCACACATGAAGATGGTTGATAAATAACAGAGTTAGTATTATGCAAAAGAAGAGTTTACTGAAAATTGGCCACTCAGAATAAGTTACTTCAGTAAGCAGGTACTTTTCTAAAATATTTTACTATCCACACTTTTTCTGCAGCTTTTTTTTTCCTACATGCCAAAACTGTAATTGGATCTGCCCTCTTGTAACTCATGTGGTAGGTAGACAGTGATATCCACTTTTGGCTTAATTTCCAGGGAAATTAAGTGCCTTGGCCAAAATAAAGCTACAAGCCTGTGGCTAAACAGGGGAAAAATCCTGGTCCCAAGTCTCCTTGCTCTAGCTGTAAAATTCTGTAGTAATCTACTTACAGTGTTTATGGGTAAAGTTCTTTAGCTGCACTAAAAATGACATTAACTAATATAACAAGTTGCCATTGTTAGTAGGCTAAGCAGAGAGAAAGTGTGCAATGGCACACTTTCACCAGAAAATGTAAGATATCTTTCTACTGTTCAATTTTCATTTTTCTTACTAAGAAAAGAAAATGGCAAGATGCTTGCAGTACCTCCATAGATTTGCATTGCTAATTTTGAATCCATGTAATTGAACATTGGTGGAGCATAGCCATGCCAAGCATAGAGGAAATTAGATATGAGTTAGGGGAACAAAGGAGTAAATCAGCACAGGAAGATTCTGAAAGAAAATGTACAAATTGTGGCAGGAAAACAGTACTTCAAAAGGCACATGCCTGAGATTTGTTATGGCTATCAGGAAACATCAGATCTGCTCCTAATTCCATCTCTATTTAAAGAAAGAAAAAAATCTGAATGATTTAATTTTAATTATGTAAAATAACATGCCAGAGAAGCTGAGCATGCCAGAGCCGACCCTGTATCTAATATTTAACAGAACTTGCCTGCTGCCCTGGCTGCGAACTTCTATACGTGCCTGTCATGTGAGTTGCCGTTCCTCAAGGCTTTGGGATTATTTTCTTTTTGTGCCATAACATTCTGTTCTTGTTGCTTTAAACCTGATTAATGGTAATGAATTGGAAGTTGAGTTGAGGTACCAACATAGTGGGTTGAGTTTTAATCTAACTTTGTTTCATTAAGCCCTAGATCAGATGTGAATAGGAACAGGAATAGAGTGAAGTGTTCAGGTAGTGTCAGAGTAGCTACACTAGCTGCAAAGACATGCAAAATTGTTTCTGTATGTTATTTGCCTTCCAGCTAGGAAAGCATTCTTTCCCCCTTTAACAACAACATAAAATATCAAAGGTCTCCCCAAGTAAGAGCAAATGCCTTCCTTATCCTCCTTGGTGCTGCCTGGCATGAGTGTGGTTGGGTGTCTCGCTACTCTGGAGGGAGTTCAGAGCACAGCACGGCCTGGGAACAGGAAGTGGGCCTGGGGACTCAGAGCGCTCCTGCTGCTATGCCAAATTGTCACAGAGCACTACTGTGTTCTCCGTGCCCCCAGCTTAAAGGGAAAGTTTTGTTCCATCTCTTCTGGCAACTTCACAATTCCCCTTCTGAAACTGAAGTCTGATTGAGTCAAAGGAGATATGCTGTGCTAGGAAAACTGGACAAAAATCCCAAAACACAAGTGAAGCTAAAGGGCTATCACACGCTTTTATGTTGCCCATTGCATAGGAACAGCAAATAAAATAAGTGACCGTGGAAAAAAAAGCTGCACTGAAAGCACCAAAAGTGTGCAATTGTGATAGATTTCTAGAAAGATCTCACAAAAGGAGATCTGTTCATGCCCAAACATACTCTACAACAACATTTACAAAGACAAGAAAGTACTGTTTCTTTCTCTTCTGGAAATCAAACAGTTTTATTTTCTAACCTTTTCCACTCCTGACATTCAGTGCTGATAAAAGCTAAAGACAGCAGAGAGTGTAAAGTTCATTGTGGTGCTAACTGATAAACTGGCTCTGTATGTTACTGGTCCTGAATCTGTTTTAAATTTTTAATAAATGGCACAGAATTTTAAAATGTCTCAGGTTATTGACAGCACAGTATTAGTATGTTCCAAATTTTGAGTTTGTCTTACAGATATAGTACATCTACTGAATGAAAATCATATGAACTAAACAAACACAAATAAAGCCAGGGGCTTATGGAGGACGCTATCTCAACTTCAGATGTTTCAAACTTTGTGTGTTCATTTCCTTTAACACAAGTCTCCAAACGTCTGTAGTTTAAGGAGGGAAGAAAGCATTTGTGCTTAAGTAACACTGTGTACTGTTTATGCTATTAGTGATGGTGGTCCAGGCACTTGTATCATTCTTTATATCTGACTTTGATACTTGGATATCTACCATTGGATTGGCTGTTAGTTACAAAAGACCGTTGCTTTGGTTATTGCTTGAAACACTGGAAAAAAACCTGAGTTTCCTGAACATTTTAAGTAGCTGGTTTATTTGTCTTTGCAAAGCAATTTGTCTAAATAGGCCAACATGATCAAATAACACGGGATTCTAAATATTGCCTAGTCTGATATCTTAATTAGAACTCTTAAAAAATAATGGTATTATTTTTCAGCTCCCAAAATGTCACAGATGTTTCTTAAGAATTGGCCAGTGAACATCAGCTGCAGCCACACAAAGCTATTTGTTTTTCAAAGCTGAACAGACTTTCCATTGGCACATATCCTGTCAAAAAAACCACAAGGAGAAATACAATTTATGCTGGTTTGAAAACACAAGAGCAGAAGATCACTGGTAGTTCTAGTTATGATATTTATTCTTCACTAAGACTTTTTTATTCACCTTTGTCTTTAAAATACTGTCTTATAAAAACATTTTCTTCAAATGGATTGTAACCTAATTGGGTTACACAATGTTGTGAGTAATCTAAAATACCATGATGATTACACTGCCTTTTCCACAGTGCTTCCAGCTGAACTTTGTTTCCACGGAGAATGTAGAAGTGGAGCAATTGCTGTAACTTTGGCTTTTTCTATTTTCACACAGAGATTGCCAGATGTGCTTCAGAGTAGGATATCATTTGTGAATGAATGAGAAGAAATATTCCATGTTACTAGGGATGATTAAAGTTAAACTAAAAAATGTTAGATACCTCAGCGTATTGCAGATGCACAGCCAGCTGTTCTGCACTAATTTTTAAAAACATAAATCTCAGAATTTCAGGGCACTTTACAGAGTTGCAAGTAATTCTTTGAATATTTAATTCCAGTTGTGCATGTTTGAGGATCTAGATATTAGGCATGAAATAGGAGGGACATTTTCTTTTAAAACAGCCATATCTTGCCATGAACTTATTTCAAATATCTGTTGGTCAAGGCAAGGTCAGTTTAATTCTCTAGAGCTTAAAACTTGTTAAATACTAGAACAGTTAGCAGGTTATGGTTTTTTGTTGTTGTTGTTTGGATTAGGGGTGGGTTTTTTTGTTTGTTTGTTTTTTTCTCATAAGAAAACAAGGCTTCATTTAGTGGAAACTAAATGCAAGATTTCATTCTAGCATACCAAACCTACACCAAAACCTTACCAGGGACAAGATCAGAACCAAGTAGGTTACTTCCCAAATAGGCCAACATAAAGCTTGTCTGACTTTCCTTTTTGGATAGGCTTACCCACAGCTATTGAGCAATTTAACTAATAAGAGTTGTACATGTTTTACTAGCAATTCAACTGAAATGGCACACAAAGAAAAATGAGGCTGGATCAAAACTTCAAGACCAATAAAAGCACATCAGTTTACACAGTTGAAACAGAAGAAAACAGAATTCTTCCAAGCATTAATGATTTTTTAAAAATCATTTTCTTTGGGAATACCAAATACCTTTGGAAGTTTGTCAGCTTACTCTAACCAACCAATGGATGCTTGCACAGGTACTGAACAAACAACGTGCTGGAGAAATCTGTACATTACGTTCAGACACCAGTAAACACAGAGAGTTGCCAAGCTGAGCAAATGTTAGCTTTCCAGTTGAGTGAACAAAAAAAAAAAACCTGATGTGCTTAATTCAAACTGATTAGGCTGTGCTTGAATTTGTACTTTTATGTAACTTCTTTATTAGGGCAGTTATGTTGGCCAATGTTTTTAACCCCTGCTAGTTTGTTACTTAAATGATTGAAGATAATTGATATCTGTAAAGAAGGAAGAGGAGTCTAATAAATCTAAAAGATAAAAAGTGGAACTTGTCTGCAAAATTAGTTAGAAAAGACATTGCCTATGTTATCTCTCTGCAGTTTAAAAAAAAAAAAAAAAAAAAAAAAAAAAAGCAGGACATAGGACATAAAGGAATCAAAGTTCAGTTTCTGGAAGTTGTATATAGACCATAAGTGAAATTACATTCTGGTCAAGTGGAATTGCCATTGCCAACATTGCCTTGTTTCCATGAATGTCAGGAAGAAAAATCAACTAGGATTCACCTTCTTTGTTTTGACTCTATCTGCTCTTCTTGTGACTTTAAAGAGCCTTGCAATCTCCAGTCTTGATTCTTATAAGTCAGTAGGAATAAATTTACTGACAGTGCCCATGTATAGGATCTATATACTAAGTTCCATCTTTGATCACATAGGAAAAATTTTAGATGTCCCAGAGCAGTAACATGAAATTCAAGTAATATTTAATGCTACTGCCTGGAAGATATCTCCAGATTACAAGACTCCTAGCTCTTTGCAAGTTTTGGCCATACCAAAAATTTAAGACTGGAACCTTAAATCTTCTGTAATTCAGAACATATCTGAGTTTGAGTTCACAGAATCACAGAATTGTAGGGGTTGGAAGGGACCTCCAGAGATCATCGAGTCCAACCCCCCTGCCAAAGTAGGTTCCCTACACCAGGTCACACAAGTAAGCATCCAGGCAGGTCTTGAAAAATCTCCAGAGAAGGAGACTCCACCACCTCCCTGGGCAGCCTGTTCCAGTACTCCATCACCCTCACTGTAAAGAAGTTCCTTAGCACATTTGTGTGGAACTTCCTATGTTGCAGTTTCTGGCCATTTCCCCTTGTCCTGTCTCCACTCACCACTGAAGAGTCCGGCCTCACCATTCTGCCCCCCACACCTTAGGTATTTATAGACCTGGATCAGGTCCCCTCTCAGTCTTCTTTTCTCAAGGCTGAACAGACCCAGTTCACTCAGCCTTTCCTCATAGGAGAGATGCTCCAGGCCCTTCACCATCTTTGTGGCCCTCCGCTGGACTCTTTCCAAGAGATCCCCATCTTTTTTGTACTGGGGAGCCCAGAACTGGACGCAGTACTCCAGATGAAGCCTCACCAGGGCAGAGTAGAGGGGGAGGATCACCTCCCTCGACCTGCTGGCCACGCTCTTTTTAATGCATCCCAGAATGCCATTGGCCCTCTTGGCCACAAGGGCACACTGATGGCTCAGTTCTTACAAGTTCTTACAAGTTACTCAGTAATATTACTATACTCATTATTTTTATGTTTTTATATAAATAAAGCCCTGTAAAAACAAATCCACTGCTCTGAGGAGCTTATATCTATAATGAAGTGGATAACTATTTGGTGATATAGAGGAAATGCTAAGTCATGGCTTGAAACAGTGATTGAGCACCTGGTGGAAAGGCAGAGCCAACTCAGGGGAGCTCAGCTGTGTACAATTGAGTGACCAGAAGGAATGGAATCAGGATCCACCCCTTCCCAGACCTCATTTAAGGGTTGATAGTGGAGGTAAAGGTATTTTACTGGAGATCCCTACCCATGTAAAGCCTTCTGAAGGTAAGTGGTTTTGTTTTTTTTTCTTTGATTCTATGTCTGCTGCTGCTGTTGTGTTTGGGCTTATCCTTGCTTGCTGAAGCCTTACTGTCCTGCAATTATTCCTGTGCTTTCTGTTGCATTATAACATTATGGGTGATTGATTCAAAATACATGACTCAGGAATTGGTTTTTAGAGGCCTTCGCATGAAGCTAGTAAAACTTTAATGTTATATAGATCTTGAAGTATTCTGAATATTGCTATCAATTCTGTTTTGTGTTTGTACTATAACACAAATAATCTTGAGTGCTATCCCATGGTATGTACAGGACAACCAAGTGATCTAACCCAGTCAGAATGTCTTCATGAAAGGCAGGTCCTGCTTGACTAACCTGATCTCTTTTTATGAAAAGATGACCCAAGTAAGAGCCAAGGGGAATGCTGTAGATATTGTTTTTCTTGTAGGTTAGCAAGGTGTTCAACACTGTTTCTCACAGCCTTCTCCTGGAGAAACTAATCGCTCGTGTCTTAGACAGAATATACTGTTTACTGGGTAAAAGACTGCCTGGATGTTTGTGCCCATAGTATCATTATGAATGGAGTTAAATTTAGTTTATGTCCTGTCATAAGTGATGTTTCCCAAGGTTCAGAATTGGAGGCAGCTTGAAGGTAGGAAGACTTTGTAGGTGGAACTAGATAGACTGGATTAATAGCCCACATCCAATTGCATGGCATTCAACAGGGCTGAATGCTGTGTGCTGCACTTGGGTTGTAATGACCCTGAGCAGTGGTTATAGGCATGGGGAAGAATGGCTCAAAAGCTACCTGGCAAAAAGGGATGTGGAGATGCTAATTGACAGCTGGCTGTATGTGAAACAGTGTGCCTAGGTGTCTGAGAATGCTGATGGCATCTTGGCTTGTATCAGAAATAGCGTGGTCAGTAGGACTAGGGAAATGACTATCCCTCTGTACTCAACACAGGTGAGATCATACCTTCAGTACTGTGGGGTTTTTGGCCCACTCACTACAAGGAAATTGAGATGCTCGAGTGTGTGCAAAGCTGATGAAGGGACTACAAAACAAAACACATGAGGGAAACGAAGCTGTTTAGTCTGAGGAGAGAAACTGTGACTCTCTACAACAACATGAGAGAAGGTTGCAGTGAAAACAATAATAGAATCCTTAAAGCTTAAAATCCTTAAATCCTTAAAGGGATCCTTAAAGGTCATTAAGCCTAACTCTCCTGCAACGAACAGGGACATACATTGCTAATCAAGGTTGCTCACAGCCTGGTCTAGCCTGGCCTTGAATATCTCCAGGGACAAGGAGAATCCCGCAAAATCTCTGGGAAACCTGTTCCTGTGCCTCACCACTCACTGTTAAAGACATTTCCCTTGTCCAACTTAAATCTATCCTCTTTCAATTTGAAACTATTTCCCCTCATTCATTACCACAGGCTCTGCTAAAGAGTCTATCCCCTTCTTTCCCGTAGCTCCCCTTCAGATACTGAAAGGCCACCATCAGGTCATCTTGGAGCCTTCTCTTCTCCAAGTTGAAGAGCCCCAGCTCCCTCAACCCATCTGCACAAGAGATGTGCTCCCTCACGTGGATTATTTTTGTGGCCTTCCTTTGGATGTTCTCCAACAGGTCTATATCCAGGATGAGGATACCACATCTGGATAGAGTACTTCAAGTGAGGCCTTGCCAGTGCAGAGTAGAAGGGCTGTGAGAGCACACTGTTGGCTCATATCCAGCTTCTTATCCATCAGTACTGCCAGGGCAATACTCAATCCTTTCATCCTCCAGCTTGCACTTATTAGTGGGACTTGCCTCAACACAGGTGCAAGACCTTGCACTTGGTTTTGTTGAATCTTAGAAGGTTCACCTGGATGCACTGATTGTGCTTGTCTAGATCTCTGAATGGCATCCTATCCCTTGGATGTGTTGACAGAATATTCAGCAGGTTGGTTTTGATAGCAGTTTCATTTGTTATCTCATAGCTGTGTGGAGACATGAGCTGGTAGGTTTTCCCAGTCTGAAAAGCCATTGAGTGCTATAAATAATGTTAGTATTACTGTGTTTCACTGCTGTTTATTTTTTTGTGCCATGAAATAGGGTGGTGATCAGAAAAAAGAATATTTATATTGAAATCATATGATTCACAAGGAAAAGCGTTTTTTTGTTGTAACTAGTCTTCTGTCTGCAGTTTGAAGTGACAATATCTCTGTATTCACCGGACAGTTTTGTGGATCAGTTGTTGCTGCTGAGGAAGCAGCTCACATTTTTACTTCTTTCAAAGAGATGAACTGTCATTTACAGTTCATAAGTTATGCCAGTTAGTGCTTAAGGAAAACATAAAAAGCTTTACTTTGTATCTTTAGGCACAGAAATGAAAGACTTCCAGTACTTCTTCCACCTTGAACAATTCTTTCCATTCAAAATGAGTTACAAATCTATTCTAATGTCACTGCTGATATCTCACATCAAGTATGATTTAGCTAATGAAATTTGTAAATACTTCCTCTAGTATGAGGTTAATGAAAATTCAAATGAGGATATATGACTGTGTGTGTATACATATATATTTAGAAGATCAATCAGTCTGCTTTTCTTGCTAGGGAGAGAGAAAGCTTGATGAAGCTGTCGTGTTCTGGAGATTTTTGAACTGGAATTTAGGAAGGCTGTTCTGCAGCTTGTGGTTGAGGAAAAAAGATGAAAACACTGTAACTTTTTTTTTGAGGACTTGTGTTTCCCTGTCTCATCCACGCTTTGGAAGCTAGAGTGTTCTGCCAGCTTTGTTATTAAGATGATTTCAATCCATAGACATTAAGTCTTCTGGAGGTAAAAAAAAAAAAAAAAAGCTGAATATGAAGAATATTGCCTTTTGACATATACCTTTCCTGTAGTCTTGTTTCCTATCAGTTAAAATATGGACTTGCTTCTAGTATTTTTACTTTTTCTTTTTTTATTGTATTTTCTTTCTATATTTCTAAGTCTCATAAAAGTTCAAGGAACTGTTGGGGCTTTTATTTGTGGATTAAAAACACATTTTCAGTACAAAGTTGGGAACCAGAGCAGATCTTGTGGCCAGAGGCCACACCTAAGCAAATTATACTGAAAGTCTGCAAGATTATATCTGTAGAGCTACTAACGAATTTTAGAATTATTACTGATTTCTTTGCCTCTCCCATAATTAAGTGTGTTGGCTAAATGAAACAATAAAATAACTGTTTCATAGAATGAAAAACCATAGTTTTTCATTTTTTAATTGCAAATTAAGATGGACAGTTACTGACAGGGTTAGAAAACATTTGTTGTTTTATATAAGTATCTATAAATATCTAAGGTGTGGGGAGCAGAATGGCGAGGCCGGACTCTTTTCAGTGGTGAATGGTGACAGGACAAGGGGAAATGGCCAGAAATTGCAACATAGGAAGTTCCACACAAATGTGCTGAGGAACTTCTTTACAGTGAGGTGACGGAGCACTGGAACAGGCTGCCCAGGGAGGTGGTGGAGTCTCCTTCTCTGGAGATGTTCAAGACCTGCCTGGATGCCTACCTGTGCTACCTGGTGTAGGGAACCTGCTTTGGCAGGGTGTTGGACTCGATGATCTCCGGAGGTCCCTTCCAACCCCTACAATTCTGTGTGTGATATTCCATACAGATCTCTTCCAAGTACATTAGGTAGTATTAAAACTGTACAATCTACTTAATGATAAGAAAAAAGAAAACTGGTAACTGTAAACCAGAGAAACTGAAAAATTGGGGGTCTGTAGATTAGCATCAGTGCAGCAGGATCTGGATGCATTTGTTTGAAAGCTGCAGAAGAAATTGGTATCATGGCTTTTGGTATTCAGCTATATGTATATATTTTTCAAGAAAGATTCTAGAGAACAATCTCTGTCTTTTCATTGTGATTTTTTTCATATTTGGAGATGACAATGAAATTACTTAGTTTTCCTAACGTGTAAGTCAGCTCCTTAGGTAGTACCATACAGTATTAGCTTAGCACATAACTAAAACAATGGAACTATGAAGCTGAAAATAGCTTTTGTAGTGCAGTTGGTAGAGTAGATCCTGCTTATGAGCATTGTGTTTAATTTGCATTGTTTTTCACCCTGTAATTGAAAAGAGTCTGTAAGATGCTGGAATTCAGACCACACTCTCTGTTTCTATTGTTGCAGAATTCAGTCCTGTGGAGGCAAATGCAGTTGTCATCTTTGCTTTAGTATTAGCCAGTCCAGTGCTCCATAGTGACATTTCAGAGCTGCAGGCACAGTTTTGGGCTGTGACTGCAAATTGTTTCTTGGATGGTAAAAATCATGAGGGAGATGTTAGAACCATTGTCTGAAGTTTGTTTTTGAATGCATTCCTTCTAAAAGGCAAGATAGCAATTTCATCAGTGTTGTTTTTTTTTTTTTTTATCTGGGTTTCCATAATAGAGAGCCATCGTCTAATCTGGGAAAAGCTAGAGGTTTTTGTCATCATCAGAAGATTTCTCTCTCAGTTTAGGGTTTCCAGTCATACGCAAGTTAGATACACACAATTACCTAGCCTTCAAGGAGAGGTCAGATTGTACTCACTGATGAACTCTCATTTAGGGATGAGGAATCTATGCTGAACCTCCTGGACTTATCAAATACCTTTAATATTGCTTACCTAAGGTGCTTTTGATACTTATCAAGACCTCAACAGGAGTGATTAGAGTCCACTCTTTGTTCCTGAATATTCACTGTGTGTAGGAGTGCACAGCAGCCCGTGCAGGAATAATTGACTATTTAAATTTGATGTTCACAAAAATATTTTATCTGGCTGCTTCACTGCCTTCTCATCTCTTGTACACTCTGTGCTTTCCTAGGCCATAATCTTTGTAGTGCAGTACTGTCTTTTTAAAGATCTTTGCAACATTCACGTTGTGAATACAGTGAATCTTGGTACTGCTGGAGATCTTAGGAGGGTATTCCAGTCCAAGTGCTAGTTATTAATATACTAGTATATTAATAGCTATTATTTTTCCCTATATGTAGCTAAAGTAAAAAAAATTTAGTGTTTTTAAACATCAGAAGAAAAATTGTGGATAGTGCATGCAGATTTTGAACTTTTGGGTCTTTTAAATAGGAAAGAGTTTTACTTACTAATGCAGTCAGAGTAGTTGCTGAAGTAATCTTACCTTCTCTTGCAGGCATTACTAGATTCAGTATGAATCTGTTCACATATCTGCTCTGTCTGCTAGAAATGCCCAGTCTAATAAACATTAATGACTGACATTTACAATGGCATCAGTCTCAAACTGTGTTCTATCAAAGGTTATGTTACTAGCCAGTCCACCCTTTACTTCCTTTCCCCACTGAAATGCTATTAGACATCAGTCAATTACAGAAATGTCAGTATAAGAATATGTGAAAAGCTCTTTCTTGTCTAACTGGTGATCCATCCACAATGCCTGTGATGCTGTTCAGCAGAAGATTCTTAGAGAGGAATATACTGAGTGAAGTCTATATTCAGTTTCCTATAAGCAGTGGTTTAGAGACTGCATCCAGAGCTCTAAATTTAGTCATGAGAAAAGACCTGCTTTACCTTAGTCTATTTCCTGGACTCTGTGTTTATTTAGTGCTCACATTCTGTAACTCTGAATTCCCTTTTTTTGACAATGTGTTGAGGGGAAAACTTGTGGTTTTATATCTGTTTCCAGATCACTTATTTTGCTGCCCGATCCCAGAATGTTACGAAGGACAGCAGAATGGGGTCGGGAAGATCCATCCCAGATCCAATTAGTAAAAGGATGAATGTCAAGCCTGAATGACCATAGCTACTAAGCTTTTCTGCAGCAGGAGCACTTGCAAGTAGCAAGGTTCTTTTGTGCAAACTGTGGTGTAGAATTCTGAGTGTAGAATTCTGTGTTTTTAAAAAAAAAAAAAAACAAAAAAAAAAACCAAAAACAACAACAACCTGATAGACTACACTGAAGTATTTGTCAAAGGTAGGAGTACTGAAAAAATAGGAGTCTGATACTAGACATGTCTCTTTGGAAAAAGATAGAAAGTCACTATGACTGAATCTATAACTTCAACAGGCACAGTGGTGAAGAAATATTTCCTGTAGGTACTATTGAACTTAGCTCTGATCATTTTGCTTGCTCTTGTCTAGTTTTTATATTGAAAGAGATACTGAAAAACATTTTCCATTTTATTCAGCATAATTTAAACTGGTATTTTGGATTAAATGTTTTCTGTTCCAAACTGGAGATTCTTATTCAGTTAGTACAACAGAATGTGGTCAGACACTGAAACAAGCTCACCAGGAAAGTGATTGTGGCCACAAATCCATCAGTGTTCAAGCAGCATTTGGACAATCATCTTAGGTATATGGTTTGATGTGTGATTGATTGATTGGGTCTTCTGAATTCTCTGGGATTTTTGAAAAATACTGATGTTATGTTGGTCTTCTGGTACCAAAACAATTTTATGCAGGAAGATCTGTTCCACAGTTAGCGCTTCTCTATTTCATCTTGAGTTCCTTTAGAACTTTGGGGTGAAAAGCAGTACCTGATGGCTTGTTTCCTAGAATTTTGCACGTTTCTCCCCATTAATATTATTATTTTGGCTTGTCTTACTGTGCTTTTTTTACTTAATATGCCAGCACTTGTTTTCCAATGAGCGTTTTCTTGTTTTAGAAGCTGACTGTCCTACTTTTTAGTCATGGTGGCATTCTTCTGGTCCTTTTTCAGTCTTCCTCTGTGTAGTACTAGTTCATACTGAGAATCTAGTAAATAGTGGCCATTCCAAGCTATTGGAGGAAGTTGATGATAGAAATCGTAGCTGTAGAACAGAACGTAGCAAATAGAAAGAGAAGAAGGGAAAGAAAAGGGAAAGAAAAAGAAGGGAGTCTACTTCTTGTGATGGAGCATTTGATGTGGCTGTATAAGACAGTGAGAAACCATTACCTATACTTCACCAATACAGAATGTATCATAACTCTTTGCTAAAAGGCATACAGGATGGTTGCTGTAGAGCAGAAAACTGAACTCCGATCTTTAGAGTTCAGGGCTGCCACACAGCCAAAGCACCAGACACATCTCTTGCTCTTATGATAAATGCTAATGTTAGGATGATCATAGGCCCATTAGCAAGTCAGCATCTTTACTAGCACATTGGCTTCTCTTCTCCAGGCTGAACAGCACCAACTCTTTCAGCCTGTCCTCATAGACAAGGTGTTTCATTCCATGGATCACTTCTGTGCTCTCCAATTCTATGTCTCTTCTGTACTGAGAACTCCATATCTGGATGCAGTGCTCCAGGAGGGGCCTTGCTGGCACAGAGTAGAGGGGCAGGATCACCTCCCTCAATCTGATGGCCACACTTCTTTTGATGCAGCCGAAGATATGGTTGATTTTCTGGGCTGTGTGGTCCTACTGATGGTTCATGTCCAGCTTCCTGTACACCAGTACCCCCAGTTCTTCTTGGCAGGGCTGTGCTCAATTTTTTCATCCCCCAGCTCATACCTATTCACCTAATCTGTGACTTTTTTGGTGGAACTGAAGAACATTTCATTTATATGTTGTATGATGGTGCATTTTAAAAAGATAGAAAATGAGAATTGTTTATCAGGAAATGTGTTACTGTAGACTTGTCTCATATTTATGACAATGCAATCTAATGATTAAAAGGAGGGACACAGAAATGAAGATTTTTGCCTTCTCTGAAAGAGTAGTGAGGCACTGGAATGGGCTGCCCAGGGAGGTGGTGGAGTCACCCTAGGGGTGTTCCAGGGACACTTGGACATTATGATGAGGGATATGGTTTAGTGAGAACTATTGGTGATGGATGGATGGTTGGACTGTATGAACTTGTAGGTCTTTTCCAACCTTGATGATTCTCTGATTCTGTGTTTTTGGTTTTTTTTCGTACTCTTAGCTAAAGCATTGATTTCTTTGTAACCTCTGACAGGTTAGTCCATATGCGCTGTCTGTAGAAATAATCAGAAATAATAATACAACATGAAATGCTATTATAGTAAGTGTAATATGTCAACCTTTAGATTATTGTTGTCATTGATTATAAGCATATTTGGCTTTCAGGATGCCTCGTTTCTTTTTATGGTCAGCCTCTTTCCTTTCTTTATAAAAGAAGCTATCTGGAGCTACTTTGGCTTTTATGTTCTACTTCTCCAGGAAGTAGAAACCACAACCACCATACTTTTTTTGAATTGAGAATTGTTTCTTATGTACATTTCTGTTCATTTTGGTATAAATAATATGGAATTTAAATCTATTTTTACCAAACATTCCATTAAAAAAAAAATAGATTTATGTATTTAACAATTTATAACAATATGCTAAGCTTTTAGTTTTTGTAGGAAATATTTTAAACAACAGATCTGAGATATTTTAGTTCTGGATCTACAAATATTTGCCTTAAGCCCCACTAGGGCTTAGGAGGCATAGAGTAGCATGTGGTAAAGAACAGGAAACTGATACAGTGCACAGGTACAGAATTATCTTTAAGCCCTTGCTGCTTGCACCATCTCTGCCTCTATGTGGGACTCTGTAGTGGAGAGGTGGAAGAGGAAAAAAGGCACTTTAGGCAGAATAGTTCATATTGAAGATTTTTTTTTCTCCAATTTTAGATCAAAAAGTACACATTTCTGAACTATACTTCTGAGTATTGATTTCTAATTGATACAGTGACTTTAAAATGATCAACCATGAAATGCTGTTTATTTTGTAATGAAGCCAACTGAGCTAGTTCTGGATGATGTCTTTTTTGTTTGTTTTCACCACTGAATGCAAATCTTTGAAGCTCTTTCTTTTATTTTTGCAATTAAGTTTGTTCCTGGATTTGTAGGTTTCTAACAGAATTTTATGTGCTACCGACCTTAGTATTCTGCATTTGTAGCCTTACTAATCCTTCTGAATCGCTCATCTTTGTACCATCAGAGGTATAGGAGATAACTTAATGCACCTAACAACATAGCATTACGTAATCAGTATTTTTCCCTTAATTTCCTTGTCCTGAGATTTACCATTATCTTTCTCTACTGCCTATCTATGGTGATTTCATACTGTACCCCAGGTTTGTTAGACATGGCCCTGGTCTTATGAAAGGGATAAATGAGTACTGTGAAATTTTGGGATGTTCCAGCTTTTTCCAGATAAAAGATAAGACCTTCACCTCTTTCAGTGTTCAGAATACATGTTTCTTTTGAATCTATTCCAGTAATGTAAATATAAATTTAAAAAAACCAATACTACCTGGAATCTGATTTTGGAAGTGCAGTGGAGGTAAGATAAGCTTTCCCTGTGTGAGATCTTTTTACATTTGCAAATTTTTTCCTTGTCATGAATTTCCACTGAAAAGATTAACAGGAACTGATGTAACATTCCAAATGAAATTGACTGGACTTCTTCCCTGTTCTTATTTCATGTGCTGTGTTAATGGCTTTTCTATTCTGCATACTGAAGTCCATTGATAATATGGGAGCTGGAAGTGGGTGAGGTATTGTTTTGCATTCTTAAGTCTATGGATTTATGAGAATGCTTCTAAAGTGAAAAACATTAGGGTCTTATTTTTTTTCCTCTTTATCTTCCGACAGCAGCCTCCTGAATTAGGTAGTTAAGAGATGGCTATGATATAGCAACTTTTGGAAGGAAGGAAATACTGATGAAAAAAATGAAGTACAAAATAAAATATCTAATGTAATTACCATGACTTGGGAGGGATTTTTCTTTTTTTTGCTTTTTTCTTTTTCTTTTTTGGATGAGCTCCCAAGAGAAAGGACTAATATTTAGATTGTCTATGGCTGTTTATCAGGAAAATGTGTTGCATCATTTGTCTGCTGCTTCCAGGTGCTTAAAAAAGCTCAATGGTTGCTCCCATTGAAATTTGAGTGCTGTCCAAATGTTAAAATAAGTCTCTAAAAAGCTCAGTTCATTATTGAAGGCCATGTCCTATCGGACAAGAACCAAAGCACCCACTGCCCTACTTTGTCACTATCACTGGCACTTCTCTCTCAGTTTTCCTGGCACAAATCTTTGTGGGACTCTGTGGTGAAACTGGATCAAGGGCTAAAAACACTCGTCTTTTCTGCTGAGTTATTTTGAAACTAGATTTCTTACTCATTTCAAAGTGTGATACCACAAGTAGTTGTGCCAGCACTGGTAAGAGTATACTACACATGTCTAGAAATGAGCGGTAGAAATGGGAATATCTGAAGCTGTATTATTGGTGAATGTAAAGTTTCTCATTTAGCTAACCAGATGCCTGGTCAGTAGTAATCTGTCCTTTGAGATCACACTACAGTTACAGCTGGGACAGCGAACTCAAAAGACAGGCCATAGCTCTGCTCCATGCAATACAGTATCTTAAAGCAGTGAAGGAGCACTGATACTCTGAAAAGAAGGTTCAAACACCAGCCACTGTTATATACATGGAGGATGATGATTCTATCCCAATTTTGAGAGGTGATGATGATATATCCTGATGTTTCTAGTAAGACTGTGCTTGTTCTTATTTCTCAAAGCATCCAGCATTCTTCCAGGGCAAGGAGTAGGCCCACTGGTAAGAGATGACTGAACGAGATTTCATCTCATCTTTCTTCACAATACTATTCATGTTCTGTGAATAAATATGACTTCAGTTCCTTAAATCACTTTCTTTCTTTCACTGAGTGAATTTATTTGAGACTTTTTTTTTAAAGATTCATAGAGCAGAATATTTTCAAGAAAGCCTTATGAAGCAGAATCTGTAGTCAGTTTTTGAGGGCTGATCTCTACCAATTCATCCTTGCTTCTAATTAGTACAGCTAAGCTGTGGCACTATGCAGATAATCACTAAACTTCTGGCAGTACAGCTGAATTCCCTTAGTCTTTCAAGCTGTGTTGCCTTATCCTCATTCCTTTGTTTTGCATAAACCACATTAGAAAATGTAGTATGTCACTAGTAGAAGGGAAGAGTGAGTTTTCTTCTCTCAGCTAAGAGAACTGGTCCTGGAGAAGAATGAGAAGTTATGATGACATTGATTCTTGTACCAGCTGAGATATGAAATACAGAAACTTTGCTGGAATGCTTTTCTTTTTTTTTTTCTTTTTTTTTTTTTTTTTTTTCTTCCTTAGTAATTAAAAATATCAAGGCCAGCTGAAATGGTGGCTTAAGAATACTCAATGTGGTAAATCTTTATCTAGGGTTTTTATCTTGGCTGTTGCTACATGTGTATTAAGTAGGAGGAGGGACCAGAAGAGTGAACCAAAAAAACTTCCCTTGCATGTGGGCATACAAGGAAATAGCTCTAAACACCTAAGCATAGAGTACTCGTACTCTATGTACAAGCCACTTCACAGCATTTTTCATTCGTGTTCATCTTTGCCTCTTCACATGTGAAGCGTTGTTTCTCTCTATCTTTCATGCATCATGTATTCATTTTGTGCCAAATTTAAAGATCGCAAAGTACTCTGAAATGTATCAGCATTGATGATGTTTGGAAGTATATTCTTGAACTTTAAATGCCTCCTGCTCTTGCAATGTGTAAGCCAGGGGTGTTCAGTTTTGACAGGTTTCTGGATGTACTATATGGACTAGTTATTCTTGCAACACACACTGATTCTACATACACTGAATTATTTTTTTTGGGTTCTCTTATTTCTTTGTTTTTTTTTATTTTACTCAACTCCATCTAAATTCAGAGGCAGATTTACCAGATGTTAAAATGGGATTTTAGGATGGAAGAAATAAGGCTCTTAGAAATTTGCCCAGATCTGAAGTTTTTACTGCAACCATTCTGCAAATCTTGCATCTGATTGTCCTGTACCCTATGTGTGTGTGTATACATGTTATATGTAAGTTTTATGATACTAAGCGTAAACAAATTGATATTCTTCTCTATAGTCTCATAATCTTGAGTAACATGATTAGCCTTAGACCAAATGAAAGTTTAAGTCTGTTATTTATTTATGTGTATAGACTATGAGGCTAGGATAACATTAAAATATTCACTGAAAATGGAAGCAAGAGTAAAAAATAGTACAGAAAAAAATGTAACTAATCTTTCCATTGGAATTTCCTGATTTTTGAAAGTGGCTTACCAGGGTAGGATCAGACTTTGAAGCAGTTGTGCATTTGTATAATTTTGTTTACAGATGATTAAAATAGTCATTAGATAAATATCTGAAGGAGCTTAGGAATACATTCACTCAAGTTTTGAATTCATTTTTCTAGATTATTTTTTCTTAATGTACTTGAAATTTCTCATTCAAGTTCTCACAAAAAATGATCGAAGTATTATTGACAAGGTTGAGAGAAATCAGTAGGTTGGATATTCTGAGACCCATTAATCATTAGGAGTCCCCCAAAGTATCATGAACTGATGGTACCTGACTTTTCTTCTCTTTTGCCCCAGTCAGAATTTCTTGTTAAGCATTAAGAGTAGTGGAAGATTAAGAGCCCTCCAAAAGAATGCTGTGAGGAAATATCAGAAGTGAATGTAAAGTGAAATTGTTTTTTTTCCTCAGCTTGGTGGCTGTGAGGTCTGACCTTAAGCACGTACTGTGTGTTTTTTAAGCTAGCACACTACTGGCTAGTCTGCAGTAGATGTTGAAGCAAAATACACTTAATATCTGTTAGAGATTCTGGACCTCAAGGTGTTATTGTTATTGATAGAGGTACTTGGAAATGGTTTCTTTTGAGCAGAATTCATGCAGTTCTGTTACTGAGAACTGCTAAAAGATCCTTGCATCTGGAGGAAAGCAAAAGGTTGTTCTAAAGTCCACCTATTGGGAGGGAAAAAACACCCAACTAACAAAATGTTCTCAGCCATAATAAAATTTTGAAACAAGTGAAGCTTGACATTTATTTCTTCAAGTAATATGGTTAAGTACTTTGTTTCCTTTAACACTTTTGATGATCTTCCATTCTTGCATCTCTGAAATACTAAGCTGCTGAATGTCAACTTGATGCTCACAACTTAAAGTTCAGCATGGAAAACTGACAAGTTTGTTCTATAGTAACTGGATTCCTTGGGGAAAAGATACTCTTCATTCCTGTACTGAGGACAACAAAATTCAAGCACATTTTCTCAAATGGGCTTTCCATTTAAATTAAAAATAAATTGAAGCCTTTAGCATTCATGCTAAGAGTAAACATTGGCTAATAAGTTATAGTCTTCATATCTCCACAAAAGAATACGTCTAGCAAAGATGGGACCATTTTAAGAAGCTAAGTAAAATGTTTTACAGTTATATTCTTAATGTATAGCAAAATACATTGAAGGCCTGATTTTTCTAGTACTGGATGTGGTATTTGATGATATTCTCTTGTCTCAAAACTTAACCTTTAAGAAATTTATTCCATATGTTGGAAGATCTCTTCGCCCCTTGCAGCAAGAATAGCCAAGGAAATTCTATCTGTCTTCCTTTATTACTGTTGATACAAGAAAAACAGCTTTGTTCTTTGCTCTAGGATCCTCAGATATCAGTGAGTCTTTGGAACAATTAATAGCAGGTGTTAATTAGAACAGTCTTTTGTCTGCTTTGATATACTCTGGGGCAACAGAATTTTAAAGCCATATGTAATATCCACTTGAGTTCCCCTTCCTGAGGATTACAAGGTGCTTTTTGGCCAAAACCCAGGTTCTAGTTCTGAATAATTAAAGCAGAAAACTTGGCATTTTGCATTTCAGTCTTTCTATCATTCTCTTGCCCTTGCTCTGATTTTTGAATATATGAATGGAGTTTGTGTTAACAGTTAGGGATTTCACCCAGGAGTCATGCTATTTGTCTGCTTCAAGGTATTGCTAATAAAGGACAAGGAATAGTTTATTTATGTCCTTTAACTAAGTTTCTTTAAAGCTGCTCACAAGATGAAGCCATCCCCATACATTTCTAACCAATATGTATTTGCATCTTTTCTGTGTAGTTTGGAGAATATTAATGAAAAAATATCAAGTGGGATTCATTTGGGCATTTTTTCAAAAAGCTGTGACTTACTCTTAACTCATTGTGGTTGCCTTGGTAGTTAGCATGTGGATAGTTAAAACATTTCCTCCTAATCTTGGCCTATTTAATCATGTTTTCAGTAACTCCCTGTTTAATTCTTCTCTTAGTTCTCAGATAATCAAAATTTTATGTCTGCATTTTGGTCATCTTGTTTTTGCTTTCTTACAGAGATAAAAGGGATGTGTCTTGTACTCAATCCTATAAGAGTTGGTAATTGACTCATGCTGGACTTTAGCAGTAGATCTTCTGATAGAAAGAACAGTGTTTAGGTACAAAAGTATAAGGTTTGCCTTCTACCTCTAAGCTGAACCTTTTGGAAGAAATGTCAATGTGGGCTTCAACCTTTTATGTGGTCTACGAAATAACTCATGCTAGGTACTCTTATCCCACTAGGATTATAAAATATTAGCCTAAGAATCTATTAAGAATCTGTTACTGATCTAAGGAATAATTGCATACACAGAGAACAGTAATGGATGACTTCCCTTTGTGACCCAACACAGAAAACACCCTAACATAGCTCATCAGTGGCAATGCATTGCAATTCTAATCATGGAAGAAAAAAAAAGCCATTTCTTTGACCCAATCAAATGCTTATCAAATTCTGTGTGAGCTTTTCAGAGTGTTAAGATAAAGCTAAGGAATCATTTTTTAATTACTGTCTCATATTTTTGTCTTGCGTGTAATGGAACTATAAATGCTTCCGTTTAATTTGAAACCACCTGGCAGAGAGTCTGCAAATGTAATTTCAGGAATGCTGTTTCATTTTGTAGCCAAGGCTCTGGGAATAATATACCACAGAGAAGTAAGTAGTCAAGGTTACATTGGTGATGCTCTAATAACAAAGCAAGAAACATCTTCATGTTGTATTCCAAATGCACTAGAAACACAGTAATGCAAATGCTTTGCGATAACGGACAGTTGCTGTGTGCCCATAGTGTCTGTTTCTGATCTGAGAACTGGTGTGCAAAGATCCTCACACCATTCTGCAATGTTATCAGTGTGTTTTCTGACATCGCTGAAAACGCAGAACTCACTGATGCACTGTTTGGCTCGGGAAACTCTGGAACAGCTTGTGAATATATTTCAAAAAGGAGATTCCACTTAAATATTTCACTTAAATGCCATTGCTGCTGTGGAATAAACATCACCAAAGAAAAATTGAGCTAAGATAGCCTACTTTAATTTCCGTGCATTTACCTAGGCTAGAAGACATCCATAAAAACATGTAATTAAGATCCAGATTTAGTATAAAATAACTTTTTCCCCTTACATCAGGGAGAGTATCTGGGCACAGAGCTTCTTATTCCAACTCTACTACAAACTTAACACAGCAATAGTAAGGGTGTTCAATATCCCTGCATTTCATTTTTTCACTCTGTATAAATGGAGGTGGAAGGAAGGCTATCTGCCTTTAAGGGAGCTTATGAACAGAGTGATTCCACAAAATAATTCTAAAACAATGCTTTTATTGATTTATTTATTATTATTTTTTTTTAGCATCAAATCTAAAGAAACCAGAGAAGTTGAGTTTGAATTTTAAAAATATTTTGCCAATTCTTAAAGGTTTGATGAACAACTTTTCACAAAAAAAAAAAAAAAAAAAACCACACGAAATGCTGACATTAGAGATACTTCCTGTGAAAACCTAATTTCGGTCAGGAAAAACAATTTTATAAATTAAAAAAAACTTTTTTTTTTTTAAATTGGGTTTTGCTGTAAGGGTATATTCATTACTTCAGAATTTTCTTTTTCCACAGATGTGAAGTATTAAGAGAGAATGTTTTCTTCTAGCCTACAGCATTTGGGACTTTCCTACTTTTTTAAAAAACAACATTCTTCTATTACATAGCTCAATAAAAGGACATGAGGTTGTACTTGAAACCCAAAGCTGTATTGTGTACAGCAGTGATCAACAGAAAAGCAGTAAGCATCCAGAGCTGTTGAAGAAGTTCAATCTTAACCCTTCTACCATGAGTGTAATTTTCTGATAGATTTTTTTTATCTTAATGTATGCTCTAAAGAATGTTTTGGAATGAGCCCTCGAATCTCCCTCTGAGGCCTGGTAATACATACAACTTATGATCACTTCCTGGGAGAAACAGTTGTGACCAGCAGATGATAAATCACATGTATGCAAGGATCCACTCTACCTAGCTTCCACTCAAAGCGTACTTCATCTCCAGAGAAGTATTTCTTTTTTATTAAAAATCCAGTACCCATAGTGTCACTTTTTCTTTTCACTTAATGTGTGTGCTACTAAGATGATGTTACAGATTGTAGGGATTCTGAGGCAAAAATTCTGTATGCTATATTGATTTGCGAATTTGCTCTGCTGAATGGTACTGATAGCTGTCACTAGCTTCTGAAAACCTTAATAACAGCCTAGTGGGGAAAGACTTTGCAATTTTCTCTTGTGTGCTTGTCCACTCTTTGTCTCTCTCCCTTTCCAGTTCCAAGATGATCTTTGATTTGCGGAGCTGGGGTATCTCATAGTCACAGATTAAAAACCTCTTTGAAATACATTTGGATGCTTATACTTGGTAAGCTAGTGCCTGCTCTTAGATTTTTGTCATATTGTGTACTCATGACTCGTGAGCCCTAAGATCCTCAACAAATCAAATCCCTAGAGGATTGTAGTGTCCAAAAGATTTACAATAGTTTTTCATGGGACGTGTTCTCAACAGCCCTGAGGGGGTCATTTGTGTGCAGACTTCTGAGGAAGAATGCTGTGAGCTGGAGCCATTGGTAACAATAAATATATCTGATATATGCAGTGGCTTGTCAGACTTGGAGCTGTTCTCCCTTTCATTCTTCCACTGCTGCTTTGTTAGGAAGCGGGTGGGAAATGGTCAGATTTCTTTGGCAGAGAGATCTTTTCAGTGCATGCTCCCTGTTGCATATAATCTTCATACATTATGCATTCCTGTTGCCTTACATGTGGAGCTTACGGCAGGAGGGAGAAGAGAACCTGGCTGGACTGTGCTGCAGCAATTCCCACCTGATGCTGGGCTTTGGCAAAGCAGCTGGTATGGATTAGAGCAGCTCTTGCAGTCCTTTCATCTATGGAAGGGCTGGGCTGGCAGAGAACTGGCCTCAGGATAAGAGAAATGTATTGGCTGTTTATGGACCTCATCCTCAGCCTCCTCCTTAGTTACATCTAATGAACAATGGCACAGCTGAGAATGAGGCCACACACAGTCTGGAGAGTTTCTTTTCATAGCTAGATCTTGGGAAAGATTTCCTTCCAGTACAGAATTTAATGGATTTCCTTTGTGCAAGTTGTGAAAATAAACTAATAAACCTAGTCTTGCAGCTGGAATTTTTCTGTCACTGTGAAATAAATTTGATTTCCTGCTGAAGTGATATCCCAGAGGCAGTGCTCCTTTTAGAGAGCCTTGTACCAGACACCCTTGTGATCTCTGAGAATTTCTAGGTGTGGTTCTTCCAGTCAAGCATCAAATATCTGGAGTGAATGTATATGCTGAAGGTGAGATCACTTGTTGTTGGATGAATAAGGTGTTGGCCCCCAGAACTGCCTCAGAGAGCCGGTCTGTGGGATTGGCTGTCAGCCTTGCATCAGTGCCATTCAGCTTTATATGTTATAGTTATCCCACTGCCGAACTGGCATTGGAGTTTTATATAACCTCCTATAACAAGTAGTAGGATTATGGAGCAGAAAGTATTGAAGAAAATAATGGAATGGATGAGTGTTGTACAAAGAAAGACACAAGGATGAGATTTCATGAAAAGCACCTCAAGCAGAAGGGAAGTGGGGGAAAAAGGGTTGTACGTACCTATATATGTATACTGAATTGCTGACCACAGAATGGATCATCTCTGCAAAAAGCCATCAGAGATGAGACAAGGGGAAAAGTGGCCCTTTACAGGGACTGTAGGGACTAAAAGTTGCTTCTTTCAGCACCAGGGTTCCATTAGGTTAGCTTACATAATATCCTCTGAAATTTCAAGAAAGACCATGCAAATGTATTACATATAACTGACTGCCAGTGTAGAACTGTATTCTTTTTCTTATGCGTGTATACCCAGGTCTGGTCACATCTCTTTCCAGAGTGAAAAAACAGCCAGCAACTACAACATTTAGTCATGTAATGCCTTTGCCGGATGTCTGAAAGAATTTCCAGCTAAGGTAGCTGTGATTTGACCTTCATCTGTTTTCCATGTCTTGGTAAAAGCCATCATTTTCCAATACTTTCTCATTTTTATTTGTGGTCAATCCAGCAAAAGAGATTGCACCTCCAAGTTCCTGTTTTAAAGTTATTATTTTCAAATATTTGAAAGGTGATGTAATGTGAGGAACTGAAGCAGAGAATGTTTCTCAAAAACTTGAAAACTGTACTGAATACAAAAAATACAATTTGTAAATGAAATACTCATTTAAGGAGCCAGTGGGACACCCAGACAATTAAAGAGGATTAGTTTATTCATTTCTAAATGCGCATATAAACTAGCTCAAAGCATGAACTTCTGTGAAGCAACTCGTTCTGGATCTCAATTTCCTTCTACTTTTCTTCTACAGTTTGCTGTTATGTGGTCTCAAAACTTCTGCTGGAAAAATCATATCAGTGTTGTGATTTGAAATACTTATACATGTGCTTAAAACGGATCTTATGCCAATAGCTAATAAGTCACGTATCATCATTCATTCATTCTGTTACTGGTATTCTAGCTGCCAGTTGCCTGATTCTGAATGGCTGAGGGGTTCCTCTCTCATATTTTTTTATGTGACGTGATAGGGACAGCAGATTCTCCTGGTCACATTCACTGCCAGTTAGGACGTTATTAAAGCTTTCATCATCATCATCATTAAAGCATCATCAATATAAAGGAATAAAACCTTTCAATATCTTCAGAAAATATCAAGTACTGCTGCATCCATGTTTCTGATGGAGACAGAAACACAGAGGCAAACGTCTTCCTAAATGATATGCAGGATACAGACACTCTCCTATTTTTCCTTCTGTGATCTAACCCTCTGACCTGCAACTTCTTTGCCAGAGTGATAGATATTAAAGGTTTGAGGCAAATCCCATTAAAATCAGCATGAATCCTTTTTCTGGCTCTTATCAGGCTCTCTGTTCTTTGGTGTTATGGAAACGGTGTGACCCACAGTTGACTTGTAATTATACACTTGAGGGGCAAAGAGAGAGATAAAATGAAGTTGATATTTTATTCCAGTAATAATCTGACTGAATAGGGTAGGATTTACTGCAGCTGGCCAGGGCTAATGACTGTGAGTATTGTGGTGGCTGCGAGTTCTCTTTGTTGTCTGAGTGGAAACTCTGAGGAAAATCTGACTCCACCAAGAACCAAAACAGTCTTACTAGTGGGAATAAAAGGATCACGTGATATGGGAATGTCTGTCTCAAGGCTGGGAATGCTTCCAGGCAAGAGATGAGGAGCCAGCACATGGGAAGTTTGGAATAGGACACACAAGCTGCTGCTGAAAGGGCCTGTCTGCAGTCGTCTTCTGCACATCTAAACAGGGAAACTCCTTTCAGGGAGAGGGTTTTTTTTCCCATTCTGGTCTTCTACTGCTGGTTTTCTTCCAATTCTCTGATTGAGTGGGCAAAAAGTGGTCTTAGTTGCATGCTATGGTTGCTCTACTGGTTTTTAGATAGCATGGTTCTCTGTGAAAGCTCCCTGAAGGAGAAATGCTCTGTCTATCCTTACCCAGCATGCTAGGATACAGGGTAGCTGACAGCAAGCGTGCACACTGCACTTAGCAAGGGCAGAAAATTAAACTGAATGATTTCTACCAAGAGTCATGAAGTTCTGCTGGGGATGGATCATGTTTTTCTCAGCATCAAAGCTGTCCTTGTCTTTGCACTGGGTGAAGTTCCTTTGTACTGAAGGCTTCAGTAACTTAAAAGCTTAATAAAACATCAATAAATGCATAAACCTCTGGTTTTCACCTTCATCCATTGCACTTTCTTCA
Source organism: Centrocercus urophasianus (assembly GCF_019232065.1). NCBI lineage: Eukaryota > Metazoa > Chordata > Aves > Galliformes > Phasianidae > Centrocercus > Centrocercus urophasianus. The sequence goes on along the minus strand of NW_024884586.1, from coordinate 33,844,531 downwards.
TAACCAACAGTAATTATATAGTAATAATCTGAATTTCTAATGCTCTTTTTTTCCCTCTATTGATGAAATTGTCTAAGGTTGCAGGTTTTGCTTGTAGATTTTCAGATAAATGTGTTTTCTGACATGTCAATCCACTTCTAATATTTCTGAGCAGTTGTGCCAACTATTCCTTCTAAATAAGAATCTTACAGTATCACCTAATATGTAGGTTTTCAACACAAAAGAGAAAGTCTCATTGCCAGCAAGTTTACAGGCTTCTTAACTATTTATATGCTTACAGAATTTTTTTCTTGCATTCTGGCTCTAATGAGAAAAAAAAAAAGTAACTTAGTAGTAATCTAGAAGTATCATGCTATTAGTTTTTTGAGTGAAGGGTGAAAGAGACAGAAAATCATGTTTTGTCACATATGCACACATACAAGGGCACAAATACATATACCTTAATAGATCAATACAACGTACAGAAGTATAGCTTAGTTTAAGAGTAACAAATAAATGTTTCTGTTCTCCACACAGCACTACCTCAGAGGCACATGAATACCTGAAGGATAGAAATCTCTGGGTTATTTGTTGGTCCTGTGGTAATTTTACAGAAACAAACTGCCTAGTAAACGTGTGTGTGTGTGTGTGTCCTTCATGGTGAAAAACAATACACTTTTCAACTGCCTGAATTAAAGAATAAGGAATATTTGGGTGAGAACAGTTTTTGTATGATTCAGATAACATTCTGAAATTCCACTTTGATTTTGAATGATCTCAGTTTTCATTTAAATAGTATTTTGTAATAGTTTTTTCCCATCATCTGAATTCCCCATAAATAAGAATTCTTTCTAAAGCCAAATTCAAAACTCCAGAGGTAAATTTTGCTCATCATAGTATTGCATTACTTCTGGTATGAACTTTTAATCTTCTTTCCTCTTCTACATTTTTTTTTCTGGTTGGGCTTTGTTCTTGGGTACGTTCTGCTTTATTATTTTATGGTTAAAATTCAACCTGTTACCCTCTCAGAACTGCATTTGTTTCTTAGTTTCTTATTCTCTTGAACTAAATTCAGAAGAAATTAAAAAAAAAAGTTTTGTTTTTTTTAATAAGAAGAGCTTTGGTGTATTATGATTACTTTTGTTGCTAGGTTTATTAGCTATTAATTTACACTTGCCAATAATGAAATTACTTGCCATGAAATAATAATTAAAAAAAATCATCATACGCAATATCAAAATTGACTTCAGGATTAAATAAAAAATGATCTCTAATAACCCAAGATATTTATTCCCCTGGAAAGCTCAGTAAGAAATCTGGCTTTAATTTTTATTTATGTCTCTTGTTAGCTCCTGTTAACTTTATTTGTCTTTCTTTTTATCCATACAGTACTTCATCATTTTCATATTTAATATTAATATTTCAGTTTCTAATAGCCAAATGAAAAATAGCCACTGCAGTATGAGAATTCCAGTAAGGAATTCTTTTTTGTGTAGTAATTTATTCATATTTAACATGAAATAAATATATATATATGTGTGTGTGTTTGTGTGTGTGTGTTTATATGTGTATATTATAAATACATATTTTACACATTTCCAAAGGTCTCAGCAAGGTAGTTCATTTCTCCATGAAGTGCCTCTTTCAAATTCATCCTTTAGATGCTCCATCTTCCTAAGTCCTTGCTATCTCTTGTGAGGAAAAGTCATTAAGATAGATATTAATGGCATTCATTTTATTAGAATACAATTTGCTGGATGGAGAAACAATTATGATGAACATTTTGTTATCCCAGTGCACTGACTTTTACATTGTCTAATCTTGATCATGTTATTTCAGTTTTCCATGGAATACTCCTAAAAATTCTAAGTAACTGCTGATTTATTGCCTGTTTTGCAGCCTGCTAGGTTGCAGAATGGACACACTCTATACTTGCTCACAGGAACAGTTTGCTTTTCATTGTCATTGACCGTAACTGGACAAAAATGTCTCTTTTTACTGTAAGAGTGAATGGAAAGTTTATCAGCTTAGAAAAACCAACATACTGTTTTGTGATAGTTACCTCTTGATTAGTTCAGTTCCGTGTAATTTCTGTTCCCCCCCCCATATTCTCAGCACAAAACATAGGAATCAACATTAAAGATTTCCCTTTAGACATGCCCATATTTTTAACTTCCTTTAATTTTGTTGTGATATATACTTCCCTCTGAATGAGGACATCTAGGCCGTAAACGTAACTTGGATGGGAGTGCAAAATTTTTCTCTTGGGGTGTAAGTGAACAAAGTCTTCCTGCTTAGATATCAAAAATTTTTGAAGTAGCATAGTCTAAATATATTTTCATGACTTTGCCATTCCTTTAGATAAAATCTTCCAAAGATAGAAAAAAATCTCAAATTAGGAGAGCTGATTTGCTGTTGTGACTATCCTGACAGATACAGGCTTGTGCTTTTTTGCTTCTGCACCAGGAGACTGGAAGTCCTTGATGTGGAAATCCAGATGGAGGATAGACTGGAGGACTGTTAAGGAAGGAGAAAGGAAAAAAAAAAAAAGCTTTCCACCCAGAATGCCAATTCACAGTGCTCCTTATATGGGAAATTCCTGACTTATTTCCAACTCATAAGAAAGAAAGTGAAGCTGGGATTTCCACTGAAAATTTCCACTGAATTTATGGAAAGAAGGACCTTCTGGACTCCTAGAAAGTTTACAGCCACCATATTAATGTAACTTAAATCAGTACATTTGATCATGCAAATGGTAATACTCTGCAATCTCATAGCTATTTCTTCCTTTCTTTTTATTTTGCAGTGGTACTTACTGTTTCATATCTTTAAAAATATTTTCTTTCAGTTTAATATGTGTGGTTTGATGTCCTTATAGTACTTAGTAGTTCGTAACAATCTAAATTAGAACAATTTTCTGGAAATGCAGTAGGAGAATGCATAGGGCATTCTCAAACAATACCATCAGTGTTCTTCTGGTCTCTCCTTTGGATTCTCTTAATGCTACATGAGTTCAGTTAATTGCTTCTCAGTAAGTAGATTGCACTCAATGCATCAGTATAAGCTCACAGTCTACTGATATTCCCAGGTGTACAGAGACTATATTAATGTGGTGCAGAGCTCAAGCTCCTAATTAGGGCTTTGTTTGGTTTAGAAATAATAGGTCAGAAATGTGCACCTAAGTAGGAGATGTATATTTTTGTACTGGACACAGTGAAGTGAGGAAAGAGAAGAGCATACATCAATTTAAATCTCCTTAGAATTGCAAAGGACTTCTTGATAAAAGCAAATTCAGTTTTCCAGAGTGTATTTCACATAACTAAGCTGAAGCCAGTAAAATTTCACTAGATTTACAGGATTGTACTTAAGGACAGAACTGCGTTGTTACCACTGGGAATTATGTTTTGAGAGAGAATATGCAAGTCTCTTACCTGCAGTACTCCCTAAACAGAAGTTGTAAAGAATAAAGGATTTTAATGGTGAAACGTCATCCTTTATTTTTCATTATATTCTTCTGTCTTGGTTTGTTGTGCTTGTACCTGGTATGCTTTCACAGTGTGATACAGAAGGTAAAATTGTCCTAAAGTATTTATAGAGGATAAAAAGGTGAAAATAACAATGGTGGTAGTTCTGCAGTTCTTTATGTTCTATCTTTTCCAGATCAGCATATGCTTTGCGGTTCAGAATCACTGTCTTTTTAATGCAGTCCCACTATAGAATTGTTGCATGGTATTACTTTCTCATAAGGAAAATATGTTTATTTGATGGTGAAATTTTCAGAATTTTCAGAATTCTATTGTTTATCCTTTTTTCAAAACGTGTAACTAGATCCTCCCTGCCTTATGTGCTAAAGATGATGCAAGAACAAGTGCCAGAAGTTATCCTACAGCAGACAGTTACTGAAATATTTTCAGGGCATGTTCTATATAGGTGGACAAGTTGCAGCAGTATGTGAGGATAGTATGTCCAAAAGGTTTGCCTAAAACAACACATAAAAATTTCCGTAGTCTGTTAAAGCTGGAAGATGTCTCGCTCATTAAGGAAATCCTGTAGCGGCCTCATATGGTCTGCACTGGTTTTCAGTCATTCACCCGAGAGCCATGTCCCACAAATATACCTCCACTGCTCCTCAGTATGGCTCTGGTACCTACTACCTTAGATCTGTCCTCAAGTTTGGCCTTTTCTATCTCCCTGCATGTGGTTAAATAACTTATGGGTATTGAGGCAGAGGGAGATGAGATGTGCAGTTGTCATTGCTGACCCCACAGTGAGGCCTAAGAGTTTTGTGGGAGAAACTAGTGCTACTTCATTTCTGCGGTGTTGCCCAAAGAACCCTGGCATGTACTGAGAAAGGCTTTGCAGGAAAAAGAGAATTCCCAAACATCCCTTTGCACATCTTTATTCACCTGGGAGGAGGAAAAAAAAAGAAGGCAAAAAAAAGTAAGGATTTCAACCTTAAACATGAATTGGACCTCGCTAGCAGTGCCTGTTTAGTCTGGAAAAGAGGAGGCTCAGAGGAGACCTCATTGCTCTCTACAATTTCCTGAAGGGAGGTTGTGATGAGGAGGGGTTTGCCCTCTTCTCCCAGGCAACAATCAGGACCCAAGGAAACCAAGTTGTACCAGAGGAGGTTTAGGTTAGACATGAGGAACTTTGTCTCTCAGAGAGTGGTCAGGTGCTGGAATTACCTGCCCAGGGAGATGGTGGAGTCAGCATCCCTAGCAGTGTTCAAGAGGCGTCTGGATGAGGAGCTGTAAGATATGGTTTAGAGGCTTGTGGTAGCAGTGGTAGTGGGAGGACAGTTGGACTAGATGATCTTGAAAGTCATTTCCAACCTTGTGATTCTATGATTCTTTAGTAAGAATCAGTCAGCCGAACTGTGATTAGACAAAGTTATACATCAACATCTGTTCCTACTGTGTCTGCTGTTCCCACAAGCATCTTTCCATGTTGTAAATTTTCCTTCTCTTTCATTTCTTCAAAGGCAGAAATGCCATGTCTTGCTATTCAAAAGGCTGTAAAAGAAAAACTGCTTAATGTAAATATAGCAGTGCTAGTAACATTCACTGTGTTCTTATTAAAATATACGCTTCTACTTTTAGCAGAAACTAGACGGCCTTTAAAAACTGCTTGCAGATCTTTATTTTGCAGATATATATTTTTTTAAGATCTGCATTTAACTGTGATGTTTTGGTATCTTATTAGTTTATTTTGAACCTGCGGCAGGATATTTTAATCATGCTGCAGATTTCACACTTGAGCGAAATCACAGAATCACTTGTCCTCATTCTGCTGAACTGCTTAGCTTGTCTGGTGTGAGGGAACATATAGAAGCATTGCAATGCAAAGGTACATTGGATTGAAGAGGAAATTCACATCTAAGGAGGAATTGAAGAGAATTTTAGTTTTAATTTACTTTTTTCTAAATTTCTCTCTCTTGGGTGAGATTTTGAAAATGGGGGATTAGAAGGGAGCTATTTTCACTTTTCAGTTTCTCTCTTGCAAGTCATATCAGAGTCCATGATGAGCTGTTAGGACGATGAAATCCCTAAAGTAAGAGAAACCAAAGTACTGCTGATGTCTATATTTTTGAGTTGTTAGTTGTGCTTTTTACCAAGGACTTAGAACTAAATCAGGATGCTTCATTTCTTCTCCTTTGAATGAACAGTGATTCGAAGATTTACAGAGTACATTTACCTTTCTCATAAGCTCAGTACCATTTTTGCATTTTTTTTTCCATAGGTCCACTCATCTGTTGCAAATACAAGAAAAAAAAGTATAAATTCTGTCTCTTCCCTCTCACCCCTCCAGTACAGTTCTGCATTTTACTCAATACCAGCAATTGCAAAATTTCAAATGATGATCCATCACATTCATTCTGAATGCCTGAGGCTTCAGGGAAAGGCAAAACCCATGTCACATCTCTATGCCTTTGGTCCACAGTTCATTGATGTGGCTTCTTTGGAAAAGAGAACTGGATTTCATCCTTGATCTTTGGTGATTCGCTGAAACAACAGTTTATGAGCAGTTATTAACCCTCTCTTTAGAGGGCAGAATTACAGAAGTTGGTGGCATGAGTGTTTTCTTTCTGGTTTTCAGTAATCTGTCTCAGGTACTTTTGAGCATACCTGAAACAAGATGTGGAACAACTGACTGTGTTATAAGTTGGGAGAAGTTTTCCCTTTGTCCCCATCATTTAGTATTTCACATGTTTTTCAGAAAGGAAGTTTATACTTGAACATATTTACATAGAGAAAGTAGTAAAAAGTACTGAGAGGTAAGAACAGTTTTCATTTAGATTTCCTAGTATGTCACTTGTAAAATGCATGTTCACGGAGTAGCACTATTGCACTTGTCCAATTCCATCATCCCTCAGATTTGGGGGTAGAGGAAGGAAAAGATGGGTCATAGAAAGGTTTTGCAAATAGCAGTGGTTGCAGTGCTCAGGAAGAGGTGTGAAAGGGAGGCAGGATCTGAAAAGGTGACCATCTGTTCACTCTATCTGCACTAGAGACTTGTTCTATCGGGGATCTAATCTGGAGGCCAACCTCATGGTCTGCTTAGATCCCCGAAAGAGATCCAGTAAAAATCCTAACCCTCTTCCTAACCCTGTTTCAGATTTATAAGTCTTCTCCAATAGTTTTCTCCTTTTTCTGTAAATGAGGATGTCATATATAACCACATATGCATTTCACCCTGATCTAAATCCTGTCTCGTACTTCATAGGTGCTACTTAAATCGAGACAGCTAGTAAAAAAAAATCTTTTCATGCTCTGAGTTCATAAGATCTGAAATTGCACACTCCAAAAACATACTGATGAGGGAAGTATCTTTTTCATTTTGCACTAAATTTCTTTAATTCTATTCCATTAAAAATATTTTTGGTGCAGAACAGCACAGGAATGAGAATCAATGCACTTTACCTTTATCATTAGAAACTGGAATGGTAGTGAGGCTACACATTTGAAAGTTTTCCTGGAAATTTCTGTCCCTCAGATATTTTCTCTTTTCCTGTTTGCCAAACCCTGTCACAATTTAAGAGAGTGACTGCATATAATTGTTTTTCAGACTAACCGCATGACTCAGCAAGAATTGTTAATCTGAAGTTCAGATAAAGGGTGTTAAAACATGTTTAGAAATATGTAGGTGTAGCCAATCAGTATTTTGGACATATTTTGTGGCTCCCCTGATTTTCTGTTGATCACACAAGTATACTAAGAGGGAGCAACAATGCCAGTGAGAATAATAGAATAGATAATAGATAATAGAATCTAATAATAGAAGAGCCGTGATACCTTTCACAGTAGAAGCTATGACAGTGGCGTGTTTAATGAAACTGCTTCATATTTCTGTTATCGTTTCTTTTGTTACATATCTATTGCACTGTTCCAGAAGAATGCACTTTTTTTTTTTCTTTTGCAAGAAAGTTTATTTTGATTCTCCCTTCCAATCATTTCTTTTAAAGTGTTTAGAGAATGTTCATGAGACATTTTCTGATGTCAGTATTTCCTCTGTATGTCTGTCTAGATGTGGGGAATAATTAGCTTTCACAGGCTGTAAAATACCATGAGAGCTAAACCTGGGGCTGGGAGAAAGTTCAGAATTTATGCGTCAATATGCAAAAGTAGTCGGTAATGCAGAAAGGCTGGTGACAAAGTTGTCCACTGCAACTCAGTAGTCTGAACTGCAGGCCTAGGAAACCACTGGTCAGCTCCTAAATCCAGTCACACGTAGGGCAAGAATCACACCAGTGAATCAGGTGTACCGCATCTGGCTGCCAGATTTGGCAAAGTGGGCTTGGATGCACATAGATTAAAGCTGTTGAGGGGTACTGTAAGGCTCCATGTTATATCCAGACATAAGCAGCCTAAAATAACAAAAGTATAGCTGCACTGCATAATATTATTACAATATTATGAGATCTGTCCCCAGATCTGAGGATGATTTTTGTCAGAAGAAAACATCTCATCTATCCTCATAACTATTCCTAAATCTACTTTTCTGTGGATGTAGTGGTTTATGCTTTTTTATGCTTTCTGTAGAGTGTTTTATATCTGTTCTCTTCAAAATTACTTTTAATTCAATAGTGGGGATGTAAAATGATCTAGTGGTAATTTCAGTAGAGACTGTTGAATTACAGCAAAGAACAAAGTATTTTTAAGGTAGCTGAAGAAACGCAGCATGCTGTTCTCACATGATGTGAACATGGAAAGACTCCAGCTGATGTCAATGGAGCTGTGGTGATCTACATCAGCTGAGAGTCTGGCTCACTCTTTATGAAGACTGTTTCATGCTCTTTTGGTTGAAAAGTGACATATGAGGCCGGTGTCTCTGGCTGTCCTCTTATTGCTGGCTGTGAGCTCCGTCCTTTCAGCACAAGCTCTCCCTGCCAGAAGCACCCTGTTCCACAAATGACAAGTGGGATGGTGAGATTATTAAAACCCAGTGCAGTCAGAAGTCTGGCGTCTGTGAAGCTCTACTTTTGCAGACTTTTCAGCAGCCAGTTTGTAACAGCATTTCAGGACCGGTGCACTAACAGGTTTAAATGTGCCTTAATCCGCTTATGTAATTTAAGTGCCTCTGGGAGTAGTGGGCATTCATTAAATTATTTTTTATGGTGGGAGTTCTATCATATTGAGCCAGATGCTGCTTTCTGTGAGATATACTATTGTGCCTAGCCCAAACTAAGCTGAATAGCTCCATCAAATTCGATTAGATTATAAAATAGGTCTCTGCTATGTATTAGAACACATCAGAGTACCTCCTTGGCTCTTTTAAGCACCTGAAAAGGTTTCCTGAATGTTACTTTATCAGCTATGCTACAGCTGACAGTTTTTCCTCTCCTTTCAATATTACTTTTGACTTTTTCCACATCATCGCCCATCATACAGACAAATGCTCATAACAGCTGATTTAGTTGAGGGGAAATACAATGGCTCAGGGGTCTCCTTTATTGCTGAATATTGCAGAAAGGTATATAAATTACTGCAAATTTCATTCTGAGTGGAACAAAAGGAAAGTGATTCAAGACCATGTTCTGCAATATTTGGTCACTTGCTGTTTAGGGAAATGATACACTTCACAGCAACACAGTTCTGCATGTTTTGCAAATGTGGATCCTGTGCTGTGTTTCTGGCGTGCCAGGACCTCTCTTCACCTTGCAGAAGTTTGGGATTTGCCAGGAATGGGAGGGCAAACAGTTGTATAAGTGCTCTCTTGACGTGAATTACAGCTGAGATAAGGCTAGATGTATACATGTTATACATCATTTAGATGTATCATTTAGATTGTATCCAGTACACTGCAATCTTTATCTTTTTGCTGCCCAGACTTCCAGGACTTGCCTGATGTTTGGCTTCCTGCCATGCTTCCCAAGTGCTGCATCACCTCTCACAGTCACAAGCAGACAGGACTGCATCTTATACTCTGCCTCTCAGCCTGGGATACTGATATCTTTTTCCTCCATGTGAACAGGCCCTTTCCACATCCCTAGTGCTGCATCCCATATTCCTTACACTTGCATTTATATAAAAAATAAAATGCGCAAAAGTCAGAATGTCCATTTCAGAGGTCATGCAATGCAATTTCTGTCAAATAGTGTGCCTCACAAGAGCTATATATGGATTTCTTTAGGAATCAGCAGCTTCAAGAAATGTTGGGTTCAAGTCTTATAGATCCACTCTCAAAAGAAACAGATTTATGCTTAAGCACAAGCCATTGCCATATTCTGAGTCAACAAAAGCAAGTTCTTATGTCATGTTTTAAAGATTATTATTCTCAACTTGCGGGTATTTGTGCACCTTTTGGAACATGAAATAATAAAATATTTTTATGGAATGGGGAGGAAAACAAAAACCCACAAGAAACCTGGAAACTGTCTATATTATCTTCGCAATAAGTTGAAAAGTAACAAATGGTTTCACTGGAAATTTGGAACTTCACTGTAGCCATCAGACTGGACTACTGAGTCTCATAAAATGCACCTGTAGGTCCAGAAGGGTTAGCAAAAGCCACTGGGGTGTTGTTTCCCACATCTCTCCTCACAGGCCTTGCAGCCCAGCCTCATTTGATGAGGAGATCTGGAGCCCAGCCCTGGCACAAGTGTCATCCTCTCGTTGAGCATGGGGAAGTCAGCTCTTGCCATTAATGTTTCATTAGCTTTAGTTTAAAATGAATTGGGTTCCTGCTGCTTGAAAGCACTTGCTTGGAAGGGTGGTCTCATTTGAACCCTTCCTCAGTAATGTCCAAATGGACAGTATGGGAGAAAAAACACTCCTGAAAGGAACCCAAGGTCCCTGGCGCAGTGTCCTGGAGAGTGAGAGAGAGAGCTCTGTGTTCCCTTCTTGACCTTTTTCAAATCATGACTGCTGCCTGTACAAACAGAAATGTGTTCTTAGTTCAGCACTGATCTTGTGCAGCTCCTGAAACTTGTCTTGACTATGCACAGCAGCACTCTTATCATTTATACAGCTGGAATGCAGACAAATGCTAAAAAGGGAATCAAAGAGCAGTGCATAGAAGAATCTGTAAGGAACTTATGATTGACCTGGCATTCAACTTCATTGAGTCCCCATATGTAGTGGCTTTATCCATTAGAATATTTTCCTCCTAAATCTGTATAAATTCACACTTCTTGTGAAGTGAGAGAGTGAGAGGGTCCCATACCACTTTGTGGCCTATAGATGACAATTAAAGCAGTTACCTAGGGTAACCACTGTGCTGAATTAATGTTCTCAGAGTCAAACCTTTAACATTTGCACAAGTTAAATAAAAATGTTTATATACACATGAAGTTCTATTATATGCATCTGGAGCAAATCAAACACTTTCCTAATGAAATGTATAATGGTAAGCCAAGTACAAGCTTTAAAAATACAAATCTTAGGAAATATCAATGATGCAAAGTCAGTTTTCCAGCCACTAGAGAGTGACAAACTTTATATTGTTCTCAATGGTGGCATATTATATAATAAGTTATTTTAAGCAGAGTTCCTAAGTTCTGAAGGAAATATTACCAGCAGTTTTACAAAATTTAATAAGGATGAAAGCGAGGGCTGTTCCTGAAATGCCTAACTCATTTACAGTTAAGAACAGTTAATGAGCTCCTGACATGGGAAGTCGTTCCAAGAAATTCCTCTAAATTCCTGGAGTGTATTAGCCCTTTTTCCATGGGAGGTGATGGGAATGCTACCATTGTTCTGTGTGGAAGCAAGACCGATCTGTTCTTAGCTACTTTACGCAGCCAATAAAGATATGATATTTTGGGTTTCTTGTGTATAGTTTGAGATTGCAGATGAAATGGTATGGGATTTGTTTCTATTTTGCCATCTTTTCTTATCTGTATCAAAATGTAAACATGGGCAAAATGTAACATCCAGGATTCTATTTCTTAAATCTAACAATAGAGAACTCTTTACAGATGCATTTGCCCCATTTAAAAGAAGAAATTGGAGTGTTTTTCTTTTACTTTTTTAAGGTATTAATCATGAAAACTGGTGTGATTTCTAAACAACGCTTTCTACTTACAGGCTGCTCAAATGGAAGATGTTTAGTTGAAATTTCAGAAATTTTACTTACCTATTACCTATTACCTCCTAGGTGGAGCCTATTTATTTTATCCTAGGTATCAGGTACCTTGGGCAACCTTGAAAAAATTTGGCTGTAACTAGATAAAGGGAATTGTGAAGAGACTATAATAGGCCATAGGGTAAATATTGTCTCTTGTAAGATATTTATTCTATTAGCGCTTCTCACAGTGAACTTATGATAGTTACAAGCCCCAGCTTGATTTCTCCTAAAGAGAAATCCTTTGAAATGAAGATAGAGTATGGTGACAGTAAAAGTAGATACTACTTTCTGTCCAGTTGTTGAATGTAACACCAGTTTCCATGAACCCTTTGAAATTTGTGCAATCTGTTGCATAGTTCCTATCCTGGAACGTATTGAAAGAAACATTATTTTGGGAAAGCTGAATTGCTGTTCCTCTGATAACCTAAACCAATGTAAACGTGTCTTTCAAACACCACCCAAATATCATCACTCGTATTTACAGGTCAGTTCATCCTGTTGTTAAGAAAGCAGCTCTGATAAACAAGTGATAGAAAAGTCAATTATAAACTCTCTTCTTCTAGTCAGTAGACAACTGTTTTTCCCAATGTATTACTGAAAATTCAAATATGAAATAAGAGACCTATTGCAGATTCTGATGTGTGGCTGTGTCGTAGAACAGGCAAGCAGATACTGAGAAAGTCATGTGTGCCATTACAGGATCTGAAACCTGGAGGGAAAATACTAAAATGTAGAATTGCTTGCTAAAGCACAACATGGTAGTAACATATTTTTATGAAGAAAATCTCAAAATTATTTACAGATTTTATTACTAAAGAAAGTCATGTTGTAAAAAAGTTTTAATGAATGTAGTAGAAGTGTACAAATTCTCTGAGATAACACAGTTCTAGTACAGAAGAAAAATAGGATCATTTAGGAGTTGTCCTAACATCAAAGCTGCTTTAAGAATTGGAAAAACAGCTCAAAGGGACCAGAATAGTCATAGATGATGAAGTCTGAACAGACACAACTACTGACATTTTTATATTTGGCAATTTGTTATAACCTTATAAACAACCAGCAGGTGGGACAAAAACCACAATTTCTTACTTTAAACACCCACAGAAAAAGTTATTCTGTAGGAAGTTCTGAGATGTAAAAAGCTCTGTGATTCTGGTGAGACTGAAATACTAAAAGACACTGTCACCTAACTTTTAACATACGTGCAGAGAACCTCAGAATTACACTGCTCCAAAAGTAATGCTTTCTATTTTATTATGTTGGCCCATGACATCAGAGGCAGATGTCAGTGATATAGCAGTAGAAGTTGAACCTTCCCACCAATATTCTCTTACATATTGTTGCTGAGTGACAAATGGCAACAGAGAGGCAGTCTAATAGAGTGCCATCTGGAACAGGAGCATGAATGAAGAAATGGTATGTCACTGAATTACTCCATATGGAAAAAATTGCACCCACAGGAAGCATTGGTGCTTCCTGAATGTTTATGGAGACCAAACAGTGGATGTCAGCACAGTGAGGTGGTGGGTGTTGCATTTCAGCGGTGGTAACAGTGGGTCACCTCCTCTAGCACAGAATTTTACGAGCACAGCATGTGGGCTTTTATTCATAGATGGTGAAAAGGCACAGCTAATGGTGGTGACTGTGTTGAAAAAATAGTGTTTTGCAGCTGAGAATTTGCTCTATGAAATAATGTTGTTGTGCTTTTTGTATCTGTTGTAATTCCTGTGTAAATAAGTAGGAGGCATTATCATCAGAGTGACCTATGTGCATTGCATCCTTGACTCATGCAGACTATATAGCTCCTTGTATCCCTTTTAACGTTAAAAAGCCCAGTACACCTCTAGAAAGGTATTCTGATGTATATACTTGCTTGAAGAGAATAGAAAAGGAAAAATGAAATGGAAATTTGGACTGGAATCCCAGGTCCGTTTGTGTTAGCAGCAAAGAACCCTGTGAATTAAATAATTTAGGATATTGCCTTAATTGCTTCTGGATACACAGTCTTCTGTTAATGTCTTTCCTCCCACAGTTTCTCTGAAGGAATGTGCTCTAATGAGAGAATGTTCTGTCTATTTTTTAAGGACTGAGTGTTAGCCATGAAGACAGTTCCCATAAAAATCACTATGCAGAGGTGGATTAAATCACGAACACCAGAGCCAAGGGCCCCAGCTGCTGGAGCCATGTGATTATCACAGAATTCAAGCTTCTGTCTTCTGTTTTGATGGGGTGGGGGGATTAAATTTTAAAAACATAAGTATGTAACTGAGGAAGCAGTATTTAAGAACACAGAAAGCCCTGAGAGACACAAACTATATCTTAGTACAAAACCATTCTCAGATCCATTGGATAGGCCAACAAAACAAACCCCTTCATTTGAAACTGCCTTAAAACTATTTGTATGGAAAAAAACTAATCTCAGAACTTAACTGAAATGCTTCAGCTGAGGCAACCTATGGATATTGACCCAGAGGTCAGGAACAAAGTCCTCACACTCCATTCTGTTCTGTGGACACAATAAACAATCTCTTTTATTTTTTTTTATTTTTTTTATTTTCTCCCGACCAAGTGTGTCTCCTGATCATGCTTTGTACACCTGGGCATCAGGCAGGCACGTGGCAGCTGCCACTGCTTGTTCTAGGCCAAGAATTAGACTGCCTGCAGAGATCCCTTGCAGTGAGCTCTCCCTTCCTCCACACCACAGAGAAAGTAATTGCAGCCAGAAGCTCTGTAGGGCAGCAACCCAAATCAAGAGGCTTATTTATTTATTTATTTATTTATTTATTTATTAAGGGATTTGTTACTTTTGGATGTCTTCTTTACGTTTAGTCTCTTCTTGCAAAAGGGCATCAGGAAGTCACGTCACCAATTCACTGTGAAGAGAGAAGGGACAGGGAAATGGTTACAGATAGTTGTCACTGGTGGCAGGCGTAGGACATAGTAAAATAGAAAGATTAATCAAAATTTTGTGTTGCATCATGTCACAACCTTGTTGCATCATTTATTTACTTGTTTATGGGAAGAGCCTGACTTGGGTGCTGATAGGAAAGGTAAAATGCAGAAGCTAGACAGTAAGTAATTTTGGGATGAGGGTATGGGTAGGAAAAACTCCTATACAGGTAGGAGTGAGCGGTTAAGTGGTCTTTGCTGTTATACCTCACTAGGAAAAGATGACCATGCTGATTTGGGAGGAGTAGTGATCCCTTTGCCAGTGTGATTCAGAGAAGAGAGTCTTCACTGGCTTTCCTAGGGCACTAGGCTTCCCTTTCCCAGCCCTGCACTATAGGTCAGCAGTTCTCTATTCCTATCTATGAGCATGTTTATTTGCCCAAAAGGAGGGTGAATAATTGTATCCCTTTTTTTAATCAGAAATGTGCTTGTGTTCTCAGATCTGTATACACCTATGTTCTTGTGTTGGTTAGCATGGGTGAAATTTTGCTGCAGGAATTAAAAGTTAACAGCCTGTACAGAATTATAGGGTATCTGTTTTTGTCCAAGCACCTCTACCACTTCTGCACATGCTGCCCATAGGAGATTATTGTTAGGTGAGCTTTCAGCATAAATAATAATTTCAGCAACTTCCTTCAGCAAACTGTAGCACTTGCATCTGCTTATGGATTATTGATTATTAGGGTCCTTGAGGTCTCTCTGCAGCCTATCTCTGCTGTTTCTTGGGACACATTGTCTATGATCAGCATATCAGCACGTATAGCCATGTTGTACATGTAAACAGAGCTGCTTTTATGTCACTCATACGCATATGTTTTTCCTAATAAGAACTATAAAGGCATGGATGACCTTGTGTTTTTTCTCCATTAGAGCAGCAGGTATGTCCTTTTGAACACTTCAGAAAGTGTAGATTGTTCTCTAGTACCGCCACTTGAAAAGTGGACATCAGATCAAACACTTGTATGTAAAACTCAAAGTTTTAGCTGATACCTGACTTCCTGAAAACAGGTAGTGAAGTTTTGTTTTGCACTGCTTAAAAATGTGAAGCTGCTTAGTTTACAGTGAAGCCTGATTCTGATTTAATTTTCTAATTTTCTGTTCTCTTGCTCAGGAAGACTCTTAGTTTTGAACATGTTCTTGCGAGAAGCTAGTTCTGGATCCCCCAGCATTTCCTGAACCTGAAGTTCAATGTGTTGAGTCTTGCAGCCCAGCAGTGATTTTCCAATTTGATGATTTTGTCTGAAGTGACCATGTGAAGTGGTACTGCACTGAAGAGATGCCATTTGGGATCCTTTGCTAGGGATATGCAAATGTTTTCCCCCGATTCAGACCTTCTGTGATTGAGTTTTTTTTTTTTTGTATAAACACAGTGAAAGAATGAATGATCAGTAGCACAGAGCAGAACTTTGATACTGATTAGTGTCACCATTGCATAATATTTAGGGACCCTGTAAGAAGCAGGGTCAAATCAATCTTAGCGTGTTTAAATACTCAGAAATAAAGTAGTGGGAAATTTTTTGGAAAAAAAAGGTGCAATCTTATGAGAACATCATGTTCATTCAGCACAGTGCCAGACCAAACTCTCCTCATCTTCTGCAAAGCCATGATTTCACCAGGTGCTTTAACTCAGGCAAAGACAACAGACAGTAATGAAATCAGCGGAAATTCATGGTGTTATACATGTCAAAATGTACTTTGCAAATTCATGTATTCATTTACCGAAATAAATAATGTGCACTGGTAAAAATACACATGCTTAAGGCTCTTTGATGTGAGAATACGTGGAACTCCATCATTTATGTGTTGAATATGCACCTGGTAATGTGAAGTATAGAGTATAAATTATTTGCTTTGTTCACCTGGCAAATTCACCAGGAAAGTAAGTTAAATTTAACTTACCTTCATTCCACATCTCTAGAACTAAGGGCAGCCATGATGGGCAGATAGCGGAATGTGAGGCCCTTCTGACTCATTCTTGTTTTAGGAAATGTTAATAACCATATAACTACCCCTTCCACTCTGAAGTTCTTAGTCAAAAATGCTGTCTCACCCTACTAAGTAACCTCCTTGATACATTTTTTTTTTTTAAGCCAACTTTGCATGAGGAAACATAGATTCTACACAAGACTATCCTATATTGACAACTAATAAAGTTTTATGTGTACTATCAATATGCCTGTTACAGATAGCTGGATGAATAAATCTAGACTTGAGAAGGGGGGAGGTAAAACTTACTTTTCATACAAGAAGTAAGATCATAATGTAAGTTCCAGTTCTGTATCACAATATCCTCAGTACTGAGTTAGATCAGTGTATAACATTCTAGCTTCAGATTTGTCTCATCAGATTTTTCATGATTCTTGCTATGTTCCTCAGTACTTTGTTGCTGTCTTTGAAAATGAAAATGCTTTTTAATCAGGTCTATTAGCACATGAAGCATTCAGTTTTCCAAGAGAAAGAATGTGTTTCTTAAATAGCTGAAGTAACGCTGTTTTAAAATCAGCTTTCAGTCTGGAAAAAATATCTGTTTTGTGAGGTTTCCAGAAGTTCCTGCCAAAATGCCATGAGACCATTATTTCACATTTGTTTCCAGATTTATCTGGAATCCAGAAGTGTAGACACAACACAGAAAAGCTGGAAGGAACAAGAGTTCACCAGCTATTCCTGAACTTTTAAAATGAATTATTTCTGGTTCAGTTTGAGAAAAACATAGAACTTCGGGCCGGGAGGAAGTTGACTTTATTTCCCAATACTTTTCTATTCTAAAGCAAATCCTCTTCAGATTAAAGGTTAGTCTGATTAATTAGAATATAATTATCCATTTGCTGACTAAACAATAGTTTCTTCAGTTGAATCAAAACAATGGTTTCCTCTGAAGTCTATGCTTGAAATGGTCCTATTCAGAGAAATGACAAAATAATTACCATTGAAAGTTCCTATATTTATTTCTCGCCAATATCAGAAAAATATGTTCAATTTTAGACAAAACAAGAATAGAAGACAATACTCATAAAATAACTGGTATTCCGGCAAAAAGGACAACAAGAAGCATGGATGTCAGGGCAACATTCAAGTGTCTGACCAGAGTCAGACACAAAAAGGACTGAGTCCAAATCTCTAACACTGCCTAAAAGCACTGCTTATCAGCCAGATACCTATATTGGGAATACACACTCTCTGGTTTTGATCACAGTTTCAAACTTGGAGAGAAGCTTTTATTGAAATCCGAGTTTTAAGAAGAATTTCAGTTTCAACAAGCAGAGATTTTCACATGAAGCCCTATTTAACTGGGAATTTCCTAACAAGCTGTACTTGATTAAATGATTGCCCCTAGAGAACTGATTTATTTTTTTTCCTTCCTTAGTATTATCCTCCATTAGTATGGAGAAAAGAAACAAAACCACACAAAAAAAATTCTGTTTCTTGGGTTAAACCTGCACAAAATTAAACTTATTCATACTTCAACTGGTCAGACTTTAAGTTAGTTTCCCCCCTTCCAAGGTGAACAGATGCTTGTCTAAGATATGCTTGAACTCCAGGGGATCCTTTTGAAAATAATTACTTTTCCCTTCCCTTCCCTTCCCTTCCCTTCCCTTCCCTTCCCTTCCCTTCCCTTCCCTTCCCTTCCCTTCCCTTCCCTGCCCTGCCCTGCCCTGCCCTGCCCTCCCCTCCCCTCCCCTCCCCTCCAAAATTGGTTGGGATCTGGAAAAGGGATTCTGACAGAATGTTGCTATTCATCTGTGTAAATTTCCGTGCAATATGCATATGTGAGTACGTGATACAGAAACAACATTTTCTGCCAGTAACTCACAAATCATCTCTCACATATTGGCAACAGATCTTACGTGCATACTGAAGTAGAGGTTGACAAGTTACGTCTCTGTGGGAATGTGTGTGTGTGGAGAAAAACACACTCAAGTCTTACTGGAGAGAAGTGATTGTAATGCTGTGCACATTCCTTTAGGTATGTGCAAGTCAAATGCCTACGGACCTGAAGCAGTCATGTTTCAGGCAGCCCAGCATGGATGGCTTCCTGCCTGCTGTGAGCTGGCAGAGCCTAGGGAAGCACAAGGTTCCTGGTGAGTTGCTGGCAGCCCCTCTTCCTAGGAATGGGAACTCAAAGGCTGGCATTAATAGGCAAGAAAGTTCTGAAGAGTTAGATTTCTGAAGTCATGAAATATGTTCTTTTATTTATTTATTTTTTTTATTTCCAAATTAAGTGCTTTCAGGTAGTGATCATTTTTCCCTCTCTTCTGTTTGTGAGTCAGGAGCTCTTTCTTAAGTCAATATCCAGATTTCAGTACTTCTCTAAATGCTGAGCAAAGGCTGCCTACTCAGTGATACTAGTGCAAAGGAGATACCAGGATGCCACAGAAGAGATATTTGCTTTGATCTGCCTCCTTTGAACCATCTCTGAAGTCTCTCACTGAGACACTTCAGTGTGATTTATTCTAAGAAAACTGATTTCTGCAAGTACATTTTAATTTCTGGAAAGGAAGTTAGTTCCCTTGGGAACTAACTAATGTGAGACTGGGGTTTGGGGGGAGTGCAGAGGCCTGTCGCCCCTGTCACAGACATAGATTGATCTAGTCAACTCCATGGTATCTTCATTTTTCTCCGTATAAATTAACATTTTGTTAGTAGCACAGCAGTAGACAAACCTCAAGGAAATATGCTGTGATTTTTGGTAAAGCAGAACACAATAGCTTCGGTGCTTTTCCAAAAAGCTTGATGCTCTTAAAATAAGTATTTGTGTATAGCCAAATATACCACAAAGAAAGCATTTTCTCTACTGTTTTGGTGCTCCTCTTTGGCTCCGGTTGGAACCAAGCAATGTAGAAACCATTGCAGACATGAGAAATAGCTGCAATAGCTTGCATTTGTGAAGTGGTCCATCTCCTACAATAACGGGCTGTAGTTTCAGTGAGCCTGGTAAAATGGCTCTTTTACAAGCACATGCCTTCAAGTGAAGTGGTGAAGTGGTGAAGAGGAAAGACATTAATTATATTAGGGTTAGGATACTGTGATCAAAGGTATAAAATGCCTACAAAACTGAAACAACTGCTAATTCAACATCTGGCATTATTTAACACAAAATAATGAAAGTATGGCAATTTTTAAATAAAAGCTTTATTTACCTAAAACTTAGATTAGCTTAGGAATATAGAAAAGAAGGACAGATGTCATGCCTTATTGTATGGGAATACAAGAAAAACTGTTCAGAGCAGAAGCTGTGGAGCAAGATAAACAACATGAGAACCAAGGACATCTCTAGAAGAAGAAAGAATGTCTCACGGCTTTGATTGGATAAGCGCCTGTATGAAGAGTGTTTTGTAGAATGCTCTGTTGACATGTAAAGGTGGATGGGAAAGTTGTAGGGGTGGATGAGAAAGCTAAAAAAAGAAAATTTGTGAAGGTATAAAAGTGATGTGAGAACTTGTAGTAAACAATTTGGATCATTCACATCTGAGTTTGTGCATCAGACACTGCATTATCCTGTCTCACTTTATGCACAGGCATAATCAAAGGCAAGTAAAAGTTTTAGCTAGGTATATTTAATTCATTCCGCTTTACAATTTAAGAGATCCTACTGCGCATATTTCACCCTCAACTACAAAATGGTGTAAATTTTCTTTAGTAACCACTGTTGTTATGAATGGAGGAGGACCAGGGGAGGCCTGGAATTAACTGGCAATTTACTCTTGAAAATGAATACAGTCCTGAATGTTTATGGAGAGAAGCAGATGCTTTTACTTTCACTGATACTTTGGTAGCTACTGAATTTGACAGTATCTTAGCCCAAACATATTGTTGGTCTATATGTTCAGTCAGATAAAGCTTGCACTACATATGTCAATTTGTTATGCCAAATCTACAAACACTGGTCACTTGCCCATTAAAAACATCTAATAATTAGATAATTGATGGAGTGACTCCAGTTACAGTATCAAAAATGCATACAAATTTCTGATAATGGCAAGTATGATCTCATTCTAGTAAATTTTATTGCATAAAAACCTATTTAAGACGGCCAAGCTTTGGTGCTATTTATTGTATTAGATGTTAAAGCATACCCAGAGATATACTTTGTGACTTAAAAACTATTGCAGGGTCAGTCAAAAGTATAAGTTGGTGTTGACTTTTTAATGGTAATATTATTATAGTTGTATCCCAGGAAAATCAAACAACAAATCACATTCACATAGTACTCATAAATCAGTAAAACACAAAGCTGAACTGAACGACATTTACATGACATGAATCACAAACTGTAAAACGCCCAATAAAATTTCACAACATACCTGTGGAACAAGTTTTGCAATGAGCAAATAACACAGATTCCCCATTACCAGGAAGAAAAAAAAAAAAACAACAAAACTTGCAACGTACACAATACAGATTCTACAGCATACATGAAAAACAAGTTCTACCATACATATTAAAAATAAATAGAATATCTCAATATTCACTTCAACCTGAAGTGACCCGTTGTCTAATGTTGAGTTGTTTTCTTTGTTGTTTTTTGTTTGTTTATTTTGTTTTGGTTTTGTGGTCTTTTGTTGCCTCAGTTTTTCATTTATGAAGGAGAATTAATGTGAGAACTGATCTTTTAAATGAATTTTCATATCTGTGATCTGAAATATCAAGAAAAAATTAGAGCTAGTCTTTAACTGATCCCGCAAGCTGGCACTGATGGATGCATGAAAACTTCTGAAAAGCAGAAATGCAAATAGAAAGAAATAAGATCGCCTGAAGCAAAGATAGAAAATCTGTGCTGCGCACATTTGAAATATACATGCTGCAAACTCATGGCTGAACTCCATGGCAGCCAAGGGAACATGGCAGCAGAAGGACCATCAAGGTGTACTATATATATTTACAAAACAAACAATGCAATGAATTGCATGTATACCCTTGGGCTTGACACACAATTTTAAGCACCTAAATGAGATGAGTCAGGTTCTTTTCAGTTTTTACTCCTTCCATCCTCAGAGAAGATGTGAGATAGCAGTCTGCTTTTTTGGCTGTCAGCTCCTGCAGTACATGCCATTTTCCCTTCTCTCCCAACCTGTCAAGTTATTGCACACTACCCTCTTTGAAGGATAAGCAAGAGACAGCATCTTCTGAGGCTGCTTTGAAGATACACATGTGCAGATCAACTTCTTGTATGGGTTGGCTACCTATGTGGTTTGTCTAGCTTTTTGGGCAAGGTATCCTTATGGCCTGGGGCCCGTTTAGTTAGCCATGCTGGTCAGCTATTGTGTGGATTGGCTAGCTCTGTAGATTGGTGTGCCAGGATTGCACACAGAACTGATAGATGTGATATATGCAGAGTAATATTTTGTTCAGAAAGCTTTTAACTTGTGTCTTCCATCTCTTCAACTGCTGGGTTTTCACAAAATTCATGGATTCTATTCTTCTGTTTTAGAGAGTTCTGATTTGCGGTTGGTTTTGGCCATGATAGGTAGACAGACTGCAGAAGTTAGAATAACAGAGTCCTGATAAGAGCAGGAGCATGCAAGAGCTCAAATTGAACAAAGGAAATGTATATTTCTCTCCTTGAAAGTGAAGCGCAAAGGAGTGATAAAAAATAAGGTTGGAAAGAGAAGGAAAGCCTGGACATGAAGGGAGAAAAAGGAAAGAAAATTGCAGAAATAAAAAAAGATGTACCAATCCCAGGAAGTCTCTTAGAATGAACATTACGACATGAAGAACTTGATTATTGACCAGAAACATGTGCATAGTGGAGACATATATTCTTTCTACAGCTGTAGGAAGGGACACCCATGCTATTCTGTCTCAAACAGTTTCCTTGTAACAAATTATTTGTACGCACATTATCTAAAGAGGAAATGCATGAGCCCATATGGTATCCAAACAAGCAGTTAGGCTCATTAGGCTGAATCGGCTCAGCACCCCAATACAGTCTTACCTGAGATGTCCTGTTGTAGCTGTTACAGTGATGATGATACTCCTTTACATACCAGAATTGCTCTATACAAAATATAACTTCTATTGGAAAAGGGAGAGTATTAATCAAAGAATGATAGACTTGGTTGTGTTCCTGTGAAGTCTTGTCCACCTACATCTAACAGCCAATAAAAAATTATTAGGTGTACATTATCTTTTAAGTTCTGCTTATTAGCAACATTAGCTTATTAGGCATTAGAAAAATTGATAATGATTGAATATTCATGCTATTAGGTGTCAGAGTCTTGTATCTTATTCCTGCCCGATCTTTCAGTTTTCCTGTGTGGCCTTAAAGCATACTCTCGTCTATACCTGTTTATTCCAATCAACAAAGGAGACTCAAATGCTTAAAGTAGGACACCTACTTAAGTGTTTAGTTGGATTAGAGTCCTTCAGAGGATTTCCTCATCCCTGTAGAAATAGAAAAAGGAAAAGAAAAAGGAAGAGGAAAAGGAAAAGGAAAAGGAAAGAGAAGAAAAGAAGATTAATTGTTTAAGCATTAGACCTTCTAAGTCTAGTCCTCCGAGAAATTTAATTCTGAGTTCTAGGCTGGTCTGACCGAACTCATTTATGGTGGCCAGACGTTGAACTGTGCAGGCTTTTGTTTTCTGAGTGTTGGAGGGGAGTACTGAAGAAGTAAAGCGATATTTAGCAAATGAAAGAAAGAGCAGAAGAGAAAGCATGCTACATCAATAATTTAAGACTTTCTTTAAAACTTCCTCAGGGCATAGTCATGGAAGAAAAGATACTACCAAATTCCTCCTTTTCATTCAGTTTCATCAGATCAGCATTCAAGATGAGAAAAATCAAAGATTTGTGATTATACTATATGGTGATACAGCATTCAAGAATGCTGTGCCATGTAAGGTAATTATAAAGTTAGCTTAGGAAAATTAATTAAGTAATGTTTGGAAGAAGAGTCAATAGTATGATAATTAGCAAATACCTATTTTATCCTTATTTGAAAAGCGTCCTTGTTAATGTGATCTATAACCTGATTAGAAGGCCTGGAAATAATCAAACGTTCCTGTAGTTATCTTAAATCCTCAAAAACCTTTTTACTTCTCTTATATATTGCACAATGCTAAAATTACTTTCCTGCTACCATGCACATACCACATACTTTGGATAATTTCAAGTAGCAATTGGTTTCCACATAACCTAGTCCCTTGAAGTGTCTTTCGTTCAGAGTTTGAGAAAAGGTTTAGTAGAAATGTTATTTCTTACAAATCTTGCCTCTCTTTGTTCTGACTAAGCCCTCCTGAAAGCTATCTTTTCAGCAGAGCATTCTTTCTGCAGTAACCACATGCCACTGTGTTTGCTCCATGCTTATCGAGCCACACAATACTTGTGCATGCCCCTCAACTGTTTTTTTGAGGGACAGTTTCTGTTCTGTCCTGTATTTTCTCCCTGTTACGATTAGATTATACCACTCTATGACAAAAAAGCTCATAACAGTCTTGAACAATAGGAGATCATCCAAGTCAAAAACTGAATAATATAGCACTTGTCAAGTGATTCTATAAACTGGAATGATGGTATGAAGCAAGTCAATGCATCATCTTGCAGTGCACTTCAAACATTTCTCTTTTGACACCATGAGTAAACATATTTGCTGAGATAGGTCACATCTGGGATAACATAGGGTTTTTCTAAGAACTGAGGTTTTCCCAGGTACACAGAAGTACATTGTAAGTTAAACCTTCTAATCTTCTTTCAACCTTACCACATATTTACCCCAATGCTTCACCTTTTAAATGCATTCTATCATGTATTTATGGAAATATTAGAACGAAGATTGGAGAGCTCTAAAATTTCATCTGAGGAGAAACCGCCAACAATTTTGAACCAGAAAAAATGCTTTTCAAAAAGAAAACATAAAGGACAGTCTTCATTTCTATCTAGAATGGCAAAAATCATTATGCGCCTACTGTGAAGCACAGTTCTATGACACAATGCATTTCTTTGGCAGCAGTCTTCAGATAAAAGATGGAGCAATTCAAGACTTTTCTAATTTTTGAGAGCTCCCTGTCCTTGTAATGGAATTGCACTAAGTGTTAAGATAGCTGCGGTTGCTGGCATAAATAAGTCTTGTCCTGCAAATGATGGGAGTTAAGCCCAAGTGTATGAGAGAGATAGAAAGAGCTTTGTAAACAGTTGTAATTTGGTCTGATTTTGAAAAAATCATTAATGATACTGTTTCTTTTAGACTCCTAAAGGTGCCCTCACATCCTAGCTCATCTTCTGTGTTGTGTGCTTATTTTTACCCATATGTATGTGAGAGGCATAGAAGAGATAGGTTGGATTCTTGCTCTTTTTTCATGCTTTTTTTCCCTCTTCCCTCTGGCATGACTGAAAGGAATGCTGCCAGAAGTCAGAAAAGGTTTCTAATTCCCAGTGGTGCAGCCTCCAGTGTGTCACAGGAAAACCATTGCAAGTCCCCTCTCCTATCCTCACTGCAGTTGTCTGTCACCCAGCTGACAACCAGGTTCTTCAAGTGCTCTGTCACCTGAGTGAGCTTTAAATAAATACCTGAATTGGTCTCTTCAGAATCTAAAGGAGAGATACAGCTGTAGAGAGGTCAATATTCCAAAAGAAAATCAGATAATAGTCTGATATGTCAGATGTAATATGTCAGATAGTAGTAGTACTTCTGTTGTAAAAGAATTTAGTAGAAGAACAGCTGGGTGGGTGGGAAAACAGTTAATTATTAGGAAAAGAACTGGAACTTTGGTGTCTCTTTCAGTAAGACAGGAAAAAAAACACTGTGCATATCCATATGCCTTAAATAAATTCTTGAGAAAGTATGATAATCAAGGCTCATAAATTTTCTCATGAGAAACTCCTTGGCCAGGGCAGGGAAAAGTAGTTCTTAGAGCAAGGATATTGCCATCCCATTTGGTACCTGAATTTATGTGGCATTAGGCTGATTGACTCATTTGCCTTTCCATGTTTCTCCAGATCTAAGGTAAGGAGGTGGCATTCTCCATATTTTCAGTTTTTGGCCCAGAAGGATGGCAGCTGTAGAATACAGAATGATTTTCCTGAAACATCTTTTTTGCCTGCAAGAAGTAACTGAGATCAAGTCCTTGATGTGAAAGAGTCAAAAGAGAAGCTTGAAAAATGGCTGTTGTAGATGAAAGCGTATCTGCTAGTTGGTCTGATGAAATATATTGACTTTGTTTAGAAGCTTTGTTCCAGATAGAGGTATGGTGTAAAATCTAACGTCAAGACAGAATTTTCTTCATGTGAAAAACACTGGCAAAAATGAAGTGCAAGAACCAGAGTGTAACTGTGCACCACCTGTGCTGGCACTGAAGGCACATCAGAAAGGGGTTCTGCTGGTGCAATTTAACAAGCACATTTATATTTGGCTTGGTGTGTGGTATATCTGATGATCAAGAAAGAGTAATTGGGATTCTCTCCCTGTGGGTGTGTACCTGGACACAAAAAGAGCCGTATTTTTCAGAAGTCCATATTATTACTCAGCTTTCACAAAATATGTACTCTTTAAAACTCATGTTCTTTTCTAACTAGTGGCAAAAACCAACGGAGCTGGGAAATTGCTGAAATCATGTAATGCTGTTAAAAACATCTCCATCTGTATTTAGGAGACAAAATACAGTAAAAACAATGCAATTTGAGAATTATTTTGTATATAACCTCAATTTAAGTTCTCATCCTAAAGGTCAGGCATGGGCCTGTTTAGGTTTCCACTTTTTTCAGCCTTATCTCAGCAGCATCTGAGTGCTTTATGGTGTTAGGAATCTTCATTATGCCTCATGTAGGAAAAATGAACTTGTTTTCATTTTTGGTTGAAGAAAGAAAAGAAAGATGTGAATTGCCAAGGGACATGCTAATACTTGTACCAGAAACAGAAATCAGCTGCAAGTTTTCAGTGTACCAACCCAGAGCCTGAACCAGCAGACTTTTTCATTCATATTTAATTATGCACCATACCAGTAAGTAGACACACAGTGTAAAAAAGTCGTGATATGTATTTGCTCAGAGCATTGTACGCAATTTTACACAATTGACATGGCATTATTTTGTATTCCTTGGTCAAACACACACCAAACTCATATCCTTGATGACCATTTTTGTGCTCCGATGCACAAATAGAAGTGGCTCTAATATCTTCCACCTTCTTGGCCCTAATTCAGGGTCAAGGGGATATTTCCAACTGTTATTTTTTTTTTTTAACAAAGAATGTTCTGAATCTCCAGGCTGTGTGAGCTGAATAAATGTTCAGAGAACACACTTCTATAAGAAGCTTGATTGCCTACTAAGCAATTCTCAGCAATGTTTTTGGCTGCTAGCTATTGTTATTTGTTTGGACTGTGCAATGCCTAGAGGCTCTGGTTGTGAATCAGGGCCCCATTGTGCTAGGTATTGTAGAGACACAACAAAAGGGTCTTTGTCATACTCTTAAGGCAAATCTGAGGTGGGTCTGGGAAAAAAACTTTCCTGAATCCAAAGTCTCAAGGCCAACTTCTAAGCAGTTTACTGTACCTCAGGATTTGGTTTTGTCCTTCGTTTTCTCATCTATACTGTTCACTCGAAACAGATACTAAATAAATTCTGAAACTGCAATGAAAAATACAAAAAAAAAGGGATATAATTGCTTATGTATTTTTTGTTGCCTTTTAAAATGAATATCCAATTAGTGACGGACAGATGAGCCTTGGGGACTCCGGTGCTGTAAAAGTCACTCATATCTAGCTCATTCCATCCCTCAAGGTGTTTTATTGTGGTGACTATAGCATATCTTGAGGCAGACATGACACTTCTTGAAACAAGGCTTTTTCTTTGTGTGTGTCAGATGTGCGTATTGCACTTGCCTCATGCATGAACTATTGCTGGGGATATATGCATGGTATGCATGACAACAGAATTTTTGTTTCTCAGTCATTCATCACCTGCTGACACTTGAAGTCACATTCCTTTCAGTATCACATCACATTTAGTTGTTCTGGATACTGTTGTGATGTCACAAACATACCTGATGGCTTGTAGCTTTCTGCTTCCTCTCCTACAACAAAAGATTCTGTTTCTGAATGTTGTATCTGCAGTATGTGCAAGTAGTGATGGTGCTCTAGAAGGATGGTGAAGCTCCATAAAATCCCACACCCGACACAGCAGCAGCTATGTGTGTCTCTGTCCAGAGAGACTTGGGTGAATAAAATAAACTTATGTTGAAACTATAAATGTGCAGGTACCTACAGAGTTATATCCTATCTCTGTACCATTCAAAGTCTTACAAATGTATGACTGGTTCAGCACTTAGGAATCATCTTTTTCCCCTTCCGGAAGTTCTCTTCACCTCATCTCATAAGCTAATAATGGGAATAATTTTTTCCAGATATTGAGTATACTGCTTATCTGGGGCGTGGGATAGTTGAAGCTGCAATCACAGAATATGGGTCTGAAAAGTCCTTTGGGAAGATTCTTTATTCACAAGGGAAATATTATGTAATGCAAGGAAAGAGAAGAGGTCTGAGAATGTAGTTTATACATTTCTGACCCTCAAAAGTTGCTCTGTAGGAAGTGATCCCATTTCAAAATCCACATTCAGCCAATGGAAATGAACACAAAAGAATGTATTTCTGCCAAAATAGTAATATTAAGTATCATGTAAATTCTTAGAATAACTCAGTATTTAACACTGACAGATCTTATTTATTTGGATGCTGATTGATTAAAAACATTTACAGCTCAGTTTTGGGTGAATTTGGTTGGAATATATTTATCTCTAAAATAAAAATGAAACTAAGAGATTTAGTTACTGTTGGGCATGTTTCTTTATCCTTCTCTCTGATGGATTCAAAACTTGAGAGAACAAGCATTTGTCAGCAGGAATCAAGACTTTTTTGGTTTCCTTTTTTGTCTTTTGATATGTATTCGAAGCTTTCAAAGAAGCCACAATAAAACTCTTGTTTTCTATATGTACGCTCATACATTATTTTCATTTGTGCATCTATGACCAGATAAACATCCTGCAAATTCACATGGAAGTATAATTACTTCGTTCTTCACTTGGAATTGTGACTCACAGCTAAATATGTGCCACTGAAAGATGAAAATGTGGAATTGAAACTGTACTGCTGCTGTTCAGGGCAGAGAGGGAGGAAATAGAGATTCTAAAGGCAACTTTCCTGGTAGGAATGGAGACTTCAAATATAAGGTTCACATTTTGGTGCCTTGTGCTGGCCCTATATGTTACAGCTGGTGTTTTATTCTTGGGCTTTAAAATTGGGTTATAGAGGACCTTGTGGGAAGTCATATCTACAGTCACTAAAAAGTTCAG
The DNA here is from genome assembly GCF_019232065.1 of Centrocercus urophasianus. Taxonomy (NCBI): domain Eukaryota; kingdom Metazoa; phylum Chordata; class Aves; order Galliformes; family Phasianidae; genus Centrocercus; species Centrocercus urophasianus. The sequence continues at coordinate 33,815,757 of NW_024884586.1, read as the reverse complement.
ATAATGTGATAGCACTCACAAAAGAAAAAAGCTTAACTAAAATCACACTAGATACTGATATTCTGGTTAAAAAGTGCAATGGAGTATTGAAGGCAGCCAAAATTCAACCCTTTGTTGTTTACATAATGAGCTAACTTGCAAGTTAAAGTAAATAAATACTAACTTATAGTTAGTATTTATTGTGAATTACACAGTGAAAGCACTTCATTTAAAAATGCCTTTTTGTTGAGTCTTGCATGTCTTGTCCAAAATGTCTCAGATTTAACAAACTTTCAGAGAATTTGAACCTGACCTGGATTCTGAACCTGGCCAGATGTAACACTGCCAGGCAGTCTGGCTCCAGCCTCCTGCAGATTCCAGCGTCTGCAGCTCTTGCTCAGGGAGCTGCAGGAACCTTTCCAGACTAGGTCTGCATGCTCCAGGACTGGAGTTCACCACCCTTCTGGAAGGGGTCTCAGGCTCCTTCTGAGGAGCCAAGACTGATAACAGCTGTAGTTTTGAAAAAGGCTTTTCTAGATCTGCTGTGCACATTCGTGCCACCACTCAAGCGTGGATTGTTGTAGGCATTATATGCTCTGTCCCATGGCAGTGTCTCTTCATGACTTCTTGTGCATTTTTATATCTTAAGCAACATAAAATCATTACAGTTTGGGTTGTAATTATTTGTATTTTTATTAATAATTTGGGTTTTGTCATTTGTCTTCAGGTATAGGATAGACAATTTCCCTGAGTTCTTTGAAATCTTTCTACTAAACTCTCATTTGTTCATTTGATAATTTTCCATGTCAAGCTTCAATTTTATTACAGGAGAAACTTTCCATAATTTGACTCACTGTGTCCCTGTAGCACACTGCACCACTAAGGAAAAAGAAGTGTTTTTACAAGATACAGCGCAAGCAAGGTGATCAGCCTTTGAATGTAACTCTTGCAAATGTAGTGTTACCACTTCTATAAAATATGACATCTTGAAATAGCTATATCTTTGAGATATATTGTGGAGTGTTAGGCAATGAAACTCTTAGCCAAAGTGTAGGTGCATTTTTAAAATAGCTTGTAACATTTATGGTTTATGTAACATTTTTTATGTGGAAGATCTGCTTAGAGTATAGTAAATGACCTATCAAGAACAAAGCATATTTGCTCTGATATTGAAATGCAGGTAATTTTTCAGATAGTTCACTTTCAGTAATCTTAAAATTTGCCTGTTTTACAGGCAGTTTTCATTAAAATTAATCATGATAGGTCAACGCTTTATTTCAGTAACCCTGTAAGCATATAGGCAGAAGACTGTGGGACTACTGGCTCTAGCAGTGTTCCCATGACTTCCAGATATCCTCTCATGGGGCATACCTGAAGGAAGTTTCTATGTTATCAGAATTAGGAGCAGTCTATCCATCTGGATCACTCTGTGCCAGCTGATGGCACTGCTTAAAATATCAATTTCAGTGGCAGCAAGTTCAGAGAAGTTACTTTTGGAGGCAACACAGAAAATGTGCATCCTAAAAATCTTAAGCAAATGTTCCAATGTCTTAAGCAAAATCTATATGTATAAAATAATTATATAAAACATATAACTAAAATGTTTATCTTATTTTCTGTGTTTCTTCAAAATTTAGAGAAAAACTGTGAGCAGCCTGCACTGGTAAGCTGATCTCTGTTGTGAGTGGAATCGGAATCTGGCTGGCTTTGCTCAAGGAGAAATTTCGTATTCTGGCCCTAGTTTGCACAGTTAAAGACGTCTGAACATTTCCTAGAAATCTGAAGTTTTTTGGCTACTTGAAACACTAGAGATTTCTCCATCCTGAGAAAAACCACAGGCTTCTCCTATTACAAATATAATTGAAATCTGCCATTAGAAGTTTGATTAAAATAACATTTCCTGAAGATCACTGTTCACAAAGACCAGCTTAAACTTGCAATCATTATTTGGAGAGGGGGAGGATGGGAGTGAATTATAACCAGTACCAGTTTTGTGGATTATGTATTGCCATAAAAGAAAAGACTTTATGCCCAGCTTGAGCATACTCTTGAAATGTGAATATAGTGTTTGGAATAAGAAAGGCATTTCTCAAATGAATTTTTCATTTTCTCCATCATTCAGCCCTGAACTGTTCTAGACACATTGTCAACTGTCAGATTTAACAGAGAAAGGAAAGCATTATTCAATTCTTGAAATATTTCAGTGCCCACACATCTTTAGTTCTCATGACATTTTTTTTTTTGTTAAGCCATTTGTGTCAACGATATTATCTATTCAGAGAAGTATGAGGCAATACTATAGAATGCTAAGTTCTATAATGTCTTTCATTCCATGTACTGCCTCAAACAAACACTTTACTAAGTTAAATAACATAGCTACAGAATTAAAAGAGTCCAGAGGGAGGAAGAGGCAAGAGACAAAACAGAGTTTTTAGTTGAAGGTGGAAAGCTGATTGCAACTTCTTAGAGCTGTTCTCTGATAAAAAGAGAATACAAGAGGTTATTGTAGTCTCATTTTCTGCGTTTCAGGAAATTTTTTAAGGGGAGGCTGCTCAAGTAGAATTTGGAAGCAGATATTTCCAAGGCAGGAAAAGGAGGCAAAATGATAGTTTAGTTCTAACTTAATCAGTTGAGATCCAACCTACTTTCATATATTTGTTTCTGTGTTAATTTGATGGCTTAACTTTATTGGTGAACAAGGGAAGAGCCACTTAAGCATGGCCTTTGACATGATCCTGACAACATTCTTCTCTCAAATTGGAAAGATACGGATTTGATGGGTGGACTCTATGATGAATGAGGAACTGATAGCTAGATTGTACCCAAAGGGTAGTGGTCAATGACTCAATGTCTGTATGGAAATCAGTGATGAGTTATGTTTTTCAGGGGTCCAGTACTGAGAGCAATGCTTTTTAATATCTTCATCAGTGGCACTGACAGCAGGATTGAGTGCATCCTCAACAAGTTTGTGGATGATACCAAGATGTGCAGTGTGGTTGATATGCCTAAGGGATGAGTTGCTAGTCAGAGAGATCTGGACAGGCTCCAGCAGTGGGTCTGGGTGAGTTTTATGAGATTCAACAAATCTAAGTGAAAGGTCTTGCACCTAGGTTACGGAAACCCTTGCTATCAATAAAAGTTGGAGGATGTAAGGCTTGAGCACTGATCTGCTGAAAAGGACTGTGGAGTACTGGTGGGTGGGAAGCTAGACATGAGCCAGCAATGTGCCCTCACAGCCCAGAAGGCCAACTGCATCCTGGGTTGCGTCAATGGTCAGCAGGTCCAGGGAGGTGATCCTACCCCTCTGCTCTACTTTGGTGAAACCTCACTTGAGTACTGCATCCGGATGTGGAGTCCTCTGTACAGGAGAGACATGGAGCTGTTGCAGCATGTCCAGAGGAGGGCCACAAAAATTATCTGAAGGATGGAACACCTCTTCTACAAGGACAGGCTGAGAAAGCTGAAGCTCTTCAGCCTGGAGAAGAGAAAGCTCTGGGGAGACCTGAGAATGGCTTTTCAGTATTTAAAGGGGGGGTATAAAAAAGAAGGTGACAGACTCTTTAGCAGGGTCTGTGGTGATTGGACAAGGGGAAATGATTTCAAACTAAAAGAGGGTAAATTTAGATTGGATATAAGGAATTTTTTTACAATAGGGTAATGAAACACTGGAAGAGGCTGTCCAAATAAGTGGGGGATGTCCCATCCTTGGCAATATTAAAGATCAGGCTGGACCAGGTCTGAGCAACCTGATCTAGCTGTAGGTGTCCTTGTTCATTGTACAGGATTTTGACTGGCTGGCCTGTCAGGGTCCTTTCCAACTCAAACAATTCTATGATTCTATGAATTAACTGAACTTCAAATTGTTGTAAAATGGTATAATTCACTGATTTTGTAATATAATGATATTAGAGGTCTGGTGTATCAAGAAAGCTAAGTAGTTTGTGAAGTTTTTTTAGCTGTGAACTGAAATTTTACAAATATTGCATGTGAAGTTTTTGGTACTGCTAGATAAGATCTCATACTCTATGCAGAGCTGTTCCTCCAGCACAAATCCGAATAGTCATTCAGGTCTGAAACTTAATGTTAATCTGAATCTGAATTCTTTCTCTTCAGTATATTTATCTGTCATTCTGTCTCTACCACATGGATGCAGTATACAAATGTTGTCTCACTAATCTGTTACTAATGAATCATTGACTTGATAGATTTTGTAATTATCAAGACAGCATGAGGTCCTGATGAACAGAGTGTAAACTCTCCCCTCCTTGTACACTGAAATGTATTTTCAGTTTTATACTACCATAAGACTGTGAGTAAAGAGTATAAAATTTACATGTAAAATAAAAGAGTTCCATTTGCAAGAGACAGAATATGAGAATTTTTAGAGTTGAAGAGACAGATTAAAACATTTGCTTACATTTAAACATGAAATAAATCTTCACATAATCCCAGTAGCAGACATTACATTCCTTAACATCTTCCAGTAATTTATATTAACAAATACAAAACAGCATATGTTTGCAATGGTATTTAAAAACTATTAGCCACTGCTTGGTTCGTGAAGTTCTGCAGTTCTACCATTGAATTTATGAATGTAATTGTCAAGCAGTTCTGTAATCAAAATCATGTATTTTTGAACTAGCTAGTCTTGCTTTTGGGCTTCAGTCAAAGCATTTCATTTCAGCATTTCGGTGACTGTAGAAAAGTAATGACAGCAACAGCTGGCATTGAATCTAAATGTTACTTTTTAAAAGAAACGTTATATGGAAACACCAGCTGGTCAGCAGATCTCATGACCTCACTTGAGCTGGCAGCTAGAAGAATATGCAACAGGAGGGTGAGACAAGAGAGTATTTCCTGCTGCTTTAACCTTTACCCTGTAGCGTTAGCTGAAAGTACCATTATCACAAACACTTTTTGTGTTTTTTGTTCATCCCTGTGAATATTCTACAGAGAAAGGTCAGGGAACTACTAAGCTAATCTTAATATTGTTATTGAAATAAACTGTGAAGTGCGAGCAGACCAGAATCCAATATGTGAGAAGAAATTATCTCCACTTATATAAACTATGGGGGATAGCTTGTGACTCAAATTAGGTCCAGCTGGACAGCTGGAATCCTTATGTGAATTAATAATTTTCAAAGGTATAAAAGAGAAAGCTAATCCTCTGTCTTCTGGAACAAGTTGTGAATACCCCAAGGAACTGGAAATAACTGACAGTCCTCTTCATGTATAATCTCATTTATTTGCCTTTTAACATTCTAAAAAAAATCAGAATCTGACACAGCTGCAACAATTCTCAGAATGTGAGTTAATACTCTGGGCTGCACTGCTCAAGTGGAGAAGCGCAAAGGAAGAAACACCCTCTTTTTACTATGGTGTGTAGGTGAACAATGACAACAATTTAACTAAAATTAAAATGTCTTTAGCTTAGTATCTGTTTATATGAATCCTTTAGATCCAAGTTCTTTTAGTATTTTACACTACGGCAGTAACTATAACCACTGATACTTTTGCACTGAGCATCTTAATAGCACCTCCTATTACTGTACTACTTCTTAATATTTGCAACTTTCATTATTTCTAAGCATATTTCTTCTGCAGAAAATGTAATTTTATTTAAGAATATAACACAAGTCCAGCTAGCTTAGTGTCTTGCCTTTACAGTGGCTAACTGTAGCTGAAAAAAAAAAAAAAAAAAAAAAAAAAGCCACACAAAAACTTTAGAACAGGATGAGCATGTACTTCCGTTTCTGTATCATACTTTCCCAGCATTCTATATTTCAAATACTTCCTAAGGCAGCAATAACATTTCTTCAATGAATATATAAATAAAGTACCCATTATGTGGGTATCTGTCTCACAGAAAAAAAGTGTATCAAGATAAATATGTGTATGCATGCACAGTTTTTTGTTGTAGGAGTTTTAATATGTACATAGCTAGATACCATTCTAATACCAAAATGCATTCTTCATTTGCTGATACGAAGAACAAGACTGCATGGAAGCCTCATAGATATTGCTGTATATCTCCTTGAAACATTTACTTACTATCTACTCAGTATAAACTTGTCAGTTTCAAACATCCTGCCTAGTCCTCAAAAACAGTAATCAGTTGAAAAGATGTGTGATTTCATTACGTAAAAAAAATTCTTTACAAATGGAAGAGATATTTGCATCATTATGTGTGTCCCAGAAGCTTATTTTTGGCATGTTTCTGATGTGTTTTTTTTTTTTTTTCCCCCAGTAGATTTAAAGTAAGAATTAGCATCCAATATCCTGTAGCCACATTTTCAAATAGCATGAGCCTTAAGAAAAGTAACAGATAAATCTATGATTCACATCAGGTCATTCTTTATGTAAAAAGTTTCAGTCAGCTTTCACAGCCACTAATACATTCCTTCTTTATGATGCTTTAGAAGTTCCAGACAGAAGAGGAAGTGCTGAAATACTCAGAGAAAGGCATTGCTCTGCCCCAGGATGGAGCTCTGGCTGAAGGTCAGTGCGATCCGCTACTAGGGAAAAGAGGCTGTCCCTAAGTGAGACTGATTCTTGTTTCCCCAAACCTATGGCAGCTGAAGACTTGAACTAAGATGCAGGGCAATAGAATCTGACCTTTTGTGTGCATTCTTCCCATAATAATTCAGGAAAAATGCAGTTCTTTCTGTTTTATTAAGTATAAATTGTGAGCTTGAAACCGTCCAAGAACAAAACTAAAACACTCTCTATAATCCTAAAAGCTAATTGTTTAAAAAGTAGGCACAAATAAACAAATAAATAAAATATAAATAGAGATCAGGGGTAGATGCATGTGCTACAAATATAAGAACAGTACAACAGTAGTGATGGGAATTGTGAATTGCAAAGCAAATGGGAACTTCTCAGGCAGTATGGTATGTGGTTGGTGCCATCAGAAAATTTTGACAGCCTTTGGGTGTAGATAACCTTTGGGAAGAACAAAGAGTAGGCTGAAAGAAAAAGTCATTGCTGACTGTGTAGAATGTGTGAAGTAAGAGATGTTAAGGAGTAAGGACAGAGGCACAAAGGAAGTCCCTTTTACTTATGACATAATCAGGCTGGGAGGAGTGATCCTGGGCCAGTTCAGCAATTTTCTTCTTTGCATGTAGGCATATATCTGTGCTTCCCTTCCATCATCAGATAAACTACTTCTGAGCATTATCTTGTGTTCAGCGACAGTGCAGAAGATACAGTAGTTCTTTTAGATATTTGCACACCTCCATGCCTGCTGAAAGTGTACAAGGTGTACGAAGTCACAGTTGCTGCTATTGAGATAGATACACAAAATTCCATGTCATGGTGGCTGAGCTTTTCTTACCCAATATGAGACATTTGCATAAAGTTAACCATGAGCAGACCATCCATTTTGCAGGTATCTGAACTTCAGAAAGACCCAGAGCACTTCAGCAGCAGGCTGTTTTTAGGGTTTTGTAGTCACCATGGTTCTTTTAGTCTCCTCCCTCCCTCTGAAACATGTATGCACTGCCAATTACCATCCATGCCGCATCATTTATTTCCTCTATTTGCTTCTTTAAATATCTTGCACTTTTAAAAGGTTATTTCTAAAAGGCTAAATGGTGAACTTCTCATGGCCAATAGTAGTGCAGAAAAGAATAAACAGGCATGGCAGACTTAAATGAGTTGGATCAAATCTGTCAGCACAGCTCATGGGCAACACAAAAAGATCAGGATGTGTGTTATGATGATGTATCTCCTGTGTGTTGTAATTTTTGGAACAAGAAATACTTAAGGAAAAATATTAATGGCAGATTCAATGTATTTAATTCTGGTGTGTTGTCTAGAAACTATGAGTATATACATTTTTCAGAAGTTAAAAACATTTTATGTGCTGATGAAGACAAAACTTCTTTGAGAAATTTATTTGTTGTAACCATAGCTTTTGCAGAATTTTGTTACTTTCAGGTATAATTTTGTTAGGAAGCTGTCAAGAACAGAATTGGTTGATGAAAATGATATGAAGTTGCAGAACTATCGATAACTCTGTGTGCAGAAAAACATGCCAGATTCCAATTAGAAACCTAAATTAAGCCTCTAATATCCCAGAAACGTCTCTGTTCCTCTCTCTTCTCTCTTTTTGTTTTTGAAAAGCTTTGTTTTATGTTGTGTCAAAACAAGTGTCAAAAGCAGGAGGTTTCTACAAAATGAAATTTCTGTTCTCCACTCAGTTTCATTTACAACCAAGCATCACAAATTCCTTTTTTTCCTATGGAATTTAGAAATATTTAGGCCAATTATAGCCTAAAATAAATGTGCACAAAAGTGAGATATGATTTTTTGAGCATTTTATGAGACAATAAAATTTAACCCATACATGTTGTGAGTCAGCTGCGCATATTCCCAAGCACAACAAAATTCATGGAAAGTGGTCATTTTTCTTCTTGGTCACCTATCTTACATGTGAATGCTCCTACCTGTGCTAATATTGGCACTGAAAATTGAACAGTCAAGAATTTAATGAGATTTTGCTGTGGTGACAATCAAAGCTTGGAAAGTCCCATGGTTTTGAGACTGAAATGATGATCTCTGTGGAGAGTCTGAAGTGACTATATACAGACTTGGAGAGCCAACAAAACTTGATAAAAATTTGTATCTATCCATAATGTTGATTTTGGAACAAAGGGAAATGACTGATCAAGTGCAAGAATAGGAAATACTTTGTCTTTACGTCAGTTATTTTTCAGTGTTCTGAAAAGACCTGTGAATAAATCTTCTGCAGAGAGAAAATCCTTGGATGTGCTCATAAAATTACTTCTCAGCAGATGGTGAGTGTTGAACAATGGCTTTCTAAGTTAGAAAAGGCTACAGCTGAAGCAGGCCATGTTTTAGGCAGAACCAGGGTACATTTTTGGTTTTGGTCTGGGTGAGGAAAATAGGGAGATGATAGAAGAGGGGAGAGTAACAGCAGAATCTGAAACAGCATTATCAGATTTATTAAAGACGTTGATTTTGCTCCTGTGATAAATGCAAATGGAAGGCAGAAAAGCACATGCAGGGGGCTTGAGGCTTGTTTACTTTTCAGGCTAGAAGTAGATGTCCTGAGTTTGTTTGGTGTTGTCCTTGAATTTGGCAATATTATCTCTTGCCAAGAAAAGAGCATGTTTTTTTCAGTACTGTTGCCACTTTCTCCATGCCTATCCATGGCGATAGGCTGAAATGGCTGGGATTGAGTCAAGCAGAAATATTTCAAATGTTGTCTATATTTGGTTTATCAGCTTTAAGTTTTCTTCCCCTTTGCACTGGAAAAGTATGTGAACAGCTTCTGGATTGCCAGATAATAAAATCCCCCCCTAAACTAATGAGAGGACAGGCACTCATGAGATCAGCTGTAGCTCTGCATTTTTTGTTGTTTTTGTTTTTCTTCAATTTTTGCAGATGAACTAAGATACCTTAAGATAAACAGATTTTTGCTTTGCTTCTTATTCTAACTATTTTAGAATTCTTTTTCTGTAAGCAACAATCCATTATCATTTGAAATTTTAATTTTAGAACAGATATTTCAACACTTTGTAAACAGACACCTGAATGTGTTTACAAAGCAGTTTTTCAGGTAGGGTGGAAAGCTGTGGCAACATGAAAATCTAGAATTTTCTTTACAGATAAGAAAAGACCTTAATACTTTCTGTGATCATCACGTCTTTGAGGAAAAAAAGAAAAAATATCTCAAATGTTTTCTAGCTCCCTAAAGCTACGTCTTCCTTCCACCAAACAGCTATGCTGACTTTCCCATACTCTAGAAATATATACAGATATATATGTGTGTGTGTATATATATATATGTATATATATAAAACATACATATCCCTTTCATATACTGTATCTAGAAAAGATTTGATTTTGGTCAATAAAAGGGGGACAGTGGTACTTGCAGTGAAATGTGTATCCTATCAAACAGAAACAGGAGAGCTGAAAACAGAACCTTTTTCTCTACACAGAAGTATTCCCTTGGGCCCAGTTCTTGCAGACATGGTTCTGCATATGTTTAACTTCTGACACATGAATAATTCAGCTGAATTCAAACTCAAGTGTGATTCCACAACACCCTCTTGGGAAAGTAGTCATTACTGTTGGTAATATTCCATGGAGCTATATATATGCAGGCTACCTGTACCAAGAACAAATGTAGACAGTGTTGCTGGGGAACCCCAGGAGTTTTGAGAGCACATTATAGCAAGTACAGACTGCAAGTGTCTGTCCCCTAATGCTTACACTACAGAACTACACAGTATGGATTATACTCAGCCTTCTGACAGCTCCTTGCTTATGCAAATCATTCTACGTTGAGTGCATGGCTGCAGGAGTACCACTGAGGTCATTCAGCCTGAGCAAAAATGGCAGCTGTTGCAACTTCTCAGGCAAATGATAGATGACTTTAAAGTGAGCTCTGGCGCACCTGAGCACTCCTGAGAACCTGGAGTCCAGCACATCCTTATTTGTTTGGTCATAGTTGTTTTTAAAGATTTGGATGCACCATTGATACTTGCCAGTCAGGTAAATAACATTGATCAGGTATCTTTCTCCTCTCTGCCACTATACTCAACTAGCCATCCTTGCAGATGTGCATAAATATTTGCTCCTTTTGCTTTTTGATCATGTCACTGCTCATTTTATTCTTTCTCACAACTACTTACAAATCATGATTCTTATGCCTTCAAGGCTTTTCTTGGTTTAAGTCTCTTACTATCAAGGCAGCTTTCAGTGGTATTTAATAAGATGGCCACAGTGCTCAGACTACTACTGCACTCTGCCTACTCTTTGCACCATATCTTGTCACAGCATCATCTCTCCCTGATTTGCCTATTTTCATTCACCCTTTCATCTATAGCTTTTACAGTAACATGTGGAGTGTGCTTTCTGGCTGAGCCAAAAGACAGGGATACCAACTCTTCCATGTTTCTCTTTCTGTGCGTACAAGGCTTCAAGTTAAGTAGTACAATAAAAGGTGAATGTAGACACAATATTTTGTAAAACACAGCTTATGTGTATGCTGGCAGCTTCTTTCTGCTGTGTGATTAGCTTCTTGTGGAGACCTGTGCTTTCCTTTGCATAAAGATTCTTTAGATAACACAATTATTCCTTGCTTTTTAAAGAGCATAAATTTTGGTTTCTTACCTTTGAATATTGTAGATGCAGTCTTCCTAACAGCAAAGAGAAAAATAAATAATTGATATGGGTCAGGAAAACAGAACATATCCAGTTTTGGAAGTTAATTTAACGGCAAGAAGTGAAAGTGAGATGAACTAAGGGTGCCTTAATATATGCGCCTGCTCTGCCCAGCAAGGCTTTGAGCTTTGATTCTTTTGTGCTAATTTTTGCATTCTACAATGCGACAGTACTGTTTTGTAGTCGTGTAGAAATTAAGTAATTAGCTAGTGTTCATGAAATTAGTTTCTAAGTGCTAACAAGGAACAACACAATTTCCTCAAATATAAGTGAGAAGTTTTATACAACATTTTGACATCATTTCAGTGAAAGCAATGATTTTCTATGTCAGTCTGGCTACTCAGTGAACAAGAAGTAGGTATGCAAATGAATTTATTGAAAGCGCTTAGAAAGATGTACTCATGGAAGCAACTGACAAAAATTTGTCAGGTGTTTTCTATTCAAGAACAAAAACTGGTCTGATCAGCGAAAGTAGAGACCACGTTCACCTTTAATAGAGGTAACCTTCCTTAGGCAGCTAGTTATGTCTGTTTCACCTGTGCTATTTAGAGAAAGGAGAAGGCAGACAAGAGGACAGAAAGAGATGGTCTTATATTTTTCTTTTAGTAGGTTTTCTGTTTCAGCCTTTTCTCCTAAAGAAGAGGTACTTTGATTTTATTTAAATGAATATCTTAACTAAGTTAAAAGCAGAACTGTCTTCCAAGTCTTTTCTATTTTTTCCTATGATAAGTTACAAGAGTAAAGTTAAATGGAAAAATGAGATTTAGCAAATAAGAGGCATATCTTGTTTTTAATTTAGAAAACTCAGTAGCAGACTCCCTCAATAGGAAGCAAGCCATAATATCAGCTATGTCCTTGTACCCTGAAGAATTTGGGTGAGTGTAATGGTATTTTTAAATAATGTTAGATGTGTGCCACTTTTTTCAAAGGTTAGCTCTTTCATATGGAGATACAGAAAAAAGACTTGAGAGAGTTTTTATGAGTGTTGGAAATTGATTCACACGGGCAGTTTTGCTCAAACTTTGTTACTGAAGAATTCTAATGTATGAAGGGCTGACATCAAGTGTGTTGATGAAATACAGTATAAAAGAATGTAAAGGGAACAAAGAATATGCATGTATGCATGCAAAATATTGTCCTAATGTCCTTAGCAGCTGCGTGTCTCAAAACTGCAGATATTTCCAACACTTCAATGGCAGAGAGAAGTGTGATTATCCATGCTTTAAGGATTGGATGAGTGTCACAGAGTGCCCATGCAACTTTCTAACTGCATGTAGACTTTCTTTGGAGATCAAAATTAAATTCGTGGGTGCTGGGTTCCAGTTCAACTCTGGTCTAATTTTCCATTGCAGCGGAGATGGAGATGCTGGGACTTTTCCCAATCCAGAAATAAGTTTAATCTCTAGTCTAGAAGTAGTGCTTGTTAGTTTTTAACATATGAGCAACAAATAAATGAGTGCAGTGTGGGATAGAACTTTGGCTTTTATGTGTTGTTCTGATTCCAGTGAAATCACTTGAAACTATGAAAATTGTCAGCAGCAATGGATCTGCTGTGTTTTGTCTGCTCTGCTCATTGCAAATGATCATTCCTTCTAAGATGATGAATGAGCTCTTAGAAAAATCCTATTCATTCTAAAGATTAAATCTTTGACCTCTTAGCTTTCTTCATGTACTGAGCACTGTGGCCTTCACTGCAGTTCTTTGACTGTACTGCATTGTAACTTAACCTTTATTTTCTCTTTAACTTCTTTCTCTTGACTAGTCTCTCCACCAGATGACTTGACTGGGTTTCCAGAAATAAGATGTTAACTCCTGGTCTTGTTACAAGTCTTCTTCAGCTAATACTTCATAATTCCTAGTTTATGTAAGATACAGATTTATAGCTGTTGGCTTGCCTCATAGAGGTGAAGAGATCTTAATTTTTCACTAACTCCAGTGCTATAGTGATGCATCATGAACAATCCTATCCTAAGGATTTATATACACATGTTTGTATGTATTTGTGTATTTATACATGTACACACTTTTGGTCTCCCTCATGCTTGTGTCATGATTTGGGTAAATGAAAATAAATAATGATAAACTGTAATAGTTTAGGACTTGAAAGGCTGAGAGGTGGTATCTTTTTGTGCAATTTCATGAAAACATGATGAAGTGCCTAGGCAGGAGAAGGACAATGTTCCATAGCTAAGTTACATAGGGATGTCCTGTTGTTGCAGAGGCAGTGGCCTTTGTACTAGATGAGGACTCCTTTTGTGTTAGATACTGAACAAACACTGGGTTCAGTACTGAAGAGATAAGTACAAGTGGTGAGAAATGGTGAATTCCTTAGTGCAGCTCCAGAGATAAGAGAGGAGTAGGAGGAGGAGTTATGGTAAAAGCTTTCCTATATCTGTGCCTTTAAAAAGAGGGGGAGGAACAACTGGTGGTTTATCTGAAGTAACTTTCCATTTTTACATATGTGAATCTTAGATCAATGGATACAGAGGCCATAAAAAAACAACCAACAGAAATGAAAATTCCATAAGAAAACACAAACTAAAGCCTGTTATAGATAGAATTAGACTTTACTTCATGGCTCCGCATCTCTTGTGCTAACTAGATCAAACTGCATCCTTCATTACCAGTCACTGACTGTTTTGGTTTTCCCTTTTCTGACGACTCTGTTAAACTGGTTAATCATCATATGTTACCTTGAGTCAGTAGAAATAATATAGTCTACATGTGGGGTTATCTCTCCCTTAAAAGTCTGTTGTTCCTAATTCCCAGACTGAAAGACCTCTTGTAAACCTGATCGTTATGTGCTTGTGTATATTTGTGATAGAATGAAATCTCTTAGCCTGTATGATCAATGTCTCCCTTGCTTGCCTTTTGAAGCCTGAGATTCAAAGAAAAGCTACGGATTCTGCACAGTACAAGAAAACAGCCATAGACTATATATGGCAGGCACTCCAAATATTTTCATGGTGTTCTGATGCTTTTTTCTTTTAGATCAGGTGGTGTCAGCTGTAGGTTTTTTCACAATGACTATTTTCTTTTTTTCTTAAAATCTTTTCATTTTATCCTTATTGCCTCAGACACTTTTGCCAAATAGGTTTGTTATTTTTTTATTTTTCACAATGGGATTTAAATGGTGTTGACAGGTATTGTAGCTGGCATAGACTGCAGGTGCTGGGAAGCTGAGTAGAATACTTCAGCTCTTTCTCATTCTTTAATTTTGGCTTATAATCAAACTGACTTATTAAAATCAAAACAAAATGGAAAAAAACCCAACTCACCCAAATATTTTAGCTTGACTTTTTTTCCTCTTGAATCGTGAAAGTGCTTCTGTGTCAAGAAGACACCCGTTGGTTTTTTAATGTTGTTATCCAATATAGCCAGATAATTTATTTTTCAAGGACTATGGCAGAATTTTGAGCTCTAAATGAAATGTATCTCTCCACAAACAAAGAAAAATGTAGAAAAGCTTTCTATAATCACCTCATCCTGAGACTGTGATGTGCTGACAGAGAAGGCACAGTTGTGTTAGCCAGATGAGGGTTTGGAATCTTTTTGGGTTCTTATAACTTCAACTTTTTACCAGTATTCTGCACTTTTATTTTCATCATATTTCCAGTGTGGTTTCAGGATTCTATCTACTGTTTATCAGATTTTGCTTCACTTATGACCTTGAACACTTGGAGACAAACTCCTGAACTTGTTGCTTCCAAACCTGAAGATTATGGCAATGTTGCAGGAGGTCAGGAGCCAAGTGAGAATTCTGTTGCAGAAGTAAAATTCAGAACTATGAGTATATCATGTGTCCAAAGAGGTGCTTCCAGTGAGTAAGCCTGGAAGCTGCATTTCTACCCCATTAAGAAATGAAGCTGTGGCTGTTGGTTGCTGTTATTATTGGCACAATAGTGGCAGTGGGCTAAATGCTGGAGAGCGTGAGGCATGCGTGAGGTTCTTTTGTGATTTTTGGAGGGAAAAGGTTTAGTTGTGACCCACTGGAGTAAAAGAGATATCTGAGCTGTACTGACTGGCCTCTGTGACGGAATGAGACTGAAACAACTGCACTTCAGTGTTACGATCATGCAAGAATGCAGCACAGGTTGGCTGTAGATTTCTTACTAGTTGTTCCTAGTGAACTCTGGATGTACTTCATATTTAGAATTGCCCTAGAGGCATACCTGTTCACCCAGGCAGCCTTTGACTCTACAGTCTTACCTCTTTTGATAATACATGTTGAAAAAGAATGTCCCTACAAGTATTCTGATGTTGTCTATCATAAATGTATTTCAGACCTGTCATCTGTTCAAATTCAGATTGAGCGCAGGCTTTTTGATATGTAGCTGTATTATGGGATTATACTTGAATACAGAATGCTCCTCAAATGCTGTCACATAGTGCAATTATCAACTATGTAAGCAAGGAGTATGTTTCTATAATCTGAATTACAAATTAAGACCTTGGGGTATAATATTCCTTGTAGATAGTTATTTTTTCATTTCATACTGTGGGAATATTTTCTTTATTTCTTAGTAAAATTTAGCCTGACCAGAATCAGGTATGTATTGACTCTGTATCATTGTATCATCGTATCATTGCAATATAGTATTTTCATTATGTCATCCTCGGTAATGCATTATTTCATCTCAAAAGCTAGGCAAAGTTGAGCTTATGTGGTATCTGGATGAATGCCTTCCAGGAAAAAGTGTTGCAGAGGAAATAGCATTGGTGATTCATGACATAATTACGACTCTCAGATTTAAAGTACTTCAGAAATAATAAATCTTTTAGATTGTGAAGAGGAGGAAAAAGCTTAGTCATTCTTTTCAGTATGAACTATATGGGTTTTTCTGCTTGTTTGTTTTGATGTTATGAGATTTTTTTTTTTCCTCTTTTGTGTGAAATGTCTCTCAAATGAATCACGCTATGCAGTTCTACACCTACCACTTAGCAGCTTAATCTTCCTGAGCCTCTCTCAGGTGTTTGTAATATAGGATGTATTTGGTCATATATCCATTGGCTGCCACCCTTGCTGCAGATGTCTCAATATATTACACTTCCTTCATAGAATTACAGAGTTTGGTCGGGTTGGAAAAGACCAGTGATCAGTGCATGTAATTTTCCTGGTTTCCTGATTTTTATTTTTAATTTTTTTTTGCTCTACTTTTGAAAAATAGTTTGGTTTTTTTGTTTGTTTGTTTTTTCCCTTTTCTGAGAAGGTTTGTTTTTCTGAATTAAAAAAAAAAAAAAAGTTAAAGTACATATCTGATTATGTAAGTAAGATGCATTTATACCCTCTCCTCAAAGCAGGCTTTGCAAGGCCTACTACAGTTGTCAAAACTTTGTGATCTCTTTATGCCAGAGAAACAATAGAGAATGGGCCAAATTGAGGCTAATCTCAGATATAATTTAACTTAATTTGGATTACATGCTTTTTGATCTAATGCATCTTGTTTGTCCAGAGGCCGAATAAAGGGGGGGGCAATGAACCGGACAGTTATGCTGCCATTCAGAGGGACATCAGGTTGGAGAAATTAGCCTGTAGGAATCCCATAATGTTCAACAGTGCCAAATGCCAAACAAGCATTTTTTGAGAGGAGAGAAGGGGAGAAATAATCCCAGGCACCAGTATGTGCTGGGGGCTGGCTGGCTGGAAAACAGCTTGAAAGAAAGGAACCTAGGTCTCCTGATGGACACAAAGTTGAACAGGAGTTGGCAGTGTTCCTTTGCAGCAAAGAAAGCTGATCACCTCATAGTCTGTATGAGGAAGAATGCTACCAGCAACCTTAGAAAAGTGATCTTTCCCTCAGCTCAGCATAGCTGAGAGCCTAACAGTAATGGTGTACCCAGTACTGTACTACCCCCTGGTACAAGAGAGACATGGACCTGCTGAAGTTAGACTAGTGAGAGAGCATGAAGTTAATTAAAGGACTGAAGCATCTCATGAGAAACAAGATGAGAACTGGAACTGTTCTGCCTGCAGAGTAGGCTCAGAGGGGATCATATATGTGTATATAAATACCTGTAACTGGGAGAAGTATAGAAGATAAAGTCAGACTTCATCAGTATTGCTCAGTAATGAGACAATGAAAAACTGAAACACTGAAAAGTTCACATTAGCAGAAGTAAAAATCCTTTTTTCCAGTGAAGGTTGTCAAATGGCCAAACATGTTTGGCTAATGCTCTGATCTCTCTGGGATGTGATTTGAAGGGTGATTGGATTAAAGAACTTGTGAAGGTTCTCTTTTAAACTCCACCACTCTGTGATTTTGTGTAGCTGTCTATAGGTAACAGAACTGCAAAACACAATGCTGAAAACTAACTGCCATGCCTTGCATTCCTCAAAAAAACTAAGGTCAATAGAGTGACATTTTGAGAAAAATATAGAGTTTGAAAGCTTTTTGAAATCTGGAAGTCATTCATTTGTCAAATCCACTACCTGAGAGAAGTGGCAGATGTCAAATACCTTTTAACTTCTACCAGTTGAGACAATCCCTTCAAGAATAATTTTAGAGATCAAGACTATTTTGGCATAAAGTTGGACTGCACAGGTCTCGGCCTGTGCAGGCAAATATCTGTGATTCAGATATTGCAACACAAAGGGACATAGATTACTAAGGCAGTGTGTGTTCTTTGGGAGTAAGAGTATAAGACAGTGACTCAAAATTGCAGTTTAAAATTACTAGCAAAAAAAAAAAAAAAAAAAGTCATCAAGAGGAGGTATTTCTCTTTGTACCATTGTTACCTAGATCAATTTGGGCTGGCCCTCATGTTCTACATCATTTGAGAGATTTATTTGGGAACTGCCTGGTGGGGGCTGCTCCTGGGCATCAGTCAACTGGTAGCAAGAAATTGTGTTTTGCACTGCTCCCACGTGCATTTCTATGGTTGTGTGTTTGTTGTTTTTTTTTTTTCCCCCTTTCCTTCTTATAAATCTGTTGTTATTTCAACCCATGAGTTTTCTAACATCAGCCCATCCAATTCTCTTTCCTTCCATTCAGGTTGGGGAGGGAGTTGGAGGGAGAGAGTGGCTGTGCTGCATAGCTGCTGACTATAGCAATGATTAAACCATAACAGTGAGGCACAGGAAAGCAAAATGTAAAAAGCTAGGTTTTCTAGTCAAGTTGTGCTCTTTTAGGAGCCTAGAATGCTTATCGTTTCCTTAGTACTTTTTTTTTCTATATAGAACCTGAAGTTGGAGATTTGTTGCTTTTAGTTTTGTTCAGACCTATAAATATGCCTAAAATTGTTAAAGAAAATTGGGGCAGCAGTCAATCCCTTTTCAATACGCTGTGTGAATTTGTATAGCTATTGCAGCGAAAAAGGCATGGGCCCCAGATTTTATCAAGGAAGGTGTATTTCTGCTTATCTACAGAAATAAATTATTAGTTTTTTACAGCATGTGTCTCCATTAATATTTAATTAGTTGCTATTCAGCTGCTTGACTCAGTTCACTCTAAGTAATTAATGTGATAAGGTACAATAACTAAATAGTCTTTGCTTACTTATTAGTACAAATGAATGGAAACAACTTTGAACACCTGTTCTTTGTAATCTGTGTAAATACTAGTGAATTATCATTGTCTGTTAGAAATAACAGCCACAATGACATCTTTTCTA
This sequence comes from Centrocercus urophasianus, assembly GCF_019232065.1. NCBI lineage: Eukaryota > Metazoa > Chordata > Aves > Galliformes > Phasianidae > Centrocercus > Centrocercus urophasianus. The sequence continues at coordinate 33,796,968 of NW_024884586.1, read as the reverse complement.
TTCGTTGTTGCTGGCTGATAGAAGTTCATTATTATGAGCTATGAGTTATCATATTGCATAGAATGCTTTGGAAAATGCAGTCACTTTGACTGTGAACTATGCTTGAACTTTGCATATCTAGAAGATACAGCTTTAATTTGCTTGCAGTCCCAATGCATCCATCTAAATTCATGTCCTGCAATGTAATACAGAAGTGGCTCAAAAATTAATATATTAAATACCACTAAGGTCTAAAGAACCAAGGAGCAAAAAAAAAAAAAAAAAAAAAAAAAGTACATCTCTTTTTACCCTTTTCTGTCTCCTATTTTTCTTAAAAAAAATTTTGGTGTGTTCAAAATCTGTATTCCAGAGCTTGAGCTAAAACTACTGGGCTAATATGCAAGCCCAGAGTCCTGCTATTTTCCATGTGTTGAAATTGATGGAACTAACATCCTGAATAGTAGATTCTTATTAGTCTGTGACCATATTGAAATTGCTCCTAATTGTATAAAGACAAACTACCCATAGAATGGCTTGGATTGGAAGGGACCTTGGGAGTGGTTTAGTCCCAGTTCTCTTGCCAAGGACAGAAACATCTCCCACTAGATGAAGTTGCCTTAGGTGGGGGCCTACAAGCAATTATCTTAAGGATAAAGAGAGAGGCTGAAAATTTGTACATTGGGTTTTTTGGCCTTTGGCAGTGAGAAGAAGCTGAAGTGAATTTTTGCTTCCCTATTGCGTGTAGCCCTGAGATTTTTGCTGGTATGACAGGAAGAATAGTGGCTGCAGCTGGTGTGCAACTGTCACTCTAGAGAAGCAGCTCCTACCAGATGTGAGCAAAGTGTGAAGAAAAAGTAAAATGAGGCTCTGGAAGTCAGTTGGTGCAGTACACTATGTGCACTTCTCTTTTACTAATGATCTCAATGGAATAAAAAAAGAGGACTCTGATTGGAAGTGCAGCTTCTGTGTTGATGATGAGATGGCAGCAGTGCTGTGAACAAGTCCTCTTATTGAAAGTATGAAGCTGTGGTTTTGTGCACACACAAGGTATCTTCATTTTATAGCTATGATAGATATGAGTATCAAAGTTGACTTGTGAAATGGAACAACTCTGATAAAACAAAGACTTTCTGGCAAAGCACAGAAAATGTGCTAAGGCACTGCTACTAATGAAGTCAGTATGACTTTTTTCCATGGTTTGCTGAAAGGCTGAAATCACCAGAATAAAGAACAAGAGAAAACAAACAAACAAAAAAAACCAAAACAACCAACCAAAACCTTAGCATACAATTATACAATTGCAGGACTTGTTCTTACTGCTTTTACTCATACAAGTAGTTTCACCAATTTTCAAAGCTTACTCCATGTGATTAAGCATTATTTTCCCCAAAGCTTAGGTTGCAGTGCTAGTTTCTTAATCATTTTCAAACATTAAGGTATTTGGAAACAGACCTTTCTCCTGTTGAGGTAATGAACAACACTTCTTCCTTATTTCAAGGGTACTTTAATCTTTCCAAGACCTTTTTAATGAAAACAAATTATTTAGTATTTGTACTAAAGTACATAGTGCTAAGTAAGTGCTAAATGTTGCTATTATTCATCTCATTATTATCTTTTACGTTTGCCATAAAACTAGTTGTGTCTTAGCAGTTAAGCTCCTCAGTTCTCGAGGAAAATAAACATTAGAAAATGCTTTGGCTTGTTTTTTTGTTTTTTTTTTTGTTAAGGCACTGTAAATTAATATTACTATTTTTGCAGCAGTGGTGATATTCAATGAGCACAAACTGAACCAAAACAGATACAGACTGTAGCTTCACTTCCTTAAGAGACTGTACACTTCAGAATTGCCGTGCTGAACTCGATCACGATCCTGATGTTTGCAAGCATGGGCACATAAGAATAAACTGTTGCCTTTACACTCACTAGCATTGAACAATACACATGTGAACTGATCTGTCCTTGGAAAATGATAACCGCTTACCTAACCCATAGTGTTGTCAATTACAGGAAGAGGTATGAGAAAGTGAAAAGTCAAAAGTAAAAAATTTTTCTTGCAAGGCATTTTTGTTATTCTTATGCTTTATAGGTGTTTCAAGGGATGAGCACTTCATCTAATACTGTTACAGTTAATTAAATTTTGTACAAGAGCAAGATGCCAGTCATTTGAAAAACAGTGCTTCTGAAGTTTCTATGCTAACTTGAGTGTTCTTATTTAGAATCACATGTGTGTATACCTCAGCACTTTGGAAGAGATTCTGAGGTGATTTTAGGAAAATTATCTGATTTCATTGAGAGCAGATACAATTTTAACTTACACCTTACGTGGCCAGTAGAATATTTTAGCTCTTAGAGATTTTAAAGTAAGTGTATTATGATAGATTGGATACAGCCTATTTTTTTATTTCTTAAATTAGTAGAGTTAATCTTAGCTGTAGTCAGGGATGATGATGGCTCTTTCTTCACTAGTTGTAAGACCTCATAAAAAGTGAGTCACACAAAATCCTGATAATTTTCCTGGTATCTTGGGCATAAGGGAATAAGAAGAGGCTACTGCATAGAAAACTCACAAGAAATAACTCAAGATATTCCTATAATCAAATCTTACTTGTGAATGGCATTCATTTGTATACATACATTTGTCATGTATCATTCTTGTTACTGATAGTAATACCTGACACACAGGATCTTTACTCTGAAGATATAAAAATAATTTTAAAGCTCACTGAAGTTTCATAAAAACCTGTATGTGCTACAACTCTTTAGAAAATATATACGTATGGAATCCATTGCAGAAGTTTTCAATGCCTTATTTAAAAGGACACAAAGTTCCTTGTTGAGTGGGATTTTTTTTTATTTTTATTTTTTTATTCTTAACCCATTGTTCTGTCTGGAACTCACTTATCTCTACCACCAACAGGATTCTTAGGAATTATGCTTGTCTTTCTGAATCTATGCTTCCTTTCAAAATCTTTTCAATTCTTGTTAGGATAAAACGAAGACTAGTGTTCTTGAGTACATGCTTGTTGCAGCTATTGAAATGGCCTCTCATACTCAACCTATGAAGAATCAGCTTTCATCATCTATAATGACCTTACCTTTCCCAAGAGGAGGCTAGCTGCTTGTAAATTTTTTACTTCTTAAAGTTAGAAAGGTGGCATAACAAACAACATAACAGGTATTTAGGCAAATTTAAACACTGAAGCATAGCTATTCAGAGCAAAGGACATGGTGAAAGGAAGCAATGTAATCCATGTACCTGTGCTAAATATATCTTTAAAACATTTTTTGTTGTTGATAGTTTCTGTCTTCTTTTTTAAATTATGCTCTTTCAATTGTTCCATTTTATATGCTTTATTTTCTGGTCTACTTTAAGATTAAGTCAGTAAGATCTTCATATTTTTCCCCTACCACTGGCCATCATTATTTGTTGCAGCACTGTATGATTAAGACTCAATAATCAAACTTTCTGTTTTCCTATTTATTTCTGGCTAAAATATTACTTTGATTAGATAAGATTGGTAGAGGCAAAAACAACTGTAGATACTGGAATTAATGTGCTGGTTACTATACAACTGCGTAAATTGTAGAGTTCCTCTGAGATTCCACTCTTTTCTACAATCCTTTCCTTCAGCATTTTCTACTCAAAATGAAGCCCTTCAAGGCAAGGATAATCAGTAATATATAGCAACACAGAGCTTAGTGTAGTTGATTATATGGCCTAAACTTCATGTTTCTTCCTGAAATGCACAGACCATAAAGAAATGTGTATAAAGCATGACCCTAATGTTGAAACTGTGGGAGAAGAAACACACTGTTGGATAATGCAAATATCACAGTTCTGACCATGCAGAAACTGAATGCTGAAAGAACCGTGCTTTCGCAGGGCTTCCTAGATCTAAATAAATTCTAAGCAAAATAGGGTAATGAGATTAAAAAGAATTTAAGAAGAACTCAGAAGTTAAATTTCACTGGAATTGAAACAAATGTTTGGATAAAGCAGCACTTTCAATGAGCCTGAAGTGTGTGCCAGCAGAGTAGAAGACAATGTTTATAACCCATAGTGCACAGTTTTACTGGACATATTTTTTAGATAGTATTATCTGTAGCATCCATATTACCTCTTTGAATACAGTTCAGAAATGTGAGGAGTGCTGTCTTTCAGGTAAAAGTGAAATATATGGAAAAGAAGGGGATATTTTTTGAGCAACGAGACATTTCAATTATTTTCCTCGATTTTGTATGTCACCAGATGCCTGGAAAGTACTCTTATATACAAAGTTACTTTTTTTTTTTTTTTTTTTATTTGACACTATCAAAAACACAGTGAAAGTTTCTCACATTATCATCTAGGTGGTTTGAGGAAATACAGTTATCTCTTTATAATGTGAAGAAAACATTCTGTACAGACAGTCCATCATAGTGAAGGAAAATAGTGGGGGGGGGGGGGGGGGGGGGTAGGGAGTAGAAGTGAAAAGATCATGAGCAGATGTTATGAGTGGCTTAGGAAAAAGCTAGAGTCCTGGGGCTAAGGGAGATGTTGAGCAATATTGTGTAATTTTGTCCCATGTATATTTGAAAGATTTTAATAAAGAATATTGAAAACTGAAGGAGTTAATTAAGGAAATGCCAGCCTTTAAATGTCCTCAAAGCAGGTAGTTTACAAGGAGCTTTGTACCATTGCAAAATGATTTAATCCGAAGACCAGTAGTTTCTGTCATGAATACTGAAAATGTCATACTGAAAAATGAAGTGTCAGCATTTTATTTTTGGCATAAGATCCCTGTCCTTACTTTGGAAAGTAAAATGTCCTCAGACTCTTTACTATCTTGGTTGATAAGGTTTAGGTTATGTCCTTCTTCCCAATCACATGAAGATAAATATTTCACCTGTAAATTCATGATTTATAACTGCCAGTAGTAGAACATCTGGCAAAACCATGAGAGGGATACTGGAAGAGATGCCATCCAGAAGGACATGGACAGGCTGGAGAAGTGGGCCCATGCCAACCTCATGAAGTTCATCAAGACAAAGTGCAAGGTCCTGCAACTGGGTCAGGGCAATCCCAAGCACAGATACAAGTTGGGCAAAGAATGTCTTGAGAGCAGCCCTGGGGAGAAGGATTTAGGGGTGTAAGTTGATGAAAGACTCAACATGAGCTGACAGTGTGCTTTTGCAGCCCAGAAGGCCAACCATATCCTGGGTTGCATCAAGAGAAGTGATTCTGTCCTTCTACTCTCCTCTTTTGAGACCCCATGTAGAGTATTGTGTCCAGATCTGGGGCCCACAACACAAAAAGGGTATCGAGCTGCTGGAGTGGATCCAGAGAAGAGCCATGGAAATGATCAGAGGGCTGGAGCACCTCCCCTACAAAGACAGGCTGAGAGAGATGGGGCTCTTCAGTCTGGAGAAGAGAAAGCTCTGAGGAGACCTTACAGTAACCTTCCAGTACTTGAAAGGGGTCTACAGGAAAGCTGGGGAGGACTTTTTATAAGGGTATGTAGTAACAGAATGAGGGGAAATGGCTTTAAACTGGAAGACTGTACATTTAGACTTGATATTAGAAATAATTTCTTTACTAGGAGGGTGGTGAGACACTGGAATAGGTCACCAGAAAGGCTGTGAATGTTCATACCCTGGAAACATTCAAGACCAGGCTGGATGGGGATTTGAGCAACATGGTCTAGTGGGAGGTGCCCCTGCCTACAGCAGGGGGGTTGGAACTATGTGATCATAAAAGTCCCTCCTAACTCAAACTATTTCATTATTCCATGGTAAATTTGTTTGATCTGAGAATAAGTGTGAAATTATTTAACAGTTACTGCTGAGAATGAAAGTCTGGTAAAAATTCTCAGTGCTATCAGCTGGGATGATCATTCTACCACATTTTTTTTTCTTGGCAAGATTGAATGGCTTTGAACTGGACAAAGTGGTGTATAAGGGCTTGGGATGGTAATTTGTGGGGTATTAAATATGTAGCAGGAATAAAGACATGCTTTACAGACTAAGAAACCTAAGAAGTGGCCAGCTCATGCTGACCCCAGAATAGCAGTGGCATTCTGGAAAGCTTTTTGCTTACATTTATAGCATAGACCAGGTTAATCTGAAGATAAACCACGTTTGTTTTTTTAAACACCAAGTTTTGTTTATTGTCTTTACTGGTATGTTAAGCTGAAGAAAAAATGAGCAGAATTGAACCAGTACCAAATGCTGAACAGGAAGATGAAAATATCACTGATTTCTAACCACTTCCATTGCAGCACCAATCACTTCTTCTAATAACTTTAAGTTATTAATGCTTAGAGCATATAGTTTCTAACTACACACCTAAAAGGCATATCTTAAAAAATGCCACTCTTTGTTGGAACTGTTAACTTTCTGTTCCAATGCTCCAAATGGCTCAGCACATGGAGCAGACAGCCCAAAATATCCTATTCATTTCCAAGGCACCGTAATTTTTATATTAGAACTTCTGTAAGGAGGTACTGTGCTTGCCTCTACTCTTTGAGCTAGAGATATTCTGATATAGACTGGCAGCCTCAGCTCTCAATCCAAATAAGATCCGAACTTTTTAGTTGTCTCAGTTTGGGAAGAAAGAGTAGGATTCAAGGTCAAAGAAAAAGGATTCTTGGCAATTCCTGCTTCTGACTGAACTGGAAATATAATGATAAGGAACTTTATTGTGGTGTTTCAGCATTTCTGCCTCCACTCCTGCACAGAAAATTATCCATGGAGGATGGAACTTTAAAAATGCTTTAGGATATGAAGGTGGGAGATGGAAACACTGAGCTATGGGTAGCTATCATCAGTGACTGAAGTTCACATACAAACATGGGACAAGAATGACAGGAGCACACACCTATTTTAATTCTACAGAAATATGCTGGATTAGGAGCTTTCCAGAGGGATAAACTGAAGAAAAATGCCAATGGTTTGCCAGAAAACAGGAAATGGCTGAGAACCTAAGACATCTGGGGCTGGAGAAAGTTTGTAGAACTTTCAATTTACCTTAAATCTCTTTGTACTTAGAAAGCTCTACAGAGATCTTACTAAAATTTTACCCTCATACAAGTCTCTCTGATGCTTTAGATGGATGGGAATACATTAGCATCAGAATTTAGAGAGCGCCATATGAGACTCTCCTGTACGTATCCTTCATCTGGAGAGTGAGTGGGAGTCTTTCAAATCTAGACTCAGCTTCTCTTGGGAGTTTGGGGGGTTAATTACAGAAACTACTGCAAGAAGATGAAGTTGTTCTGTTCTCACATTCAGTACATTTGAAATATCTTTCCTCCTCTTGTGCAATATTCTGAAGCCTTATTGATTTTGCTTCTGCTGAAGTCTTTGGATTGTTTTTATTCATAAAATCAACCTTCCTGTTTTTCTTAAAAGAAACCACCTTATCTTTTATGGTGAGTAGGGTGTTTTGTTTTCTTCCAGAATTGTCTGACTCAGCCAGGTGTGTTTTAGCATCAGGTTTGTTCACTGTAGTTTACTGGAACAGGGAGATTGTTTTGCATAGAAATTTGAGGTTCATTAGCAAAGGGATGTAGGGACTTTTCCTAGCCTCAAAGTTATCACTATTACACACCCACGCCCACAAGTCAATTATTTCACTTTGCTGTCACACAGTGAATGCAGGCTCTTAGATGGTTCCAGATTGACAGCTTTGAAGTTGGAACAGATTTTGCAGAGGCATCAGTACTTCCTGTTCCCATGCATTTCAGTCTTTTTGAAACACAGTCCTCTGACAGCCACAGTTGTAATCAGAATTCTGGGTATAGCTTGCAATATTTTAAGATGTTGCTCCCCTACACAGAGGTGTCCTAGCTTTGTAGCCTCTTTCTTCCTTAATTTGTTTGAATATTGGTTTAGTTTGGCATCTATTGGCTGAAATGTCCTCCACCTGCAGTGCTGCCTTGTGGAGTCAGTAGGCAATGAGATTGGCTTTATTTTCCTGTTCCATGAACTCCACTCCAAACTGTTATGAGGAACTTTCCCATGTGGGTAGTTTGCATTTTCACTACCTATACTCAGTCCCACTGCAGTTAAACTAGAGGCATCAAGACTTCCGGGTGATTAAATCAGCACTTTTCACATTTCACTTTCACTAAAAATTTCACTTTTCACTAGCTGCCAGTTTCTCACAACTGGCTGAACTTTCAGTTGTGCAGCATAATGGCAGGGGTAGAATGACCACCAAATCAAACAGAACCAAAGGTGATACAGAAGGTAAATAAGGCAGTAAGGATATATTTAGTGCATTCACCTTTGAAAGGCTGCTAACTGGGTTGTTGCATGGAACAGGAGCAGCTTTAAGCAGGAAGAATGGGGCTGGATGCCAGCTGGATGAACATTGCTCCATTCAAACATGGTGCTGTGGCCAGGATTGGTGGAGGCAGGCAGGGCCTGGTGACACTGCACTGTGCATCATCTATCCAGGTACCACTGTGGCTTATCCGTCACTTATCTGAAATTTTATTTTCAATTTAAGGCATTTCTTTAAAAAAATATTTTGCTGATCTTAATAAGTCAGTAGAAATAGATATTTAGTCAACATCTCATGGCATTTTAAGTAAGGGAACTGCTGCTGAAACATGGGAGATTTTTCTCTTTTGGCAAAGAAAAAATACAGTTTTATAAGAGGAACACATTTTTGTTTGGCTGTAATAAACAAATTTTGCCCAAGGCCAGGGAGGCAAAGGTATGGCTAAGCTAAACTATCTCCTCCCCATCTCAAGCCGTATCACTCTGCAGCTGTGCAATTCTCCAAGGATAAGCTCATAGAGACACTAGCTAACTCTGAAACAAAAAGCTGCATTCTTTGATTTTGGCAGTGAAAACAGAGAGAAGCAACAAGGCAGACACACAGGTTGCATGAAATCCTCTGGGATGATTTCTCCCATGAGCCTCCTGGGATTAGGATCAGAGAAGCAGCTTTGTTCCCTGTCACCATCAGGTACCCTTTCCCAGCTGTGCTACAAAGAGTTCTAAAAAGTCATGCTTAGTTCGAGAAAGTAAGGCTTAGCAATCAAAATATCAATCCAGTCTACTTGTTCTGGGGTCTAGGCTCTTGCATTACAGTATCCAAGTATAGTAAGATTGATTGTTGTGTCAGTTTACACATGCAGTTCAGGCACAGAAATGTGAAGTTCTTCACAACCAAATGAAGACTGTAAAATGAATCATCAGAGATGCAGAAAGTTCTTATGGATCCAGTAAAAAATAAGATCAAAGAATATGGCCTCAGCAGCAGTAACTCCACCTCAAATTTCCTGTGTTTAGGCACAGTTATCAAGAGAGTTGCAATAAACAAAATTGCTAGTTGCCTATGTCCTAATCTTCTCACTACTGTGGTTGAAACTGGGAAAAAACATGAATCTATGCATGGATATGGTTTTGATGGCACTGATTTCTATAAACATTACAGAATATGAACATCTATACTGATACTGTTGACTTTAACCACATACAAGGTCTAGTAACAGTGAATGCTTTAATGCTGTTGGCTTTGCTCATTCCACCTTGACAAATTATGGATGATATGTTTAATTTCCCGCTACTGAACCTGACTGCTCCTTAGATTACGGGAGGACTTTTATTTTCTTTTGCTGATGGAGAACTGAGGTACACTGTAGGACTGTTCCCAAATAATACAGGAAGGTATGGCAGAGCAGGTAACTGAAATGAGCTTTAACAGAAACTTATCTGTATTCTTCCATGTGTTATCTTCATCCCTTCCTCATTCTTTCTTCCTTGTTTGTGGAATTCATATAGTTTTCCTTCAAGACAATAAAAGTTCTCTCCATGCCTCGAGGTCTCAAATATCTAGCATTTCTTCCTTCCTTCATGAAGATCTGCAGGAAAATAACAAGAGACTGTTGATAGGGTATTTGCTGCAGATAAGTTTCTGTATTTGTCTTTCAAAAAAGTTTTTTTTCCTGTATGTTTGATGTCTGAGAGAAATAAATGCAGTGATGAATTGTTTCAGTTTTGAAAGCAAGAAGTGATAACAATATGAAGAAGCAGGAATTAAGATTTCATTCTCTGCTGGGGGCTGTTGTACTCAAGCTGGGAAACAGTACTTGTGTCTTGTGGGCACAGACTGCTTCTGAAGTCAGCAGTGGCAAAAAGCTTCTTTTTACATTTTCATATAGTCAGAAGAGTTTTGTCCCTGTGGTCGGATTATCAGCATCTCCTCACTGGAGCTTTCAAACTGAGGTAGTTGTGTTTAACTCAATATGCACAGTCTGCCTCAAAGGCAAGGAAAGTGCCACAATAAATATGAAATATAATCTCAAACTTGTGTTCCATGAGCTTCCTGTTCAGCTTCCAATGCACTTCAAAGCTCCATAGCTGTCTGGTCTCCAGCTGTCTTACAAACAACCTCTTCACCCACAAAGCACTCTGTGGGTAGGGGCAGTTGTTTCACAGGAACCCAGAATACATTGTGTTCCCAGCATAGGTTCTTGCCTGCCTTTACCTCCAGGGAACAGGAAGAGCCTGAGCTGGACTGTCCTCTGTGCTGTTTGCAAACTATTCTCAGAAACAATGGCTGATGATTCATCTGGCATCATCAACAACCCTCAAGCCTGCCTTTTAACAGACCTTCCAATGTAAAGAATGGGGAACTTCCCAGACAGAACCGTGTATGTTTTGGTGATGGATCTACAGAACAGTAATCTAGGTTTAAGAGTGCTTGTAATCAAGTGATTACATATGCTTGCCTGAGGTCAGACAGCAAGCTAGTTTTGCAGCTCAGGGGACACCTGTTCCAGTGTTTCAGTGTTGTGCTCACATGAGAAGAACACACTACACACTAACTCATCCATTTGCAGAGATACGTAAATGCCTGCTTATAACTTTTTTTTTTTTTTTTTGCAAGTTTTAGTAATAATAATACCAAGTATTTGAGGTTGCAATCCTATCTGTGGCAACAGAACACAGTCATCACAGTCATCACCAGTATTCTGACTTACAAATTGTTATAGTTTGAGAAAGAAACACAATGCTTTTTTTTTTTTTTTGTTTATGCTGGTAACACAAAAGGTCACTGGTTTAATGTGAATAACCTTTAAAAGTTATTTCTTTGAGTAAATATTTGCTGGAAGATATCCTGTCTGAGTAGTATCTTTTGCAAATGCCTAATATTGTGCTACTTTTGTTTCTTTGGAAGCACAAGACAAGATATAGTGGTCTTTCTAGAGGTATGGATGCTAACATAGTGGCAGCCCAACTGCTGTTGCAGTAGATGAAAGAAAAAGACCCAAGAATAGAGAAGATTGATGGTGCTTACCTTCTGCAGTTGCTAGAAGTGGAAGGATAGTGATGACTGATGAAGACTAAAACAGATTAATGAAGGAAGTTTGCACTGCTCATCAAAGATGGGAGTTGACAGAGGTTACATATAATGCTTCCATCTTTGGGAGGGAAATGTGTCTGGTGAGGAGAGACCACATAAGAATCTAGGGAAGACATCCATTCAAAAAAAAATAATGGATGTCTGCAACGGGAAATAAATGTGATATTTATCTAAAGAAGTCAAAGCCATGTTTAAAAAAACAACAATAAAAACAAAACAAAACAAAAAAACTCTATGGTACCCACTAGCATAATAATCACATAGAAAGAGGACTAAACTTTGGGGGAGACAGGGGAAGTGTGAAGGGGATGCGGAAGAAAGAGAAATGAATGAACAGGAACAACAACAAAAAAAACATTCAGCATGGGGCTACAAGGGAGGCTTAAAATGTTTGTTTAACCAACTTATAGCTAAAAAGGACTTATTCTTGCTAGATTTGTATGTAGATAACTATCATAAGGAATACTGAAGTCTTTGAAGCTCAGCTGATTAACAGCATTTAAAGATGTAACATTTTTTTTTCAATAGGGAGACTCATTTTTTTCTTTTCTCTTAGCATCTTCTCTTACATATCAGTAAATGAAGTCCATTCTGAGTGTTTACTTACGTTCCTTTTAAATATCAAGAAGGTGAAAAAAGATATTTAAACACTATACATGCTGTACCTAATGGAAGCGGGAGAAAAATGTACATAAATATGCCCTTTCTTGGGATGCATCACCTCACATACCTTCCTGGAAAAGACAAAAGGGCAAAGAAAAAAACAGCCATGAGAAAAAAAACCAACATCCACAATAGCAGCCTGTGTTGCCGTGTCACTTTCCACGTCACATGAAAATACCTTTTCCAAAATTTGAAAGCATTTCTTAAGAGCAGTCAGAAGCATATTGTTTTTTTTTTTTTTCCTCTTTCCTTTTCAAAGCAAAGCAGCGTTCCACCCTTGCTGTCTGTCTCTTAAAAAAAAAAAAAAAAAAAAACAAAAAAAAGTTTTGAGAATTTCACTTTTCTATTCACTGCAGTCCTGGCCAAAGTAAAGCCCTCTTTTACATTGACGTCAAGATCTTTGCTAAGATTAGGGTTTCATTTCTCTATTGCAGCAATTAGCCAGGGAATGTATAAAAGGCTTCAGGGAAGCAAGCAAGAACTCCAGAGGAGAAAGCACTTTGCACCATAGGCAGATAGCAAGAGACAGGGCGAGAGGAGGAAGGCAGGAACGGAGAGAGGGAGGGGGGGAGAGAGGGAGGAGGAAGGGAATAAGGAACAGAAAGTTTGTATGTCCATAAACCTTTTTTAACAAAAGTGTTGTAGCACCTGGTAGCTAGCTTTACTGACACAGGAGTGGGAGGTCTGTTCAGTGCTTAAATAGCTGAGAAACAATGGGATAGCGCTGGAAAGTTAACAATTAACAATCTCAGCTTAAATTTGGTATCTGCAGGGAGCTGGAAGCACAGCTGCCTCTCTCTTCAGCAAAATCAGGAGATCTCCTAGTTAAGGGAAGAACTTCTGTTAACATCTTAGTTTTCTGAAAATTAAGCAACTTTGAGTTGAACGAGTATCATGCAGTTATGGTTTTAACCAGCTTGCTCATATTTAACCATCTCTGCTCATTTTGAAGAATGAGACGCAGAGAGGTTAATGAGGCTTTTAACAAGCTTTTTACTTTGCTTCTGTAAATGAGAGCACGGGGCAAAAAAGGGAGCTGAATTCATCCGGCAGAAGAGAAGCAGCAAGGAAGATGGGTCTGTTAAGTGTGGATTTGCTGATCACGCTTCAGATCTTGCCGGTTTTTTTCTCCAATTGCCTCTTCCTTGCGCTGTATGACTCTGTGATCCTCCTGAAGCACATGGTGCTGTTTCTGAGCCGCTCTAAGTCTGCGCGCGGTGAGTGGCGGAGGATGCTGACCTCGGAGGGGCTGCGCTGCGTCTGGAACAGCTTCCTTCTGGACGCCTACAAGCAGGTGGGTGCGGGTCGGCACCGGCATGGTGGGGTGGGCAGCTGCGCTGGGCATCCCTGTTGCCAGCAAAGAAGGGAATTACACCGTGCGCTGCACAGAGTTCCCTGTTTGAAGTTAAGTTTGGTGGGAGAGGTAAAAGTGGAAGGGAGCAGTGCTTGTAGTTTGGAGCTGAGAGACTGGAGAGCTGCTGGCTCTTATTTGCCACTCATTCTGTACAGCCTCTGCCATATCACTTAGCCGTGCCTCAGTTTCCCTGCCAGTGCAAATAATAATGTTTATAAAGTACTTTGAGATCTGCACATAAGAGTAATTGTACAACGTTCTAAATGCTTTTTAAGTTGTCAATCGTTTGCCATGTGAGATCCTCAAGCATTATGCAAACAGTGCATCTTGAGATAGAGCTCTAGATAATCAAATGTTCTCTACCTAACATAGAATTGCTTTAATCAGTGTAAAAGATAAAACTGAATCTTTGTCATTACACCACTGTTTTCTCTTACATATGTATTAATTTTTAGATTGGAAGTATTCAGGTAATGGTAAAACTGAGCATAGAGTGAAACAGTGAGCCTTTTTTCCTGATGAAAGCAGTGAGGATGTGTCAGAGATTAAAAATGAACTTGACTGACTGAGGGATAGCTGCCTGGTGATTTAAGTTAATAATGCTAATAGCAGTTATGCAACATGTTTTTTTTTTCCCCTTTAAAGTGCTGTACAAACATTACCCATTGGTCCTGCCCAGGTCTGATGCGGTGCTTATAACTCCCTTTTATATATTGAGAAAGTGGACACAAAAAGATGAAATTTCTTAAACAGGCCACCCAGTTAGTAAGTAGAAGAGCTGGATTCAGAGCCCTGTGGCTTCCAAAACAGTACTTAGTCTGTTAATGTGTTGTCTTATTTAAACCTTCTAATTTAACACACCTAGTGATGTCATGAGGTCATCGGGGTCCTCTCGAAACAATAGCTCTGTATCTTTTGAAATAATTATTTTTGTATCCTCTCACCCCCTAGACCCCTTTCACATCCTCTCAGTATTTACTCTTACCTAAAGAAGTGAAGAGCTGGTGGTGCTGGTGATTGCTGGCTTTTTGATACAAAATACAAGCTGCTTAGTCTGAAACCAAAGCCACAGAGATGTTAATTTTCAGTATAAGACAAATATAAATAACATTAGTCTTTGCCAAATGGGTCAACCTCTTATTGCCACACTAGGAATCAGCCAGCTGGCTATCCAAATAAAGTAATGCTGAATACTGAAGTTCACTATTCTCCCATCCCTTCTAATTTCTGGTTTTAGTCTTTTCACAAACATTAAGAAGCAGATTTTTCAGCAGTCTTGTTAAATGGGTTGGTGAACACTATTGTTACCATTTTAAAGATGAGGCAAGACAGGACAGTTAATGTATGACTTGGACAAGGCTCACAAGGATGTCAACAGTGCAACTCTGAAACAGCCAAATTTCCACTTCCCAAAATTTTGACCTGTATGTGGCCCAAGTTCTGCAGAAGGTGTGGAGAGGTAGGGAGTCGCATAGTCATGAAATATTTCCAGTCTTGTTTTGCTTAAAACCGTACTTTTCTTAAAGTAGTACTTTATATTTTCCTCAGTACTGTTAGTGTCAACGATGGAAGTTGTGGTTAGGGGGGCTTTGTGCTGTTTTTGGTGTTGGCAATGAAATGCGTACCTTGAACTTAGATATCTTCCTTATCATCGTTAAATAACATAGATTGCTCACACCAATCAATCTCTACAGTCCCTGGAATGAATTCAGCAGAAAAAATGTGTATAAATGTAACCAAATTTTCTCACCTCATTCCAAAAAATGTAAATAATGCATTCATGACAGTTGTCCTTAAGACAAAACTAACTGACTGATATAATGGAAAGGATCCTTTTTACTTCACAGATTTATGGGCCACAAGGCTAGAAAGTTATTGGAAAATGCTGATTGATACAGAGAGGTTGATAATTGTAGAGATCGAATTATAGAGGTGACAAATAAATGGAGCAATGTTAGCTGAAGGAGGAGAGTAATCTCTACTAAAAGTTGGTAGAGGTGAAAAAATAGGAAATGTACAATGTTCTATGTGACATAAGAGTATAAAAAATGTGAGAAGTAGTGACATATATTGGATTGTCCTATGAAGCATCTTTTCCTTAAAATATATTTTTCTCAGTCCTGAAAAATACTTTCCAGTTTTCATATCTTAATCTTAGCCAAGGTAGGAAATGAAAATATTATGGAATCAAGATACTAAATTGTAAAGCTAAATGCAGTCTGTGTCATAACTTTTATTGCTTATTGCTTCAGTTTTCTAGCTGTAGCCAGGTATTAGCAAAGTACTTAAGCAGGTGCTTGAACTCATTCCGTTCCGGAATATTTATGAGATAATCACAGATTTTTGGCTAGATTAGCAGAACTGAAGATGGATGAAATAGACCAAAGCTTAGCAGAAGCCTGGATCAGGGCAGTAACTATACTTGGTTGTACTGTGTTTTGTGTGACTTACACAGAATTCTTCCTGAGCACTTTTCACAGCATATTGCATAAAAGTACTTCATGGTCTATTTGTATTTGCTGGAAAATTTACTGAAAGCCATTTCAGAGAAAATTCAGTGGGTAAATATTGGGTTCTAGATTAACAGTGAATTTATTCTAAGAAAAGAGTTCTGACTTGAGCACACAGAACTGAGTGACTTTGTTTAGAAATTAGAGTACAAGAGATTTTTTGTGAATAACTGGAGTATATTTGAAAACAAGACACTGATGCATTTTCTCCTGCAGAAAAACTTTAATATCTTACCCAAATTTGAACTTCCTTTTGTTCTGTTTTTTGTTGTTCCTAAGTATGGCTACACATGATTTTTCGGTTAAGACACTTATTTAAGAGGCAAGATTATTTAACAACAGCTGAAAATTTTAATATCCCCAGTGGACAAACAATGCACAGTTTGATGTTTTCAGTATAGAATGTTTTCTATATTTTCTTTTAATGACATTTTATTTATTTTCCCTACATTTTAGTGTCCAACCAGAATAAAAGTGACTGGTATTATTTATCTTTGATTTCTCATGTGAATTTTATCAAAGATTAATGTATCTCTTTTTACTTCCTTAGCCCTGAAGCTCATTATCTGTCACACTCAGTGCTGGTATTGTCCACATCGGAACATCTTTGTAATTTAAGGAACCTTCTCCCACTACCCTTTCCCAAGAGGCAAGCATGTCTTACATTGCAGTAAGGGAGTCATTAGGATCAAGTTAGTTGTCGTAAGAGATAAATAGAGCTAGTAGACAAATCATGTTAACTTTATTTAACTGGAAGGGTGCTACTTTTGTTTAGCTATTATTTTTCAAATTTACTGCTGTGCTTTGTCATCTACAAAAAACAAGATGATTGACTCCTGAAGAGAAAAATCTTGTATCCATCTTTGTATAGGTAGTTACACATTCATACATTTTTCTGCGTGTACAGATAGATATGCACATGTGTATCTGTCTCTATAACTGTATATAGGTGTGTGCACAAATGCAAAGCATGGATATAAATTTGCTCTTACAGAAGACAGTCCTCTTCCATTTCTCCACATATGTGTACACACACATGTATATACCTGTAGACACATATAGATATGGGTGCATGCACACCCTCTGCTAAGAGAGTAAAAACAAAAGTTTTGGGAGTGTGTTAGAATACTTTCTGCATGAATTGTATGGTTTCATCTATACAAATGCAGTGAAGCATCTGTTCCAGCCTATAGCACATACACTGTGTTACGTATCTTAGAAATTTTCAGAGGAAAACCTAGAGACGTTTTGAAAAGAATACTGTATTTACTTTAATATATATATTTTTTCACCTAGTAAATTCTGTGCTTCATTTAATACTGGTATGAAACCCATTTCTATGATTCTAAAGGTGAGAAATTGTTATCTAAGCTGTTTTTAAAATGAGTGCAGTAGTGCCCATGGTTAAGCCTTGCGCTGGGCTGTTTTCCAGTACCTGATGCAAGCTTACTGTTTTAGCAATGCAGTTTCTGTTTCTGGTCCCCAACACAGATCTGTAAGGCTACCCTACAGGAAATCCTTTCTATTCTGCACCTTAGTGTGGGTTGTCAAGAGGAGGCCCTGTGTCAGGAATTTTTTCTCAGTGGCATCTTCCTGATGCACTCAAATGATTGGTAGGGTTGTATCTTTGCGTAGTTGTACAACTTTCCATTACCTTTACAAAGAGCCATCAGTGAGTGCTGGCATTGCAGGCTCAACAGGGATGCGGGTTCTGGCAGAAGGTCCCAGCCTCAGAACACAGGCCCACCTCTGCTCCAGGCCCATCGAGACCTTCCTAACTACAGGAAGGCACAGTTAAATTACTTTTCACTACTTCTGCCTGCCTAACAGGCACATTTATTGTTTAAAAAAAGCCAAAAAAATGTATGCAAAAGAGGGCAGAATGAAGAAGGGTCAAGTTTTGAGACGTTAAGTGCATTCTGTGAACGTTATCGCAAAGAAGGATGTGAAGGTAACAGAAAGACTTGTCTTTTACTTGCTCTTTTGCTGTCCAGTATCTCTCTGCTTTTTGGTGATCTTTTTTGATTGGAAGAAAGACATAATTTATATGCTTTTTTTAAGGTAAGGAAGTGTCATTCTCTGCAGTTGGCAGTCATAAAGCCGCCTTGTGAAATAAATGCTTTCCTGAAGGGTGAGTGTTGTGTAGTTTCAGGGTTTAGGGCTAGACATTGTGTGGTCTTAAAAGCTTTTACTGTCTTTATGATCTTCAGAGTTAACAGAATTGTTTTCATTGACATTTTCAAATAAAGACAATCATGAAAGAAACGAAAAACAAAACAAATCCACAATTAAAACCTTTCCTGCAGTGTTTGGAACATAAATTCTACAGGATTTGGGCTTGTCATTGTCCTTATTATTAAAACATTGTCATTTTTATTAATATTTAATCGTGTTTATTGTAAGAGTGTTTAGGGACCAACCTAGATCAGGGAGTCATTGTGCTAGACGATGTCCTAAACAAGAGCAGCAGGGAGTTTGTACCAAGGAGCTTGCAGTTTAAACATTAAAGGCAGACAAAGGATAGGATAAGAAACATGGTGACTCTTGCTCTGCATGCAAGTCCTACCCTCTTTACTTTGAGGGTCTAACAGTTTCCTAAATCTGTACAGTTTCCTGTTTTCACCCTTATGTAGGAAAAATCCTTGCATGAACTGATTGAAAAGACTGCTTATGTTTTTGTGAAACTTTCTGGAAGCACCAGTTTGACTTTAAGATATATATGACAATTAGCTATTGTGCATCATTAGAAAAAATTACACTTGGTCCTTCCACCTAAGCTCTGCCTCTCCAGCAAAATCACTATGTGAGTTCACACAGTGCTAAAGCTGAGGAATGAATAATCATTCAAAGTAATGTCAAATGTCTCCTGTGTGTCTGCTACCTAGACAGTGCTGGTTAACCAGCCTGTCAGTGCAGGCCTCTGGTATCTTTAGGTAAGAGTCAGTAAGGTTGCCCCAGAGGACGCAACATCATGGGCCATGCTCCCATCTTTAGGAGATCATAAACTAGGGAAGATTGTCTCTCTGATCAGGGGAAATAGAATTTTCTTTATGAGAATGTAAGGCAAAAAGCTCCTTTGTATTTTCCTTTTGCCATGCATACTTATTTCTGGGGCTGGCAGTTTTTAAATAAAGAGGACATTGTTTGACTAGTTATTTTTATCCGGACTGTGACCTTTTAATTTGTCTCCCACTTTCCTCCCTCAGCTTCACACACCTGATCCTAAATAAAGACTCTGGACTCTGGAGTAACACTAGTAAATTACAATCTCTGCTCCTCAGTTCAGGTACTCAAGTATCTTAAAGCAAACTGCCACCTCCCCATGATAAATGAAGAGTTCCCATTCCTGTACACTACTCCAAACAAGAACTTCCAGTAAATTTTAGCCACTGCAAAACTCTGAGACATGTAGGAAGAAAAAACTAAAATAATAATATATATACTTCTGCAGCCAGAGTCTGATTATTATTTGGATGAAGTGCTGAGAAATATCAGGCTATTTGGAGGCTTTGCTTAGCTGAATGGAATCAAATCAAAGGAAAGCATGGAATATAAAAAAGAGCAAAAAACTCCAGGGATTCAGTTCATAACCAACTGCTGGACTCCAGTCCCAAGCACAGCACGTCTGTATTTAAATGGCTAATATCACAGACTGCTAATTGTCTGGCAACACCTATTTTCTTTAGGGGTTTGACACAGCCTAATGGGTCTGCCAAACTGTTTGAAAATCTCTCATGCGGGGAACGAAAGCCATATTTCAGTGCGCAGAATCTCAAGAGTTATGCTAAAGCTGATAAAAGCAAAACAACAAAACAGAAAAGGTAAATGAAGAGGTCATATTCTGTCCATGGGCTGTTTTTTATTCTCATGGAGCATGAGAATAAAAAACAAAGCTAGCAGTATGCACTATTTTTAGCCTGTAGTTTATGAACAGAGTTTTCTTTCTTGCACCTAAGTCTCCTTCATTTTTCTGTCTGCGTGTTAAACATCAACAGCCTTGCTCCCTTTTACTCTCTCTGCACTCAGAGGTGGAGATGCAGTACCAGGGCTTTCAAGCAAACACAAAATTCACCCTAACTATGCGAGTTAGTTCTTTTGGGCCAGGCTGGCTTGCACGCGTGCTGGGCTTACCGTGTGTGTTTTGCAGGGATAGGTGGCCTGGTTTCCACCTCTGTCTGCTGTCCAAAATGCTCCAGCTCAGTGCTCGAATTGTCACACACATAAATACGTGATTATAGCTGGATTGCGTGTGAGGGATATTCTGCTAGTTTGTTTCTCAGAATATATATTTTGCCTGCCTTTGTGTAACATTTCAAAAGCGGTTTGGCTGAATACATGGCTTTTTTGTTTATTTTGCCATTGTGTTGATTTTCTTTTCCAAGAGCTATTTTTTCTTTCAATAAATAACAACAAAGAAGACAACCAAGCCCACAATGCAGATGATCAGCAAGGATGATATTGTCATCCTGTGTCAATCGGTTCCCGAGCCTGGTGAAATAAAGAGTTCCTTTGGGAACGTCAGCACTTCATCAGGACCAATTAGTGGAGATACCGCTGCTTGTGTTTGAGCATTAACGACTGGGCAGGGCTGTTTTTTGAGTGCCTGACACTGGCATGGAACAAGGCACCGACCTAATTACTCTTCTACAAGAGCAGAAAATGCCTTGTGAATGTCCTCTTGGCAAGGATGTCTCATTAAGAGGAAAAAATAAACAACACAAGCACTCCTAGAAACAAAAATTAACACGATAGGTAACCTACGGCCATGAGACTCACTTTGTGGCTGTGGGAAATGAAGAGAAACTGTTGTAAGGTGGCAGATGATATATTTCTACCTAATTTCCTAAATCTACCTATTTTTTGACAGTAAGAAATATGGTAGGTGGGACACAAGCATGCATTGTTGGAGAAGGGTGAAATGCATTACAGTTATTGGAATCACTGTTAAATAGTAGTTGAAGGGCATTCATACATTGGTGCTCAATTGGAGTTGTTTTGTTAGTCTGTTCTTTCATGGTTTGCAGACTTCCCTAGGAAAAGAACTATTTGGTAGGCCTGAGCAAAGAGTTGGTAATGAGGAACTTACAATATTTAGCCTCTTTTTCTGCACAAATATGATTTAAGGAAAAGACTGTGGTTTCTCAGTTAAAGATTTTAGTATTGGTTAGAGTATTTTTGGTCTTAATAGCGTTGTCAAAATAGAATCTGAAGAGTCAGAGAAACAGTTTGCTCAAAAGTTTGTCTCCTGAGCAACTCTGCTGCTCAGTTGTACTTGCTTCTGTCCTTTTTACCTTTATTTTCTTCTCCTTTGAAAAGTGCTGGCATATAACAGGAATTGAAAGTGTGTTGTTCAATTGTGATTTATGAGACAAATCACATGTAATTACTTCTTTTCTTTGACTGATTGAGCACATGCTCTTTAATACTGAGGTCCATTATTCATCCAGTGAGTGGATGCAGCAGCACACACAACAGCACTTGTCATACTTTGCTCAAAAGATGGATTTTGGGCAACTCAGCCTTGAAAAATCAATTGCTTTGTAGTGTATGCATGGTTAAGCTTTCTAGGTAAGGGGAATCTAGAGTTTGTGCAAATGTTATTTTTTGGAAATTGTCAGCTTAAACTGTGGAACTGTCTATCTGGCTTGTGGATGAATGCAACCCTTAGAATGACAGGATCATTTACAGATGATCTTGACCTTTGTATTTTTTGCTTATATCTGATCTTTACCATATAGACTTCTGCTTTACCTATCTTATTGCATATAATGGTAGAGAGAAATGAAATGTTCAACAGCTCTGCAGAAGAGTGTTTACTACCTGTAATGAAGTAAATATAGCACCTCTTAGATGCTGCGCGTTGAGTCTCTTGTAACACAGAGAAACACTAAAGCCTGAGTGTCTGAACCTGCCTCTCCAGAGAGATGATTTATTCTATTGAGAAGAATTGAAATACAGCCTTTTTCCTTCCTTGAGTTCAATGGAGAGCCCACTCACACAACAGATCTTAAAATCATTTATTTCAAAATTTGTTCGTTTCCAAGCCTATTTTTTTTAACTTACCATGGCTCTAGCAGACAGTGCATGATGCACAGGGGAGATGGAGGGCTGTGCTTTCCTGAGGCAGCACTTACTACCCTTGGCTGAAGTGCAGCTGCACATCTATTTCCAGAGGTGTCATCACTACATGCTTGGCCTGAAGAAATTTGAGGGTCTTGGGTACTTTTATTTCCATTGTTCTCTCTCTAGCTGAACTTTGAGTACATGGCATCACATTTGCATCTCCGTTTGCTCCACACAAAATAGTGGAAATGATATTTATATTCTGCACCAGCATACTGTGGGACTTTCTCAGGTAATTGTAAATTCTGGTGTCATTAAAAGAAGAGTCTTACAAAATCTGCTTTGGTTAGACTCTGATTCAGTTGCTATTCTGATGAAATAATGTGGAGTCATGAATAACTGCAGATTTGCCCAGTTTAGTCAGTATTCTTGGGAGAAATGCAGGATCCAGTATCTACAAAGTACTTGCCTCTATATCTTTGTGGAGCAGCAAATACATTTGTTAAGTATTCACCTGTTAACTCAGCTTCTTACTATATCTGACTCATCAGAATACCCTACAATGTAATATAGATTAAAAATATACTGTAATTCAGTAATTGAATCACATTTTATACAGTTCTCATTCAGAGTTAACTTCTACTGATTTCATGTGGAGCGTGGCTTCAAAAGGAAGTGAATGAAGAATTAAGAACTTCAGAATTTGGCCTGTATGTATCCTTTGAAGCAACACTTTTAAACATAATCAACAGGAGGAAAAGACAATAACAGAGAAATAATAAAGGGTAATTGCATAGTTATACTAGAGCTTGATGTTAAAGGCAGATGCATAAGAATTGCTGTGGCAGAACTCATTAAAGCTAATTGTCTTCTGTAGAAAGATTTTGTGATTCCACGGTAGTTATCAGCTAAGGATCTTGGAGCCCTCTGCAGGCACTACCTTATTCTGGCAGTCCCAGCTGAGAGATAATGTTCTGTCTTTGGAGGAAGGGAATTTCAGACAAATGCTGCTGGATTTCACAATTGCCTGTTGGATCCAAATTACTTCTGGGATTAGGTCTGATAACACCTAACTTTTACTTCATCTAACTTGAGCTGTCATCAAAACTTTCCCCTTTTCTTGCTGTTTTCTTTCAATCTTCTAGAGAAGCACTGCAATAGAAGGGAATTAATCACTTGATTACTAATTGAGTGATTTGAAGAGCGCTGTTATCAGCGATCCACTGCCAAAACAGAATAATGTATTCAGTGTGTGTCTGCAGAGATGTCTTTTCTGTTTGCTACTCTGAGTATTTTCATTTTTGGACTGCAGGATGGAAGAGAACACATATATAAAATCTTCCAATTTGTCAAAGTTGGGGGGCACAACATATGCTATGAAGATCAGGAATTTAATGCAGAATGATTCTGAAGAAACAGAAATATGGGATGCTGATCAATGGAGATGAGTGCAAAGCACTAAATTCAGGCTGGGCTGTGAAGTACGCATGTCTATGATGAGGAAAATCTAGAAAGCTGAAAAATGAAACCTACGCACTACAACAGCTCATTAGCTAACTCTTAGTCAATAGTTTACTGTTTTTCCAAAACAGTTATGATGGAAAAAGCAAATATCTGGAATGTATAAACAGGTTTAACTTGTGGAACTAATGAAGTAATTGTCACAGAAAAAAGTTGGAAGAAATAGAAGGTAGTCTACTACCTTCTAGGCAACTTAGAGTCTGCAAACATAAAAGAGTTGAAAGGGCTATGTTTATGGTAGGCAGGACAAAACAGGTCCAGGAACCAATTTTCTAACAATAATGCAGTGGTATACATGTCAAGAATGACACATTTTCCTGTACTGTGAGTAGGGGTGGACTAGATGAACTTTTTGATGCTGATGCTTCTAAAGACTTGAAAAATCCTGAATCCCCATGCTAGTGCCCATGTGGGCAACTGCAGTACTATTTGAATAGGCAATTATTGATTTGAATACAATAATCATAAAGGATACTGGATAAGAAATCATGCTAACTTTCTATAATATTCTTTGTTCTGTTGTCAGGTCAAACTTGGAGGAGAAGCTCCAAACTCCAGTGTAATCCACATAGCCAAGCGCAATGATGGTAGCGGTAGCAGCTGGAAGAGTGTTGGTGGTAATTGTGGGGCCAAGTGCCATCTTCTGGATTTTGCCAACTCTGAGCGGCCACTGGTTGTTAATTTCGGCTCAGCTACTTGACCACCGTTCACAAGCCAGCTGTCTGCCTTCAGCAAGCTGGTGGAAGAGTTCTCTGGTGTGGCTGACTTTCTGTTGGTCTACATCGATGAGGCTCATCCGTCAGATGGCTGGGCTGCTCCTGGTATCTCCCCCTCTTCCTTTGAAGTTAAGAAGCACAGAAATCAGGAAGATCGATGTGCAGCTGCTTACCAACTCCTGGAACGCTTCTCCTTGCCACCTCAGTGCCAAGTAGTGGCTGACTGCATGGACAACAATGCCAATGTGGCCTATGGGGTTTCATTTGAGCGAGTATGCATTGTGCAGAGACAAAAAATTGCCTACCTGGGAGGTAAAGGCCCCTTTTTCTACAATCTTCAGGAGGTTCGTCTTTGGTTGGAGCAAAACTTCAGCAAAAGATGAAATCCATTCTCTTCAGAAAATATGTCAACAGATGTGTCCCGTTAAGGTGATGTAAAAGGGAATTAAGGAAAATACATGCTGGCTTGAATAAGGCCTTTCAGATCATTGCAGGAGAACACAATTGATAACGAAGTTGAACTAGGAAAAGAAAATGATGAACCAACTCACATAACCATAATTGTAAGAAAAGAATCCCACTCCTGCACTCCCTATGGGACACAAAAGGTGAAGAGGCTCTAGAGTAAACATGCTGTGGGTGTGCAGGAAGAGAGATGAGGTAAGATTTGTCTCCAGGAGGAACCCATCTTGCGAAGCGTCAATGGTGGGGTGAGCTGGAAGCCTTGCTGCCTGGAAGACAGTCCGTGGAAGGGAAATGCTGTGCATTTCATCAATAGCATTTCTTCATTTTCCTGTGGCCAACGCAAGCAATGTTGAAGGAACCAGGGTCTTGCAATGACTTTGCATAGAAATGCAGTCGAGTGTGGCATTCCTCTCATGGTAAAGATTTTCTTGTTTAGAGACTAAGCGAACCATCGTGCAAAGCATTGTGCATGCACATGATCAAGATGAAACATTGTATGCTGGTATTTGTACTCTCTATGGACATCTCTGCACAGCATATTAATGATGCAATTCTATCTATATGTTTGCATCCAATAGGTAGGTCTATGCCTGCTGAGAGAGATATTTAAATCTTTGAAGTTGTACCAAAAAGAAAAAGGTGATCAATTAAACCCATTATGATCCACATTGAAAACTAAAAACGTGGACTATTTGTAACAACACAGCAAGAGCCATATAGTATTGGTATCACGAGGTAAAATTCAGTTGATGCCATCTCCTGGTTCTCAGAGCTGGCAGCAGCATGCATTTCTCAATATTCTCTCATTCTCTCTCTTTCTATTCCCCCTCGAACTCTTTCTGTCTAGAATTAAATTTAAAGGTTGCTTCATTTTTAGATTTTTTAAAAATAACTTATTTCTCTCTTTTTGTTGTTGTTTTAATTTTAGTTTTATTTTTATTTGAGTTAATGACCACACAGATGCATTTTGGGAATGGGGGATCTTTTATACAACATACTTTACCTCACTGAAATGAAAACTATCTGTCCCTTAACCTGTTAAATGTAGCCAAACTGATTTTTGCTGTATTAGATACTTGCAATTAGTTTATAACTAGATTAGTTTAGCTGAAAGTTAAGTAGTTTGCACCTCAAAATTAATGAACTGCTCATGGATGAGACAGTAGTCTGTGTTTGTTTCACCAGTGCTCTCAAGAGTCTTCTCAGAAAAACAGGGAGGACAAACAGTGTGAATAAACGTGAAAGTGTGAAAAATGGCAGAATTTTCATAGGAATGGGTTTGAGGAATATTTCAATTATGTTTTAAGAGACGATGTCAATTTAGAGTACACATTAAATTTACATATACTAAAAACTAAAATGTTTTCATTGAGCCTGATAAAAGGACATGTTTACAATGAGCTGTTAGAGCTTAGACATGAAAGCTCATAAGAGGAGATGGACTATCAAGTATTTTCTCAGCTTTGACAGAAACATGTAACAGGTAAACAGGGTAAAAATCAAATTAGTTCCTTTAATTTCTCAACCTGCCAACTATGAGGAAGATGATGTATTAGTACTAACGTATGAAAGAACAAAAAATGCATAAATATTTTTATTTTTAGAACATCTCTTTAATGTTGTATATTTCTTTTTGCTTGGTTTTCGGTCAAGTTAGCCAATTAAGAAGGCCTTTGGAAATGTATTTTCTAGTACAGGTCTAAAATAATGACAGTAACATGAGTGGTTTCTACCATTTTCTGGTTCAAACTTCCCTTTCTTATGTTTTCTTCTGGAGACCATTGAAGATAAACATGCTTATACGACCTGGCAAAGTGCATCAGAAGAAGGGTATACAGAATGCTCTTCAGGCCTTTTGGTGAGCCTAGTTTCTCAGAAAGAGTATGTGTGTGTTTATGTATACATGTATGTATGCACATAAATATGCATTGTATGTTTGTATGTATGCATATGTATGTATACAAGTGGTATAAGCGGTGTCTAAGGCCAGTAATAATACTAATCATTCTGTCCTTCCATTAATTAATGTTACTGTAACTTATTGCTCAGAGTGAAAGATCGTTATTCGTCCTCACGCCTAAATGTGGGTATATCACTGAACTTTTAAAACCTAATATTATAAAAGTAGTGACATAGTCAAATTCCATGATTTTTTTAACCTAGTGTCCCACCTCTGACTTCAGGTGAAGGTGCAATAATTTCTTCTGGAATTTTTGTTATTTTCAGATGTTATTGGTTTTGTCATATCCAATGTGATCACTGATGTCTCCTTATCTCTATGAGAGGCTAATCCAAAATTATGAGACCTAGCTATTTCTCAAAGTACTTATTCTAAAATCAAGCCTCATTTTAAGATTCAAATTAGCTGCTCAGATGTCATTCTTATCTCCTGCTCTTGTATGTTAATAAGGTATAAAAAACAATGATCCCAAGTTTTCTTTTATATGTCAGTGCTTACATTCTATACATAGAAATTTACCTATTGGTTTACATTTGGCTTATTTTTTCTTAAGCCAAACAATAAGTCACACTCTTGTATAGGTTCATATTCTTTGCTTTTTCTTGAATCTTCTGTTTTTGCTACGCTGTTCTTTTACTCAGGTGAGTAGAGCTGTGGATAGTAGTCCAAGTGAAAGCATGCATTGGTGTACCCAGCACAGTATCTTTTTCTTATTATATTCTTAGTTATCTGAAACTCCATAAATCTCCATATCCTTTGTAAAACTCAAAGTAGCAAGTCTTTACTTTCTGTCTTTTCTTCCTCATCATATAGATGAAATCTCAACTGTTTATCTGGGAAATGGCTAGCACAGCTGTTAAAACATACCTTTAGCTTGGAGAAGGGAGTCTGACTTAGTTATTCAATTAGTTAATACCTCTTTGTGTACCTAAAGTTCCAGTTAATTTTCAAGTCCATTTTCTTTTCCCTTTCAGATTTCTGTTATTTTGCCTTAGTGCAGTATCTTGCTATTCATAGATGTCTGTTGATCACACAGTATAAAAGAATTATAAAATTGGCTGCTCCAAATGGGAAATCCACAAGGATTTTCCACAAGAAAAAATACACAATAACTTAATTTCTTTCTTGGCAACATGAATGCTTTACTCAGCCCAAAACTTAAAGATGGTTCAGCCTCAATGAATATCAAGACAGAAATAGGTTTTGTAAATGCTTAAATTTCCCCAGAAATTTTGCAGTCAGTAAGCAAGGGAAATATTTCAAAAAGAAATAGGCTTAGGGTAAAAAATATGTTCTGTAAGTGTATGATAGACACACAAGGTCTTCAACTTTTTCTTGACAAGACTGAAATATCATACAGGAAAGGTTTGAAATTAAGTTTTATACATTTTCTGTAGTTGATGAAAGAAGAGGAGGCATATCAGATACATGAAATTGTCAGGTAACTGTGGGCTATTTTGTATCCAGGCAGAAAGTTTGCTACCCTGTTAGCATCCTGTTTCATCATTAGTCTAGTCTACTGTGAGGTTGGATTTACTTTTACTCTCACTGTTTGAGAGCACTAAACCACAGTACCCAAGGTGCTTCAGTGCGACATACTTATTGAGCAGTCGCTTGCCAAATAGGTGCCTGAAAGTATTCTGGAAGACTAGTGTTTGTAATAGAGGCTCTAATAATGTACCTCAATATTAGTATGGGAATCTTCCAGTACTTTTTCTTTTTGAGCAAGGTAAATAGCCATTCTGGACTATCATTCTACGTTGTTCTGTGCTTAGCATCATTACTTAGCACTGTATAAAATGAATGTAAAACATTTTGTACAGAAAACCGTAGCATTTTGCTGTTGCTTGTGTAGACAATGACATAAATTTAAGGCAGCAGGAAAAGCATACCCTGTCCTTTAAAAAGAAGGAATGATATTCCAAAACATGTTGTTAGACAACTGTCTGAACACTTAGAAAATGCTACCATTTGTATGAAGGTGATCTTGGTGGAAAAATCCTTAAAGCTTCTCAGAAAGGTATCATTGAGGTGTGCGGGGATGGAAGTTATGTTTCTGTACGTGTGAAAGTGGCTTTTCTGTGATGTGGAGTATAGGTTTAAAGGTTCAGACTTTCATTCAGTACTATAACCAAAGCAGTAAGAGGTATCAGGTAGGGAATACTGGCCAGTTTTGTTCAATTCTACACCATGTCAGTGCTGGATCCATGTTCAATTACCTATGGACCCAATGCAGAGATTTCAAAGAAGAGAGACTGGGGTGAAACCTGAATGCTTGTGTGTTTATGAAGAGCACTAACAAAAGAGTAATTGACTCAGTTGGTGTTCAGATGCTCTTACACTGGCACTCCTCTGTGCACCTTAGTGTCTCTGTGTTTGAAAGGAGGGGAGTCTCTTTAGGGCCATTAACAACATTTCTGGGGTGTAGATGCCTGTGTATACTGATTATGTGTGTCATTGTTTAAATGTTAAAAATACACTTTATAGGAGAACCAGCAAAATTTTGTTACAGTATGGTGCTCCGTGAAATATGTTTTCTTGATTTCTTTTATTGTTTTTTTCTCATATTATAATAAACTATAAACAAAAATGTATCTCTTCTATGTCTTTTTATTCTAGTGTTTGTTATTAATGTGCAGTGGAATTAATATTTGACCAGGGAAACTTAAATAAAATATTTAATAACATTGTTCATCACCCTGATTTGATTGCAAGCAATATGAGCAAATCCCTACATAAATGCTGAGACTTATGTTTTCCTTATTTAAGACAGAAATTGGGATACTCGAACAGCAATTGAGTCTGCATGGAATTACAGTATTTTAAAAAATTGTGTGTTCTTGAAAAAAGCATAAAAATGCTCATATAGCACACAAAACTCGGTCAAATTTCTCGTGAATGCAATTGTTACACATGCAGCTTCCACTTCAATGAACACAGAAAAAAATAAAATGAACTGCAAACTTATGTGAAAAATAAAATCATAGAATCATAGAATCACTCAGGTTGGAAAAGACCTTAAAGACCATCGAGTCCAACCATGACCTGACCATACTACCCTAACAACCTTCTGCTAAATCACATCCCTGAGCACCACATCCAAACGGTTTTTAAACCCATCCACAGATGGTGACTCAACCACCTCCCTGGGGAGCCTATTCCAGTGCTTAACAATCCTTTCTGTAAAGAAGCGTTTCCTGATATCCAACCTAAACTTTCCCTGGTGCAACTTGAGGTCATTTCCCCTTGTCCTGTCACCAGTGAGAAGAGACCAGCCCCGCTCTCACTGTAAGCACCTTATAGATATAGGAAGAGAGTAGTGAGGTCTCTCTCAGCCTCCTTTCCCCAGACTGAACAGCCCCAGTTCCTTCAGTCTCTCCTCATAGGGCACATTCTCCAAGCCCTTCACAAGCCTTGTTTCCCTTCTTTGGATGTGCTCCAGCACCTCAATGTCCTTTCTGTACTGAGGTGCCTAAAGTCACTGTCACAGGTAAGAAAAATGTAAACAGAAGAAAGTCCTCAACTTCTGAAATGAACTCACTTTGTGATTTAAGCTATATTTTAGAATTTTTCTCCTCTTTGTCACCTTTGTAACAGTAAGCCTTAAAGGACCTTATATCTGAAAATAACTTGTGAATATAAGGAATTAATATAAAAAGAAATCACCAACAGGAATGATATGGAAAATGTTACATCTTTGTGTCATGATCAGAAAAGTTCACTATGGTATGCTGGATGTGCCATTGAAAACAAAACAAAAAATCTCTTTGCATTATCCAATTCAAGTTACAAAAATAATTCTCAGAAGTACTGAAAGAAGACAAGCTATGTGAACATTCCTATAATCTGGCTGACATGTTATAACCTTTGTATCAATTGTCCTTTATATCAATTTTTTCTCTTCTGGAAATACCTTATGTGAGTGAGGGTCCTGGTCAAAACCTTAAGGCCTCACTACGTCACCAGACTAGGAAAGAAACAACCGTTCTAGGTCATATAAATCAAATATGAATACTTTAAGGATTGAAGTTCCTGGTAAGATGTTGCCTACTATGTTAAATAAGAGAACAGGTAGCAAGGAAAGAGAAAAAAAAACAAAAACACAAAAACCCTCTCTTTTTGAATCAGAATTTCCCAGATTTTCATATATATAGTATTTGCACTGACTGTTGTGATTTGGCAATTGATTAGGTATGCAGGAAATAGGAGGGGAAGTTTTGTCCATTATCTTCTTTAAAAGTTAGTCAGCCTTTGATGTCCTTTAGACAAGTTCTTTTCCCCTTATATCCCTCCTATGCCTTTTTCCTATCTTTTGCTCTTCTCAGTCTGTAATACCCTTGGTGATGATTTTCCTATCACAGTCTTTGTATTTGTGGAACTTATTTAAGGCTACGGATTACCCAAGAGCTTCATTTCAAGTGTGAATACTTTTAAAGTATTAAGAAGTTCACGTTAGCTACGCAGCACTTTGTTCTGTTTACCCTGGTATCCTCAGTGTACCGCTGATCATCTGCACATAGGTTTGCTCTGACAGATAGTTTTCCATGTGCCGGCCTAAAGAGCTAAGCACTGGGTTTCTGGGCAGACAGTAACAGCATGAACAAGTAGTTCACTTCCTGCAAACTGCAAGGCAGGAAACATTCAGATTTTAATCTCAACTCTGGCTACCAGAGTTCATCACCCCCCACGTCTGTCAGCAGTCACTAAAAACTCATAAAGCTGACGCTCCAGTCTTGCACAGGGTGAAGGTCTGAGTGCCAGGAGTGCTATACACTAGATCTGGCCAGATGCCTTCTGAAGAAAGTCATTCGGAGGTTTACTCACAGACTCACAGGAAATTAGATCAATCCCTCCAAACCAAAAATTGGTGGACTGTGCTTGTAAATGCAAAGCACTTGCTTGATGAGAAGAGAAAGCCTCTTCCTCTCAGTATGGAAGAAACAGTAAATTCTTACCAGACGCAGATGTTCTCTCCAGTGATCCTTGAAGATCTTTACATATGGGCTGAATGGCACTGTGTGGGGCTCAGTGTTTCATAGCACTAAAGCTGTCCTCAGAATTTCACCTAAATACCAAACACATCTGATGGAAAATAGCACCACGTTGCCATGAGTGCTTCCAGAACATCTGAAAGTACTTGAAAAGTCAGAAGTACATTTCTGTCATAGAAAGCAGATGGGCTGGATGTAAACTTCTTAACTGTTCTTTCAGGATATTTCTCTTGCCTGTCAACATCTGTATACCTTCTTATAATGTTACTTCTCTGTTGTACAATGTCATGGCAAACTGTTCAGCATAATACCTAGTTCCCCTTGGGAACAGATTACAATGACCCCTTAATTCATTCTGCGTGACACTGGTGCTGAGCAGATTGGAAGTTCAGGTCATCCTGGTTATTACTGTGACAAGTATTTTTGTGACAGTAGTTCACCTATTTCAGTTGTGGAAGTATCGCAGTAGGTGAGACTGGAAGACATCAGATTTTTTCTGTTTCAGGGGGACTAACTCTTGTAAGAGCTTTCCCTTATGTGTTTAGGTGGCTATCTAGAGACCTCACTGGCTTTCCAGTATTTCAGAGGAGATTATTGATAGGAGGGAGACTGACCTATTACGTGCTGATACTGATAGGACAAGGGGAATAATTTTAAAGTGAAAGAGGAGAGAGCAAATTAGATGTTAGGAGGAGATTCTTTACTCACAGGGTGGTAAGGCACTGGCACAGGCTGCTCAGAGTATGTGGATGTCCCAGGACAGATGATGGGGCCCTGGGCAGGCTGACCTGGGGGCAGCTTTTCCCATGGCAGGGGGTGAGAATTGGGTGGGCTTTAATGTGCCTTCCAACTCAAGCATTTCTCTAATTCTACGATTTTATGATATTTCTAACAATCTTCATGAGGCCTAAATTTCCATTTACTTGCGCCTTTTATGGGACCTTGAGTATCTGAAATGAAATTTTACAGGGCACAAATAATTTTCTTCAGGTTTCAGAAACTCTGTAACTGTGGCAAAGCCAGGAAATGCTCCTTGTGGTTTATGGCAGTTATTTAGACTTGTTTCTGTGAGTAATAAATGAAAGAAGACAAACAATCATTGTAAATTCAGTATCATAGCCCATGCCAATATGAGGCAAAAGGCAGATTTTAAGGGCAAAGTCAGACCTTCACAATACCATAAAGCCTCCCTTACTATCTTTCCCCTTGTTCTCAAAGTAGATCACCATTCCTTGAGAAGAGGCATTCTTCAGTGGCCCATTGAAGCTGTGAGATCTTTTTCCTTTAAAGGACAGAATTTTGCTAGAACTGACCAGAGCAATAACAGAAAAACAAGTAGACCATGAGAACTAGGTATGTTTCCATTCCCAAACTGGCTGCGGAGGAGGAAGATTTTCCTGCTGTATTTTTGCTGTTTTAATCAAATTCATGTTTTCTCCTGCTACAGAAGCAAATGGACTGCTTCAGTGATTTAAACATTCACTGTGCCAGAGCACAGACCCTGGGCCAATTAAATCATTTTACCTTTTCTTTTTTTTGCTTTTCTTTTTTTCCCTTTGTTTGAGGCCAGGTAAATAGATACCATAAGTCACATCTGAGATCACTGCAACCTAGATCATTACCCAGAATACCATCTGCCAAGCTTCCTTCTATTAAAACATCATTAGATTGCCTCTGATACTCATTTGTGGACAGCAGATAAAGCAGGCCACTTAACAGATAAGCAGGAATGCAAGGAACTATTTTTTAATTGTCTATTACCATACATTGTCTTTTATGATATATTTAATCACTGATAAGATTTTAATTAAGTGTAACTCTGACCTGTTTGTTTTGTTGATTGAAAAAAAATTAGACTACATCACTTAATAGGCTTTGAGTTTTCTGTAGACTTATTTTTACATAGACCTACAATTAAGAATACAGTTTTAAAATGCATAATGTTATATTAAATGCATATTATATTATATACATGGATGGGGGCCTTGGGCAGCCTGATGTGGTGAGTGGCAACCCTGCTCATGGTGCAGGGGCTGGAGCTCAATGATCTTTAAGATCCCTTCCAGCCTCAGCCATTCTATGATTAACATGTAGATATATATATATTCACTGATATCTAGAGAACAAGAGCTATTAGTAAAGTTGTTGGAGTTCAGAAACACATTAAAAAGCAGTAATGGTATTTATATTGATAAAAGAACACACCATCTGAAAGTTTTTGCATGCATTTTTTGGGATAACTGACTTGGACATAGTGGGCAACTAATTCAATGATATATTTTTTTAAATGTGTGCATATATTTAAAGTGCATAATTTTCAGTTTTAACAGAATGAAAGAGAACAGTTTTGTTCAAAATTTAAAGTTCTCTTTTTCAGCCTCTTTTTAGTTGTAATATCTTCGTTTGTTGAAAATGCTATGGAGTGGCCTGAGGATAACTGCTGGAAATTCAATCACAGTTCATACAAAATCATGCTATTCAGCCTCCTTTCTCTGTCCTGGCAGCCTGAGCCAGAGATGTTCATGAGTCACCACAGAATGCAACAATCCATGGCTCCTTCAGGGCATTATGTAAATCTACAAATAAGTCCATCATGTGATTAACATTTCGTAAGGATTTATGAGCTTAAAAATTAAATGTGGCTAACCTAAATACAACTGATATAATAGAAATTCACAGTTCATTCTTTCCATTATTCATCACTCCCTTTTGAAATATAATCTGTAATTTATTTATTTATTTATTTATTTATTTTTTTCTGAAACATTCCAGGCACAAACTCATTCCAAAATTCTTCTTTTTTTTTTTTTTTTTTTTAATTTCTTTTATTTTTTGGTGCAAAATGTCAAGACGTTTTGTATAAGTCTTTCAAAATAAGATAAAGAACAGAAGTACATTCACATAGAGACACTTTTTTTTCCAATAGAAAATGCAAATATATATTATCACACTTGTAAAAAAGAGATGCCCATGCCAAATATGACTGACTTTTATCACTTACTAGGTTGAACATCAAAATGATTAAGTCTTCATGAAAAATAATACCATTAAGTTGTTGGAAACTTGTAGGTGAGCATTTTGCTTTGGAACACAAACACATCATACAAACTATGATAGTACTTGCCACAAGCTAGGTCTTTATCATTTCTCTAAGTATAAAGATGGAAGGACTGGATGTGCATGGCAGATGAGTTCTTTAAAAGCAGTTTTTCAAAAGAAGTCAAGGGCACATTAAACAAGTATTGCAGAGAAATATGTGCCTTCCAATGTGGCTCTATTTTCCAGAGAGTTTGTGGGTAAAAATCAACTGATTCTCCATCCAAACTCTCATTACGACTATCTAGCTATTTCTGTGAAGCATTGCTGAAACTTTTTTTTTTTTTTTTTTTGTCTCTCTTCATCTCTAAATAGGCAAATATAATTGCACTGCTATGGAAAATCACATTCTCTTACGACTCTCTAAAAACATACTATTTCTTTCCCACCATCTTAAGTTTGTATGGCTGCTTTGCAGGTCATATGTTTAGTGTGAAAATCCATGCTTGTGTTTCTGGGACAAGCCAACATACCCCATCTACACAAGGTCTGTGCACTCCAAAGGACGTGTTCTGGCTGATCCTGTAGTCATGCCTGTTGTGGCACATGCAGAAAGTAGGCCACCTTAAAGCCTTGTCTTCAGACTGAATTGCCTCAGCTCTTTCAGCTTATCCTCAAAGGAGATGTGTTCCATCCATTGGATCGTCTTTGTGGCCCTTCCCTGGATGTACTCCAACAGGTTTGTGTCTGTCCTTTACCGAGGACTCCACATCTGGACACAGTACTCCAGGTGAGGCCTCCCCAGTGTAGAGTAGAAGAGTTAGATCACCTCCCTCAACCTTCTGGCCATGCTTCTTTTGATGTAGCCCAGGGGACAATTGGCTTTCTGGGCTGCAAGGGAACACTGCTGGCTCATGTCCAGCTTCCTATTCACCAGTACCCCCAGGTCTTTTTTGGTAGGACTGCACTCAATTCTTTCATCACCCAGCTTATATTTGTAGTGAGATTTTCCTCACCTCAGGTGCAAGGTCTTGCATTTGGATTTGTTGAACTTTGTTCACCTGGGCCTACTGCTCAAGCCTGTCTGGATCCTGTTGGATGGCATCCAATCCCTCTGGTGTGTCAATCACACAGCTTGGTATCATCAGTAAACTTGCTGAAGGTACACTCAACCCTATTATCAATGTAATTGATGAAGATATCAAAGAGTATCTGTCCTAGCACTGACCTCTGCAGGACACCACTCATCACTGATCTCCATCCACACATGGACTCAATCCTGCAGCCAGTTCTTCATCCACTGAACAGTCCATCCGTCAAATCCATATCTTTCAAATTTGAAGAGAAGGATGTTATGGGGTACTGTGTCAAAGGCCTTACTGAAGTCCATATAGGTGACATCAGTAGTTCTTCCCTTGAACACTGATGCAGTGACACCATCATAAAAGGCCACTATCCTGGTCAAACAGGATTTGCCTTTGGTGAAGCCATGCTGGTTCTCCCATATCATCTCCCTATCTTCCATGTGATATACTACCAAGCTGCTTATCTGGAAATATAGTCAATGTTTATTGAAAACTTCAAATATTCAGAGAAATTAAGCAATTATTAGACTCATTTGACTGCATGATTTGCTATGATAAGATCCTATATTCAGCTTGTTTTTTATGTAGCAAGAAATGAAAAAAAAAAACCTGGCAGAAAAAAAATCCATTAAAGGGAAGGATACATTTATTTTATTTTTAAAAAATAATGTGTGACTTAAATATCTAAATTTTTTCCTTTTGAATTAATTTTCATATTATTCCATAAAGATTGTTAATTTAATTGTTGTTCCTACTCATTTATACTGCAGGTATAATTTCTATATTATTGCTGTACTATATTATTAAATTATTACAATATTATATATTGTATTTTCTCATATGTATTATCATACTGAGTAAAAATTAATGAGAATTAATCATCACAAAGTGTGCATGCACCTGCTAACTATTTCCTGTTATTTTCTGCAAATCCAAAACATTAATTCTGGAGCCTGAAACAAACTCCAGAGTACTCAAAGAAAGCTGGGGTTTCCTGCAAGAAAATATCTTGGGAGATATTTTATCCTTCAGAACAACATATTTATATTCCGATCTAATTACACCGAGCAATTTGGGATCCAGATAATCTGAGAAACTTAATGTGAAAAACAATTCTGTTCATTTCCTCAGTGTGCTGTCATTGATTATTTTTGTCTGCAGAGGGTTAAAGGTATGTTAAATAACCAAAGACTTGTAGAAACCTAGAAAGATGTGCTAGCAACTGACTTAGAAACTTTGCTGTAGACAAAAGTTTGTACAAAATATCTACTTCAAAAAGTGATATATTCATTGATGGGCCAGCATATTCAAATGGCACATTGGCTGGCACCACTGTCGATATTTCTTATGTATTAGAAAACTGAAAATTACAACTTGTTTAAATTTAGAAAACAGTGTCAAGGAAATTGAAGTGTTACAAGAATATTAATGAACAGTACTCATAATTCTGATTGATAAGCTGGTATTAAGCAGTTGAAATTCAAGGTGATTTGGTTATTTTTGTTGCTAAGGTTTGCTCCGAAATAGTTTCATTAAGCCTTTTAAGGTGAAACTTCTCCTTTAAAGGTTTGAATTCACTATGAAGGAATACTTGGAATTATAATTATTATTATAGTATTATTATACTGGAATACTAATTAAACAGAGGCTTTGAGTTAAGCGCCTGGTACTAGCTGGCTTCAGAACTAGAATTCTCACACCTAAGACCAAGGCATGTCTGTACAACCTGAAATATGAATCTCGAAATCTGTATTTTGACAATTGAATGAATGCTGTTCTGCTAGCATAGTTTCTGCAGATGTCAAGAAGGCCCAATAATATTTTCCATAGAGTGAAACAGTGGGATTGACCTTTTGTAGTTCTCAGCTAAAAAGGGTTTGCTGTGATATTAAATCATTATTATTGTCTTGGCATAGAAGTTTCTCAGTCGAGGAGCAAAAATTTCTTTATATCCTCAATCTTAAGGTTGCAACTATAGCCATATAGATATCCTGGATAATCCAGTCTCAGGGGAAATAAATGTGATTAATGCCTTGCCCATTTCTACATGCTTAATTATGCAAGCTGAAAAAGTTTCATATTTTTTTAAACTGGAAGTTGTAATGAAAAGGGAAGTACAGGACTAATATTCAGGAAAAAAAAGATGTAGTACAGTTCACGGCAGAAAACCAATATGATCTGTGTTTGAGAGGCTCCTTACAAGGTCAGAGATTCATTTGACTTATTCCTGTCTGTGAGCCTTCAGAGCTTGTGTTGATCTGCAGTTTAGAAGAGATATGAGCATCAAGATCAAAGAAGTGACAGTCTTGGAATCAGCAGTGGAACAATAAAATATCTACTAAATTATCCCTTTCTCCACCTCAAATAATTGGATGTCTTTTTCCTGCAGACTAATTTATGAGTCTTATATTGACTTTGCAGAATGCCTCCTTTAAAAAAAAGAAATCATTGCCTTTAATTAACCTCTTGAGCACCTTTCTGAGCTTTCTTCAAAAGATTGGACTTTCACATGCACACAAAACCAATATCTGAACTTGCCCTAGATAGAATAACAACTATAAGTATTATTGTAGGCAGTATCATCAAAAGAATGATTTTGACTGCTTCCATTATAAACTGAAGGCTTTAGTTCAGCTTCTTCTGAATCACAGTTTGGTATCAGTGAGAGGACAGGAGCACTCAGCTAGTCAATAATTGTCCAAACGTTTCTGCAACCATAGGTGGGAAAAAGATAAACTTTTCAACATGTCCTGCTGTTAACTGTAAAATGGCACAAAACTGTGCCTTTCAGTTCAATTTATGGTGACTTCGTTTCAATTTTAAGTGATAAGACACAGATACTTTCCACTGTTATTTACAAGTTACTTTCAGATGAAGGGTGAGGGATTTTCTTTTTCTTTTTCCCTAACTGGCAGGATGAAGCCTCATTTCCCTTTTCTGAATTTTTTGAGACATCCAATCTCCCTTGTTATTAACTGAAAATCATGCAAACAAACCACATGCATTTATCCAGGCTGTCATCCAGCCGAATTCTCCCAAGTTTCCTGTTTCTCAGCCCTTTACTTTAAACCTTAGCCCACACTGCCTAGTCCAAAATCTATTTTAAAAATCACATATAAATAAGTAAGGTTTAGAGTAGTCGTAGGATTATGAAAAACCCAGGTTAGAAAATCAATAGCCAACATTCTGTGTCGATCTTTTATTACATTTCAGAACCATTTGCAAATATAATCCAGGTTTTTCTCGTGCAAATTTTACTTGGGATATGTACAAACAGACATTCTGTGCTAGTTTGCCCTCTGTTTAAAGTAAGAAAAAACAAAATGTGTTAAATTTGGCTCTGCAGATTTTTGGAGGAAAGTAGTGATTCAGACAGAATACAATATAGTAAATTCTTATTGAATATCTTGTTATGTTCTAGAAGTTACTTGGAGATTGTTGATATGGTAACATTTACAGTAAAAATTCAGTCGTTCTACCTAATTTCCATAAATGATAACAATCTTTCAAGCATCACTTCAGTATTTCTCAGGGGATCATGAGAAACATAACCGCTCCTTTGGATGATTTTGTTTTTGTCTTTTGTTAATTAAAAATACGTATTTATTTCTTGCAACACAAATCACTTTCTGTTTCAGTACTGATTCTTCCAGATCTGCTAGTACTTCCAGACTGTTCTTTATGCACTTAATGTCAGTAGGGAGCTTCACCGTTCGTGTAATACACACATGGGTGTTTTGTTTAAGCAGCATTCAGATCTGTGAGTACTTTTCTAGATTTTTTCAAAAAAATATGGCAGAATGCAGGAAGTCTGGTATCAGTGGCCCACTGCTCTCTGGTTTGACACTGGACTACACATCCTCTAACAGAGGTCTGGAGGCTGACCCTTGGCACTGCCGAATTTCTGTTAAGCTTGCACAAGAATAGTGGTGTTTCCCCACTCTCTTTCAAAATATTAGTTTGCGCAAGTCTGTTTCCCATCTTTATACTCGAGCAGCACTTGCCAGGCAAGAGATGCAGTCCTGCTGATCACAAGTTAAATCTTGGCACGGTGGGCTTTCATGTGAAGCTCGGGCACGGGCCAGCTGTCACTGCATTCCTGTAGCAGGCTGTGCAAGGACAACTGCTGATATGCTGGTTATTGAGGCCAGTTTGGTAACTCTGTGTGTAATGCTGCCTCAGTATCATGCCTCTGTTGGGCGTTATGTGGAGGAGAGGTCAGTTCAAGTGGCACTGGCATAACCTTGACACAAAACTGGGTAAACGGTGCATTCAAAATATGTCGCCAGCCTAGAGAGGACCTACCACGTATATAGCCCACAGCATGAATACAAGCAGTACTATGAGGACCTGTGATCACATATACTGACCCAAGTACTGCTGTTTCTCTTCTGGACCTTCTATTTGTAAGGACTGCAAGTTTTGTTAATTTTTACTAACTTTTGTGAAACAACCTGACAGTGCTTCTTGTTTTTTAAATTCTGGGCATGACATCCTCAAATGTGATATTCCTTTACTCGTTACCCTCAAACATACTTTCATACTCATACATCAAAAGATGTCTGAAGCTCTTCCTGCATGGAGGTACTGAATTCCAAAGGAGTTCTGCTACCATAGAGGTAACTTCACACATGACCAGATTTCGAGAACAGTCTGAGATGAACGTATTCTGAGCTGGTGATAAATGGGACTGAGATTCTGACATTACAGATTTGGGGGCTTACAGAGTGTACAAGATCAAAGCAAAGGGCTTGATTTATTGCTATACCAAATAGACACAAAAAACACAATGCAAAATCCTACCACAGTAGTCTCTGGATGCGTTCCTTTTCTGGCTAGTGCATTGCCAGCCCTTTCTGGGCTTGGGAGTTTGTCCTGAATTGCAGCTCAGGATGTAAAGAAATCTCATCAGATGTATTAAATCCTCATCTTCAGGTGGGGTTGTTAGTTTTTTCTTAATGAAGATATAAAAATGAAGCTTACACCTAACCAACAAAAAGAATTTTCCTACATTAATCAGGATTTTATCTATCTTCTGCCATTTTTAGTAAGTAAAAAGTTATGTGTATTCATTATTCCAATTAAATGAGACATCCCCAGGTAGAATCATAGTACATCCTGTGTTGGAATGGACCCATAAGGATCATTGAGTCCAGCTAGTACTATAAGGTCTTTTACAAGGTATTCAGTGTACATTCATGTACTAGTGCTATAAGTTTATCTTATTACACTGGATAGCTGGATAGCACTGTGCTACTCCCCCACAGAAGGATGTTGCTATTTCTTGTTGCCAGCCATCTTTGCACTCAAGCAGGAAAAACACCAACCATCAAAGATCATTGAATATTGCTGTTGGCTAGGCTAATTATGATTTTTCAAGACAGAAGGAAATTTTTTAAAGTGTGGATTTGGACAGCAAAATATCAACAACGGTATTAACAAAGCTGAAAAGAGGAGGCACTGAGGCATCTTTGTGAATCAAAACCTTAATTCTACAAACTTACTCTACTCTGTTTGGTACCATACAGAAAAAGAAATAACATTCCCAATTCATCCAGAGCCCAGGTTTTTTCCTGTTTAATAATAGTTTTGTTTCAGAAGAAACTATCCTACCTCACCTAATTTAACAACTAATAGCTAATTAATAAATGTAATCTGAGACAGGTGTAAATTTACACTATCCCTGACACAGCAGGTACAAAAGGACTCAGATTGCCATGCTAGTGCTTCTAGCAGAGTATAGCTGAGGATCTGGCTGTAGAGCTGTTTCTTCAGAGACGTACAAGAAGAGTCTTTGTTTTTGAGTATCCTCTTATATAGAAGTTCTGACTGCAGTACAAGGTATGCACTCTTAGCAAAAACTTGGAGAACCCTTTAGTGAGTAGGAGACAGTGATGAGTATCTTCTAGGCCTGTGTTTTCTTCCAAAATCTGGAGGAGGATAGTGCTTATACCTGACCACTTATAGATATGCTAGTGTGCTGGATGGGGCCAAGAAATTTTAAGAGTTCTTACTACCTTTCGTTTTTCATAGATCTGTCCTTCAGTATGTTTCTACTGTGTTCTCTGAAGTGTTTTTTTTTCTGGCCTTTTGCTTAAGTTGATTGGTATTCTCACTGTTGATAATCCTTTATGCACTATAAAGGGATCTAAAATAAATCTTAAAAAGAGCATTTGGCATTCAAGAACAAAGAAGCTTCAAGAGCAAAAAAAACCTCACATATCATTCTTATTCTAGGCAACTGTGCTGACTGCCCTCAAAATTCTTTGGCTTAAAGATGTGATGGTCAGGACCTGGGGTGTATCACAGACTCTCTGGCTCTGTCTTCAGGGATATTGCAACAGCTGTGCTGCATAGTGACAATGAGATGTTGGGAAAGGGCTCTTACGTCTGGGGTATGACTTCTTTGAAACTGATACGTAAGTGTTGTGGTTTTGTCTGGAAATTTTGTCACAAGAAGAGACCCTGTAATGTGGCCACAATTAAATCAGTGCTTGTATAATAAATTGTGAGGAACTTGGAGAGATAGTCCATTTGTTGGATTTAGGGAGTTCCTGAAAGGCTTTCAGAAGTCTGAAGGGGAGCTATGGGAGAGAAGAGGATGGACTTTTTTTGCAGGATCTGTGGTGATAGAACAAGGGGAAATCATTTCAAGCTTGAAGATGGCAGATTTAAGTTAGATATAAAGAAAAAATCCTTTACAGTGAGGGTGGTGAGGCACTGAAACAGATTGCCCAGTGAGCTAGTTGTGGATGCTCTTGTTCATTGCAGGGGAGTTGGACTAAATGGCCTTCAGAGGTTCCTTCCAACTCTAAGGATTCTATCATGCTATGGTTCTTGTGTTGCATTATCTTATATTCCCAGTATGTACACTGGAAAACCAAGGCAGAATCAATCATTAGGGATTTTTGTCAAGGTTAAACTGTGACTTAGACAAAGATTAATTGCATCCCACCTCTTAATCTTTGTGCAATTACAGACACATATTTCTTAGCGGAATAATTCTCATTATTCTGCGTCTGTTCCTTCACACTATTTCCCACAGAATTTGTAAGCTTAAGGTTAGACATGCTGTTTTGTAGCCTGCAGTCAAAGCCTATAAAGAGTCAGCTGTGTACTTGATTAATTTTTTTTTTTTTTCTTTGCTCTCAGACAGTAAGTTGTTGTTTAGCCTGAAGATCCAAATAGCTTGGAGGCAAATTATGGTTTGCAACTAATTGTAATATGGAAGAAGTCTAGGATTCTGCATGTCTCTTTCTGATATCATAATACATCAAACAAGTAGGATGTGTTTGGGACATGCCAGCTTCTTAACCCCAGACTACATAATAAAAATACTATCACTGGTTAGAACAGGCAAAGAAATCTCCTCCCTCCTCCTTATGGCATATTGTTATTGCTCTTACAGAGTGCAGATGTGCAAATTATTATTTCTCTTGCTATATTTATTGTTGGTGTGGCATCACCTTGAGTACTGTGTGCAGTTCTGGTCTCCACAATGTCAGAAGGATGTTAAGGTCCTTGTAACTGTCTGAAGGAAGGCAAGAAAGTAGATAACAGGGCTGGAAGGCATGGAGGAGAGGCTGAGGACCCTTTGTTTCTTGAGTCTAGAGAAAAGAAGGCAGAGAGGTGACTTCATTGCTTTCTGCAGCTCCTGCTGAGGGGTGGAGGGCAGTGCCAGTCTCTTCTCCCTGGTAACTGATCATGGGAGATACGAGACTGACACAAAGCTGGAGAAGAAACATCACTTTACTATGAAGAACAGGCTTCCTGGAGTGGTGGTTGATGCCCCATGTGCCTCAGTATTCAAGAGGTACTTAGGTAATGCCCTCATTAATACACTTTAACTTTTTAAGCATGAAAAGGTGAGGCAGTTAGACCAACTGATCTTTGAACTTTCTATTCTATTATACTGTCAAATACAGTAATATGAAAGTTACATTTTTTTGTTGTTGTTCTCAAAACAAAGTAAAAGATATCTGTGGGGAAAAGGAAAGGTCTTCAGATTTGAATGTTCAAAGTGAAGCTTTTGTGTTTTCTTTAGTGTGCTGAAACTTGGCGATCAGATTTTGTATCTTCTGGTCATTGGTTTACACATGAGCAATTTAATGAGGAAAAAGACAGGTTTGGATAGTGTTTATCCACTATTTCTCTCTTGTCTTTTAAGCTTTCTCACTGCAAGAGCAGGAAGTGTGATTGTGCTGATTGGGGGGGGACCCTGTCAGGGTAGGTTAGTGGTCTGTGTGGTCTGAGTCCCTGTTCTGAAGGCTACTTCAGAAGACTGCTACTCTTAGCAGTCCTCTAAGCATGTTGTCTACATCAAATAGGTATAACTTATTGCAAACATAAAATATTCATCCCTGCAATCCACTATTTTCTGGTAAACTTATACTTTAGACTAGGCCTAAATTAGAATTTCAGAACACCACACCTAACTGGGGCTCTGTGAAAGTGGCA
Organism: Centrocercus urophasianus; assembly: GCF_019232065.1. Lineage (NCBI taxonomy): Eukaryota > Metazoa > Chordata > Aves > Galliformes > Phasianidae > Centrocercus > Centrocercus urophasianus. The sequence goes on along the minus strand of NW_024884586.1, from coordinate 33,752,809 downwards.
TCACCTCTCTCTGCTGTGTATGGAGCACTTTTACATCGTTATATTACAAAGCTAAACATACCATGTACATGGGTCTCTCTGAAACTAATGCCTCCTATTTCTATTTCCAGTGTTTGATAAAGTAAACTATCAGCTACAAAATACCATTTTTTTTTTTTATGTAGCCATCAGCATTAGCTATGTGTTTTTACCAGAAGTGAGTATGACATGCTTGTAAAAATCTGCATCCTCTGTCACTGTCACCATTGCTGAAACATCCCACCCACCACCTTGCTGTGCTTACATCCACTGTTTGGTCTCAATGAACATTCAGCAAGTATCCATGAATCACTTCTTCTGCATAAAAGAATTCAGTTTCACACTGTTGCTTCACATACACTTCTGTGTCAGATGCCATTTTGTCAAACTGCTCCTCTACTGCCATCAATCACACAGCAACAACATGTAACAGAATAATCTTGGTAGGAAGGTTAAACATCTATTGCCATACTATCAACATCCACATTTGATGTGATGGACCAACATCATAAAATAGGAGGCATTTCTTTTGGAGCAGCCTTTCCTATGTGCTTTTCCTATGTGGCTTCTAATCTGAATACATCTTTTATAGTGATATGTATTTGGATTTTCTGTATTGTGACATGTGGAGGGCAGTAAAACTTAAATTCTCTCTAATATCAGTGTATTTTCTAACATTCTTATTGGTCTCGTTGTCTTCAAAGCTGTGATTTTAAACATAGAGCAGAAAGTAAATTTGAGTGGGTTGCCAACAGATTTGTCTAGACTTCTGTAATATCTTAAAAGTTATTAAACATGGCAGGCAAGGTTCAGCCATTACCGGGATTTTATTTAATATATGTATTTCCTTACATATAATTGTTTGCAAACAGCACACAGAAAATCCTAGGTGGCCCTGTTTCTGGAAGCTGCAGGCTGAATTTATTAAAAAGAACTTGAGATATGCTGACCAAATGGCTTGACTCAGTGAGGCTTTTTTTTTTTTTTTTTTTTTTTTTTTAATGTTAAATCATCCTACAGCTTAAACTAGAAATACATCCAGACAAATATGCCTAAGCTTCAGAGGAAATATGGATGCAAACTTTGAAACTAATATTTTTCTCTACTGGAAAAGGACCCCTTCATTTTCTATTTACCCTATTGCTCCTTTCCCTAAGAAAGCAGTATTTTTCAGATCATGTGAATTTTGTTTACTCACTACCACGTAATTACATGGTGAGTAATTGGATGGCTTCACAGGACTGGAAATGGAGTACTGACTGCTTAACCTGTAGATGGATATTTCAGCTCTATGCTATCCTGGTAGTAGATGAAGATGGGTCCCTAAATTCGGTTGTGTATCTGAAGTCATGGCTTAGCCCAGCTAGCTCTAGTTTCTGTGTTGTAAATAAAAACTGGTGCTAACGTTGGATATTGGCAGTCTTGAGGAAAGTAAGAGTCTTGAGAAGAAAGTCCCTCTTGCTTTTATCTGTGTCTGATGGTAAGTATCCTGAAAGTATGGAGGTGCTCGTGGTAGTCTCAGTCTCTTCTTACTCTGAGTGCGTGTGGAACAATGTTATCATTCCCTAACAGTAGATTAAAATATTTGATTTAGATTCAGGATTTTAAATAACTGTTTAAGTAACTGCTGGAGAAGTCCATGATTTTAAAGTAATTTTGTAGTACAAAAGCAGCCCTGAAAGAATCATTACATGGCATGACTTTTGTTCAGGGCTGGGTAAGTATTGCCCTTTCACAGCAGTGAATTTTTTTTCTGATCCAGCAACAGTTGACTAGCATGAGCAGTTGTAATCTTCACCAGGTCCTGCTAATATGCCTGTTTTTCTGCTTAAGAAGGAATGATGAAAAAATGCAGTCCAGCTGTTACAATATAGAAACTTAAAACATGAGCAAAGCTTGTGAAAAGAAGCCTAACACAGAGTGAGCTTTTATTCATACGGATGTTGTTTTTTTCATTCTTTTCTGTTTTTTTTTTTTTTTTTTTTTTTTCTTTCCCAAAAATCCCATGGAATTTTTTCTTCCTATAGCTTTTTGTAAATCTTCCCCTTGTTGCTGGGAGACTTAAAACAAACAACCAAGACGATTTAATGATCTCTGAATTGCCTTGCTATTTACTGAGAGCATTTCTAGGTTTCCCACTTACCCAATTGGCCTAAAATCACAAAAATAACCTCATCTTGTTATAATCCTGTTTCACAACTCGTTTTTTCAAAGCTCAGTTCCACTCTAGACTGGTTTTTCTTTCTTCTGAGCTCTCATTTTTCCCTTACCACACATGTATCCACTCTTCCTCTCTCACAAACAGGCTTGCTCACACACCCCCACACATCCACACTCGCATACTAGCATCAGGAGCAGTTTACAGCTCAATTTGAAAGATGGATCTTAATAAACAAAAAAAAGTTTTCATTGTTTCTGATGTGGAGAACAACTAACCAAACAAAGGAAACCAGAGTGGGCAGCAAAACCCTTGGGGTCTGCAAGCTTAGTTGTGGGAAATGTGGTGTTAATTTCTCTTATTCTGTAATCTACTAATGCTTTTCAAAGAGCTTGAAAGAACATTTTGTTTACATAAAAAAATAAATAAATCTGACTCAGTTATATGGGACTTATTTGGGTTCTTTCTTATTCTTAACTAGGAAAGTTTGCAAGAAAACAGGATATTTGTCTCTGAAGAGGGTGTCTGCTACTTATTTCCCACATAAACTTCCTGCTGTTGCTACTTTGGAAACTACTGTCTGATCTACTGGAGTCCCAGGCCTTTAACTCCGTCATTGTTCACAAGGTTCCCCTGGGCTTTTGAAATGACTTTGCCGTCTTGTATTGCTCCTGCTTCCATAAGCATCCACTGACTGAGGCACTTGTCAAGCTCATTCTTGCTCATCTTTCCCTTTAATAGATGACTTGTTTTCCCATTTCTCCAGTTTTCCCCCAATCCTCTCATGTCACTCTTCTTAGTACCTGAACTTGAACCATTGTCACTCTCTGTAGCTTGTGAAATGGAGCTCCCTTCTTTTGTAGATCAAAACTTCAGCACTTTCCCACTGAACACAGTAAACACTCATATGTTTGCAAATCTCCCTGGAAATGTGATTTCCTGTTTTTCTTCAAATTCATATTTGCTCTTTTCATCCTCACATTAGCACGCTTGTTATGACCTTCCTTTCTTTAACTTAACCATTCTCTATGGATGGTGATAATACTGTGCCAGATATTTTTAAAATCTGACTGGTGAAATAGCATTTTCTTCAATCAGGGCAGATTACACAGTCAGCTGTGCATTAGAAGGTCAATGTAGAAAAGCATCATAAATGTATTGATCAACCTGGAAGACAGGGATATTTTTGTAATGCCTCGGTGACATATTGATTAAACTGATTAAGCCGTAAATGATGAGGACATATGCTTCAGTCAATCCAGCTCCTGGAATAGCCCTCCAGCCCCCATTTTCCAGTGTTCTAGAGAAATGTGCTTGGACTTCATTGTAAAACACCAGGTCAATGGACTGCGGTGTATTCAAACAAACCCTTCTGACTGTGTGTAAGCCAGCCCTTCTGCCTGCACCACAACAGATGAACTGATGGCAAGGAAATGTGAGCACTTGACAGGTCTACTGCATGTGCTATTGTAATTGGTCTGTGATGAGGGTAAACTGTTCCTTCTCAAAGGTAGTGCGCTTTCCTCTCCTGCCTGGCAATTTGCTTGCTTACCTATATTGTGCTTAAGACTTTCAATGGCCTGGGTGGAAATTCAACTTATGCTAACAGTAGCATCTGGATTGAAAACAAGTTTATCAGACAGAACATTACAGGAAAAGCCCAAACTGTGTTTTTGTTTATTTTTGCTTTGGATTTTCATTTCTTCTTTCCATTTGCAGCTTCAGTGACATCTGGTTTGTTCTTTCTTATTGTGATTTTAATACTAAACTGAATTGATGGCCCAGAGTGTTGTGTCAGGGAGCAAGAGAACACATCTGTAGGCTGAAGGGTGCTGCCTGGCAATAGGACTGAATGACAAACATACTTCAACTGTTCTATCTCATAGAGAGGTTCAGTGAGAGATGTCAGTATTATGGCATTTGGAAGTACAATATGCCATAGTGCTGAAGAAGCAGAGCTGAAGAGCTGTATCTACTATTACTGCAGTAGGATATGTCATCACACACAGCACTCAAGTCAAGTCTCTGCAGTTAGCAGTACTGAAGTGTGTGATTCAGAAATAACCCAGTAGTTTTCCCTTTTATTTTTTTCTTTTTCCTGGCTGAATAGCACTGACTGAGTTAAAGGTGGCTTTCTTTGTGTCAGGGAAACAAAGATTGATGGTTTTGTAAAGATATAATGGCTGTATAGATTATCTGCTTTTGCCCTTTCCACAGGGAAAGAGCAGCAGTGTGGCATGTTGACAAGAAGACAACAAAAACCTAGTTTATGTTATCCAGATAGATTCAGGTCTGATATGATGTGGAAATGGTTTTCAGCTAATTCATGCTTGGAAATAACAGAGCAATGTTTTCAAAGAGTCAGAATATGTCCAGTACTTCACTAACTACTGGGGTTGCACTAATAACTCTGATAAGTGAAGCTAAACCTACAGACAATTTAGAGAGTGGAATGAGTGTGGGTGATGACTGGCTTACTAAGTATTTCACACCAGGAACATAGTGCACCAGCTTTCTTCGATCTGGGTGGAGTGCCAGGACTCTGGGCCAACATTGAGTCCTAGCTGCTTAGGGTCCCGATTACCTGGGAGATGCTCCTTGTTTGCAGTGTCACAACCCCTGATCTGGTGACGAGGGAGCTGGAGGGGGAATGCGTCAGGAAGACGTCTGTGGCAGTGCACTCTGTATTGCAGCCTGCGTTGGCTAACTTGCTAGGCAACGTCTGAACACGCTTTCTCAAGTGTTTGAGAGTAGTTGAGTTGATCTCCTTTGAGCCGGGACAGAACAGAATGGCTCTGATCCCAAATCGTTATTTTGCTGCTGTTTAATTAAAAATGGGAACAATTTATTCATTAACTGAATTTGTTTCTCTTCTCTGTTCTAATTTGGAAAAAGCAATTAGAGACTAAGGCTGATGAACTACTGTGTAAATTCACAAACACCCAGCCACAAAGACTGGTGGCTTTCTTTATAGTGAAGGACATTTATGAACCTGTAATGTAAACTTTTAGCAACATTCCTGCTGGAGTTTGTAGGGATGAAAGGTATGGGAAGTGAGAAGTGGGGGTGCAATACTGGCACCTGCACTTTAGAGAAGCCCGGCCCTTGGCCAAGACCAACATGCAGATGAGGCTGCGCATCAGGTCCTGAGTGAATTTAGCAGTTGCTGTCCATCCATGCAACTAGCAATTAAGGAATTTCCTTTTCCTTTTTTTTTTTTTTTTTTCTTTTTTTCTTACCTTTATAATGCCCTCTTTGGAAGTGTAGCTACTTGTTCTTTTAGTTGCAGAGAATTTGTTATGTAAAGGTCACTAAACCACCACTTTTGGATGTATCTTTATTATCATCTCCTGTGGACTTTCAGCATAGCCCCTCTCTAATTTCAACCACTTAGTAGGAATGAGAAAAATATACTGCCAGGTGAATCAGCAGCTGGTGGAATCCTGCCCAGATACTATTTAAAGTTAAATGTTATGAAAAACTGTAATGATTTCTACAATTCTGGGGATCAGTTGGCCAGCTATAGTCAAAAAGGGGTTCTAGGATTGAGAGGTCTTAGCAGCTGGAGAGATAAGCTGAATGGTCATTAACTGACGCAGGCAGAGAGTTGACTCTTAGAATCTCCAAAGCAAAAGGAAAATCAACTCGGGAAAATGATATGCCTGATTTCCTTTTAATGTGTTCTTCTGCTGTTGTTTCTTATAACAGCCCACTGATTCTATAGTTAATTTTGTAGTAGAGCTTTTATAGTTAACATGCAATCTCAAGTCTCATTTTTTCAGGGAGTGAGTTCAATCATTTAAACTTTGTCTCAGACTCTCATGTGACAGATTAAGCACCTGCATCATGATTGTAACCAGGCATTCTTTATTCCCAAGGATTTTTCTTGGCTCTTTCTCATTGATGCCAGAGTTTAGTAGCAGGCAAAAGGAGTTAATAATGACTTAGCTACTAACTTCCTTTCTTCTTTAGTCCTTGGTGAAATGAGCTTTTGTGAAACTGCAGACTTGTTTCACTGTTATTTGTCAGTAGTCTTAGTGGGGTAGTACCTAAAAGAGAAAATGAGAGTAGAGTTCAGTTTCCATCAATTGAATGGCTTCCTTCCCTGCTGGGCAATCTGTATGACAAAAGGAAAGAAATGAGGCAGAAATAATTGGAGAAATCAACAATAATGGAGGCGAATATTGAATAGCCATCTTCTTAGATCTTATCCTGAGTCTGACTTTTTCTTCAGCTCTTTTAGAGAGAATCTCTCTGGCAATCAAATTAGAAGTGCGGTCTAAAGACTGAGTGTGCAGTGAAACAAGATGGCAGCCTGAATCCTTGGAACACTTTTCTCCCATGTGGAGAGGAATTTTCATTTTCCTGTCAGGAGAATGGGTAGGGGTTGGCCTCTGCAGAAAGATCATGCAAAAGGTAGCAGGTAATGAAAGGTCTGAATCTTGCTGACATTTCTTCAGCTGTGTCAGTGACAGAAAAACTGAGCTTTTTAATTACAGCAGTGAGTTGTATAGTTATAACTATGTGAGTTGTTGGTGCAAAGTATCATCAAAGACTTGTATGAAATGCTTTGTACGTGTGGTTGAGTTCAGTCTCAAGAGAGGATACTAAGGATAGATAGAACATGAATAAAAACTGTTCTTGGTGAAGATGCACTATAGGGCACCCTGCTGAGAGGAAGGTGAAGTTTGTAAATGAGCTAATGGAAGGCTGACTATTTTATTGACCATCTTGACTTGTGAGAGCCATAAACTGATGTAATAGAATAAAATTAAACCCAACACTGCAACTTGTAAATGTCTTTCTTATGCCAGGAAAAAAAAAAAAAAAGCTTTCAGGTCTCTCTGCTGAAGCAATTGGTTTTTGAAGAGCCTTTTTTTAAAAGGTAAATAAATAAAAATAGAAGATAATGACATACCCTTTGCATAGGTGAATAAGATGTTCCTCAGTTGGTTTTATGACTCCTCTTCCACCCCTCTCTGGTGTTTATGCAGCAGACAGCAGGAGAGCAGCTGCTCAGTCCTGCCCTGGAAACCTAATGTGTGGAATAAGTAGAGAGAATGAGCAAAGGGAAACTTGAGGTGTGACTGGGCAGTTGAACTTGAGGAAAATAAAAAATGTTTGACATAGCCTGCATGTTAGTGTCCAGCCAGAGTTCAGAAAATATCAAGCTCAAAAGTCTGATTTAAGCATTACAAACTCCTGTGTAAGAAGGGAATCTGAAACCTTAGTTTCTCAGGACCAGATCCAGAGCAGAATTGAGACATCATGACATTCAGTACAGCAGTTCCTCCCTGAGATTGAAGAACTTGGTTACAGTGCAGGAAAGCACAGAGCTGACTTCTGATCATTACGTAATGAATTTATGTGTCTAAGAATAACTGTCATATCAAATGCAGGAGATGAAGGTTTGAGCCAACTAACTGGCAATGCTTTTGAGACAGGAGAATCTTATGTTCCATATCTTGCCTAGATTTAGAGAGTAATCTCAGAAGTGGCATTTTTGATTCAAACTTTGAAAGTATATCTGGCAGATAAGTACCTAGCTTGAGTTTTGAGTAAACTTGTCTAATATTTCATAAAATTTGAGGAGGAATTAATAGCTTTGTTTCATGGCTATATTACTCATTCAGGAAGTGTTCAAGATGAATTTAGACCTTCAGGCTGCAGAGAGACTGTAAATAATTCTCATACGGGAAAACTTTCAGTATTTTTTAAGGCAGGGTCAATATGTGCAAGGTTGAAAAGAAAGAAGAAATACAGTGTGATTGACAGGTATAGTGACTGAAAGACTAGATTTTTCATAGTTTTCAATGGTTTGCTTGCTCTACTCATAAAGGCAGAGGACATATACAACTTCATGTGGAAAATATGGATGGGAAGTTGGCATACCAATAGCTAGCAAGTTCAAGATGTCTTCTTCAGGGACACGTTCCCACTTTACATTTTATCATAAGGAATAAGAACAGTGTTATTTCAACTTATAGCACTAATAGAACCTCACTGATGGCTCAGGTGGCCCAAAATTAGATAATCTATGGAGCAGATGTTCGTAAAATGGCATAGTTGTCTGTTCTTCAGAGAAGGCACTGTGACAAAAAATTTGATAAACATAGTCTGACATACACCTTGGTTGTAGTTGTCAAATAGACTGTGAAACCATCACATTGTTCATTCTAAATGTGCTGTGGGCCTTCTTCTGTGCCCAAGGTCTGCAAAGACATCTCAGAATTCTCTTAAATGTCCTTCCATCATCTCACTTTAATATAGGAGGTGATGGAGACACTTGATCATTATGATTTTCAATGACTCATGGTCAGCAACACAAAGTTAAATTGATTACCAAAGCATCCTCCAGGAAATACTGATGGGTATCCTCAGGAATTTAAGCTAGATTCAGGTAAACATCTCTCACACTGGTTCTTCTGATGACTGGAGAAATTTGGTTCTCCCTGCTTTCTGTTTCTAACAACAAAGGCTCTGTTCTTGGTTAAGTAAAAAACTATATGGTTGGTAATAAGAAAAAAAAAAAAAAAAGAAAAAGAAGCCAAAACCCTCCACCAGAAAATATAATGATATACCAGAAGAACTGTTTATGCATTAAAAGCCCTTCTCAATTTTCCAGAAAGCATCCAGAAAGCATCCAGAGCTCATTAAAAGAGGCTTTATTTTAGTGTGGTTGTGGTTTTCATTTTCTCTCTTCTTAAAACAGCTTCTGTCACAGACGAATCAATTTCTCTAGTATTTTCAAGCACATATTTCCTAGCAGTCAGGCTAATACCATCACAGGAGGAAGGTATTTAACTATTGCTATTTCACCTTTACTTCAACATCGAGAAATTCTGTTGTGCAGTTCCCATTGAATAGAACGTTGGCTGTAATGAAATGTAGTCACAATACAGGCTTTCACTTAAATAATAAAAGCAACCAATTTACTCAAAGAATAGTTTTTGAACCATGCAAACTTTCTTTTCCTTGGTTGAGCTGGTGGAATACAAAGTCATATTATCTTAGAGTCAGATAATAATGATGGTCTCAAAATGCAGCACACAAACTTGGGATTTCATTGCAGACTGTGTTAAAGAGCAAACAGGGATAAGGCACAGAGCTATATTCTCAGCAGTGGTGTTTGGACCAAGCTTGTTTCATTTCATCTACAGTCTGCCTCCAGCCTCTGAATGCCAGTCTGAAATGGGCTTGTCTGCTATGTTTTCTATGTAACATTCTTATCCAAAAGGTTTTCAAGTTAACACAAAACTTTGCATTACTTCTACCAGTTTTTTGTCAGACCCTGATTTGCACATGGATGGGAAGCCTCAATAATAACCTTCATCTTCCCGTTGAAAATGTGGATTTGAGACCCAGAATGAAGAAAACTTCCTTAGTGCCAACAGCTGAATGTTTTTATTGATGTATCCCTCACAGTCATCACTCAGTGAAGTCTGATTTAGCAAGGTACTTAATACATGCTTGATTTTAAGTCATCTTATAGGCCTGTGTAAATCTGAGACACCTCTCAGAAACTTAAAGTTGGGCAGATTCTGATCTGAGTCCTATGAAAATACACAATTCTGAATAGTCATTTCACATCTAGTAACCTGATTCTGCTACTACTCATGCTGTAATACTGAGAAAGAAGATGAGGCAATTTTCTCTGTGAGGCATTTTGCTGAAGAGCTGAAACAAAGCTTGCAGGAAAATGGAAGAGAAAGAAAGAGATCAGACAGAACTGATGCAGAGATAGTCCAGAATTAAACCAGTCAATAGAAGAGAGGTAGTTAAAGAGGACAAAAAATCCAGGGTTAAAAACTGGAACACAAACTTTTGACTGAGCTATTGCTATGGATGTTGGAAGTTGATAGGAGACTGGAGCTGAATTATCTTTTGTTGCCATAGCATACCCAGCATCTGTGAAGGCATCACATTTGTGGCTTGTTTCATGAGCTAAGGTGAAAAAATATTACCAATAGAATATACTTGGTTTACATGGATTTTGTGTGCTTCTTAGGTGCACTAGAGTGAGGGTTTATAAAACACCACAGATGTCTTTCCATTTCTCCCTTTTTGAAAGAATTGGTAATTATTCGCTATATTTTATCTGGTTTATCAGGTGGAGTCGACTCACAGGTTAGATAAGCATCAGGATGGATGCAAAGAGCAGCAGCTGCCCACAGCTGTGGTAGAAGTGACTTTTTGCATCAGCAAAAAAAGCCATCTTTTGCAAGGTCAACATTTTCCATACCTTTTTCCCCTGTAGCACTGCCTGCTTTTTCAGAGCTCAGTTCATGTCATCCTCCTTAGGTAGTGTAGCATGGCAGAAGAACTTGAACACTGAAGGCTATTGTGTAGATAAAGGACAGTTATTAGTTCAACGCTTCTGGATGGATCCTGACTAGGTGTTAAGAAACAAGAAACTCTCATTCACTTTTCTGATAGAGCCCTGACCATGCCACTTGGCCTTAATGAGACTGTTTTCCCATCTTTACAGCAAAACAGTGACTACTAAACCAGTCTAAATTATTTGCTTTCTGGAAAAAAAAAAAAAAGAAAGTAGTGGCTTTCAGCTTCAAACTTATCTGTTATTCTCATGGTTGTTGTGCATATACTTTTTTTTATTTAAAAAAAGTACAGAAGATGAGAAGACTGGAGGGTAGTGCTCCAAGACAAATTTTAGTGGTTATTACTGTAGCAAATAGTTGGATTTGGTAAACACATGAACAAGACTTTTTTATTCTCAGCACTTTTTTCCCCCACAGAAGAATGTGAGCCACTCTTTATTAGGTGTAAATTGTGTATTACTGCATCAAGAGAATGATGTTGATATACATGGGATCATGGCTTGGCTCGCTGAAGCTCTGCTCCACTTTACTGGACAACTTTGGAACTGTAAAATGGCATCCTACTGTTTTCTTCTGCAACCCTATTCCTTGCATCTCCTTGACCCCAATTTTTGTATTTCCTGATCTTAAAGCACAATGTCTTCATTATGGTCAGAGAAAAGGCAGAAGGAAAAGGAATGTCCTGATTTGTCTTTTGACTGCAGTTCTTACTGGTATTTATTTCAAAGTGCAATTACAGGAACGGAAATGACTATGCAAAAATGGCCTTTTCCTACTAACAATCTCAGCTGCTTGTGTACATTTGAGTCAAATCTGCAGACCTTTGTTGACATAAGTTTTATTGCAAGTCATATTTATTTTCCAGTCTCTGTTACAAAATAGACTATTAGGAAAGTCTGTCTTCAGAGAGGAGTAAGGAACCTGAGGGACCAGCAGAGCAAGAGTCACTTCTGTCCATCGCTGCTCCTTTACCAGCCTTTGCTGCTGGAACTGTTAGCTTCTCCTGCCCCCTCGTGCAGACTTGTGAACACTGTCAGTATTTTTTGCTTGCAGAAATCTGCCAGAGAAACAGCTAAACAGTATAAACAAATATAAGACCTTTATGATATAGCAGTTTTGTTTTACAAAATAATCTTTTTGATAGACATGGGAATAAATATCCAGTCCTGCACTGGAAAATCTCTTAAGTTGCTAGAAAAGATTTCTCGAGAGCTTGGTTCTCCAGGCTGTAAGAAGTAGGGGCCTCTAAAGATATGTTCAGATTTGAAGCTAACTGCCTTCAAGGGTGTGACCTGAGGAATGGTATCCTTGGTTTCCTCAGGAATTAAGTGTGGAAAGGTCAGCTGAACCTTCCCGCTCATCTCTGTAGGATTTTGGGAAGAGCCCTCCCCTTCCTATTCAGTATCAGTTCACTGGCACATCGTTGGGTCCCACTGTCACCTTTATCTGATCACCAATATCTGCTCTTTATCTGATCATCCTGTATTCAGATATCTCGGCCTATACTTTTGCTCTCGTGGCCTACATCTCTCACTAAAATGAATTTTAAAGATATTTTTGGAGTGCATTTAATTGAAAAAAAAATATATATCAAACAATATGATGATCAAAGAGTGAGAAAAGCTGCAATGTCTAGGTTTCACACTGGTACTTCACTTTTATATTCACTGATATTATCAGGAGCAGCTGAGGGAGCTGGGATTGTTCAGTTTGGAGAAGAGAAGGACCCTATTGCTCTCTACAACTACTACAGCTACTACAACAACTATAGGAAGGTTGTGGTGGGGTGGGAGTCAGCCTCTACTCCCATGTAACTAATGATAGGATTAGAGGGAATGGCCTCAAGTTGTACCAGGGGAGATTCAAGTTGGAAATTAGGAAATACTTCTCCGAGAGAGTGGTTAGGTACTCGAATGGGCTGGTGAAGGAGGTGGCAGAGTCACCATCCCTAGAGGTGTTCAAGAAACATTTAGATGTTGTACTGAGAGACATGGTTTAGTTTGAAATATTGGTGATAAGCGGATGGTTGGACAGGATAATCTTGGAGGTATTTTCCAAGCTTGATGATTCTATGTTTTTATGACTTAATGCACAGATTTATGTATCTGTACCTATCCTAGAACATACTCATTTTGTTTTTGGCAGTGCTAACTTAGGCAAACTTCACTAAGGTTAATGGGAGTTCATTTGAGCAGAGGATTACTGCAGCTGAAATCCGGACCCTGGTATTTTATCTTTTTTTCCCTAGTACAGTCAGAATGAGAGTGGATTGATTTGTGCTCCAAATATATCACAGTAGAAAATACTGAATAATACAGCAGCTTCCTTATGTCATTTCCGAGGACCAAACAGTTTAAGGACACAGACCAGGTTAGATAACTAATTCTATTAAGCAAATAGCTTTATTTGGTATGCTCTTAAATATCCTTATGCTTGAGATGCAGCTGAACTGCCTTAGGAAAAATAACAGCAGTAATACTGAGCTGCTCAAGAGCAAACAAATAGGGCAAAAGGAACCATCGGAAATGCAATCCTAAAATTCTTTTCTAGGGGTCTATTTTGGAGGATTTGGGCCTTTTTCATCTTTCTTTGCATAAGAAACTAAGGCCCCCTCCCTCAATTTTCAGAACAAGGGCATAATATTGCTGCTGTTATTACTGTGAACAGTCCCTTAAGATACATAGGCTCTCCTATTCTCTAAGCTGGCTTTACTTACTGGAAAATGTAGCTGTAAGTTACAGGACACCATTTTGTTGGGGAAAAATCCTAATAAAGAAAGGCATAGAAGAAAAATCTGCTAATAGCTGTTAAACAAAAGAATAGAATCCTCTGTGTCAAGAAGTCCCTAAGCTTCTTGATTGCTGAAGAGAAATAGAATAACTTTCCTGGGGAGGTATAATAGTGAGCTTGCTCTGCTGCTCTTTTACCTGCTTGTACTAATGCCATAAATTAGATAATCAGCTAGATGGATCTTCAGTCTGATCCTGCAGCTCTGTTCTGACAGGTTTCTTCATCTGAAACTCAATGGGAACAAAAAAGCTGTGATCTACAGAGAAAAGAATTAAATTGAGAGTAATTTACACACTTTCTCCAGCACCAAGCAGAAATGCCTTCAAATGTACAAGTAGCTATGAAAACAGAAAGTTTAAAAGAACAAAAAAAATAAAGAAAAAATAGAAGTCACAAATGAATTAATCCAATTCAAACTTTAAATAGTTCAGCCTAGAATGATAGAGTGTCGTTGTTGTTACTGGAACTTTTTTTAAGGCCTCAATTAAGCCTTGAGAAAGAGAGCCAATGCACCTTTAAAACTTTCTGCTTAATCAACTATAGCGAATGCTCATTTAATGATTGTCTTTTTGTACCAACAAGAAGTAACAATGCTTTTAGCAAAAGAAATGGAATAAGAGAGAAATTGCCTAATCAGCCCTACTCATGCAGTGCTTTGTGAGAGAGATTATTGAATTTTCAGTCCCTGCAGAATTTTAATGAAGCTCCATCTTGCTGGAAAATCCAGCCTTTTGTCAATAAAGTTCAATAACTCGACCACCCATGTAATAATATGTACCGGCTGAAATCTTTCACTTGCCAAAGCCAGAGCCCTGCAGGAATCTCCCTGAAAGTTAAAAGTACTTATTTGTATTGTGTATTTTCCTACAGTCTGGATGCAGTAGTATTTTTAGTGTAGTGAATGTCTGTTTACAGTGAGGTAGAGAAAAAAATCAAATTTGTCTCAGTGTGCTGGTTGCTATTCTATTAGGAATATTGCCCTACTGAAAGGGCATACAATCATCTTGTGTTTAGGACTGCATCTGTCACACAAAGGGAACAGTAAAACATTTCACAAAGTTAAGAAATAAATAAGAAAGACAGAACTATAAGCATAGGAAATGAAAAGCATCTCATTAAGATCTCAGGTGACAAAATAAAATAGGCAGAGAAATTCAGAAAGCTACTGAGTAGCAGAATACCTTTTCATCACTTCTGATGTTTGGTACAAGGGAAACAGGGAGAAAGCAAATTGGATATTCACCCCCCCCCCCCCCCCCCCCCAAAGTGTAGTTAATTTGGCTGGATGTGTTTGGAGAGTCTTATGTATCCACCAAAATTTGAAGATTTAAGAAATCAGAAAGATGAAGGTTCTGAAAAGGCATTTCTGTTGAATAACTGGCCATACATGAAACCTCTCTGCATAGTTAGCTTTGAATAGAAGTTCCATTTTGAAATTACAGTATTTTTTCTTGCTAAAAGTTTCATTGTTGCACTGTACTACTCCAGTGGTAAATTGGTTTTCATTTATTGTCTTTTTCCAATGGAAAATCATCTGCTGAAACTATTTCCATGAGGTTTATCCTCCAGAAAGTCACACTTCCAAAGTGGAATTTGTGTGTAAAGGAAAATCCATAGACATCAATAGGGAGGTGAGACTTGATGAAAACAGTAGAAGAAAGCTCAGTAGTTTGATGAGAGTACACAAGCATGTCAATGCCAGAAGAAAACATTGGAATGACACTCAGAATTTCAGTCGCAGATTTGCAGCAGCTAGAAGTTCAGAATTGCCTCTGACATCAAGGTTGTGATAGAAATAAGAAGAAAAAGCCTGCAATATGCATGTCACAGCTTGCAGCAGAGCGTATGAAGATTTCCTTGTTCAGGCATCCGTGTATGTCTTCCAGGTAAATTTTTAAATGAAATGAAGTTAATGCCACAAGGTTAGATGGACAAAATAGACAGGAAAGTAATTAGAGATACCCAGAGAATGGAGAACAGGAAGTAAAAGAAAAGCAATGCAATGGCTAGTGCCTGTTTCATATATACAGGAGCAGCCCAGAAATGTTTAATTAAGAGCCCAATAAATTATGGAAATCTGTCAATCAAAACAGTCTGTTCAGTTGCAATGTTGGAAATTGCTTTGGGGAAGAATGGTTTTCTATTGCTTAATTCAAAGCCTTATGTAAGCATGAAAAAAAAAACATTAAAAGTTTCGAAGTGGTTGCCCTGGAAGGAAAAGGACTAATGACTGTAGAAACCCTGGTTTTAGGTAGCAGTGCAAAGACAATATTTATAAGTTATATAGGAATCTGAAATTCTTTCTGACTTACGTGATTCAAGTCACGCAGATAAATGGAGATGTGGTTAACAAAATAATTCTGTTTCAAAACTTGTCACAGGTAGCATTGCATTATAGATGCTTTGGGAATTTCAGGAAATTCAATTGTAAATTGAAAGAAGAGAACGGATAAGCTATTTGATAATAAATATTCAGAAACGCTACTAAGGTCTGAATCAATAGAATACTTAGTTTATCAGAGGAAGAAAGAAGGGTAGAAAGGGAAAGAGACTGGGAATGCATAAGGAAAAGAGAAATGATTCTGGAAGGAAGCAGTGTTGATGGCCCTGCTGAAGAGTGATTTAATGAAATGGAATTGTCCATCGTGTTGGAAGTTAATCTAAATAGAAAGATTATTAAATACTTGCAGGGGAATTTTTTTCATGTCCAGCCAGAGTAAAAATCAGAGAGAAGTGTAAGAGGAATATTACTTAATTTTTAAAAGAAAAGAGACTTCTTTCATGAGCATTTGTTAGGTTAGAGTTGGACTAGCAGATAACATATCAGGGAAAGGAAATTTATAAATAAAATGGTGGAGAGAATAGATATGTTAGGAAGAAGCTGGTAAATTAGTGTGAAGGAAGCAGCTATTTTAAAGGTTGTGCAAACCAGGAAAAATTTAAATAACAAAGACTGGAAAGGAAAAAAAGGAGAAAACACACCAGAGGAGGAAACATATGAAAGTTAATATTTGAGACAGAAGATGTGGCCTAACAGCAGACAAAAAAAAAAAAAAAAAAGAAAAGAAGAAGAAGAAAGGATAGTCAGCTGGACCAGAAATCAGAGAGGGCATAGAGAACAATGAGCTTGCATATTCTAGTGTTTGTTTGGTGGAATCAGATAATTGCCAGAGCATTTGTGGTTTATGTTTTAGAACAAATGTCTGGGAAGAATCCAGGCTTGATCTTACTGTGCATATTAACCATCTAAAGTTTCTTGGTTGTTAATGAACCTCTTCCTTTCTAGTTGCCAGCTCTCCTAAAACTGAGAGTAGTCACATAAAACTTTTTAAGCCGTGTATTGTCTGTCTCCTTTCAGATGAGATAAAATGTGTCATTCAGTGATATACCCTACATCTCTCAGAAAATATTGTACCTTGCAGGTGTTAGTGGGTAAGATTCTGTGCTTTGTGGAAAGGAGCCTGAAAAATCTATCTTAATTGCTTCTTTTTGTTTTACTCTCCATTATAAAAAAATATTATATCTCATGTCCTTCATATGGAGACATTTATTAGAAAACCACAGCTTCATGTACTATCCAGAATATATAGTATTTTCTTAAAAAATGAATTAAAATATATAATTTTAAGGAGGTGAATGATTAATCTCCAAGTGTTTGAAAGTGAGGGCAGCTGAGCAAGATATACTAAGGGAACTGCATACCAAGAAGGCAGGATTCATGTTGGTGCCCAGATCCCCCTTCAGAAGCAGCTCATTTGTTCCCTTTATACACAGGGTTTCCATGTAATGAGTAGCAATAAAGAGACTCTTAAGCAAGATTGGAAGCCAGTTACTTGTGAAATGCATGGCTTTCTGAGAAGCGACAACGTCCACTATGGGATGTCAATACTTCCAAGACAGAGATTCTGTTGTAGCCTTGCAGATGACAGCTATGTAGGTCGTTGTGGATAATTATAAGTCTGAAACTCTATTTTCTTTCCTGAAAAGGCACAAATAAACTGTGAATAGATGGATACCTTGCCAAGTTGAAATTGCAGGGGTTATCGAGATTTAATTACATTAAACATAAGATACTGCAACCTTGTTAACAGCATGTCTGAAAGGTAAGAACTACGAGTTTTATTTCTAGCTTTGCTAAAGCATTCTTTCAGTATGAAAAACTCATGAATCCAAACTCTGTTGAATTTGCTCTTGCTGAGAATTTCTCTTAAGACACTTTGCAAAAAGTAAAGCATGTATCTGTGGATTAAATAGTTGTTCTTCCTATATGCCTCATTTTATATCTGTAAGATATGTTTTATGTCTCTTACATAAGATAATACAGTTAAAGATTAGTAGTACAATAGTAAAATGATGCTAATGATTCTGCAAAAGTAAATACTGATCTGAAAATAGGTTTGACGTTCTATAACAAACTGAAGCTATAAAAGTGTATCTTTACTATGAAACTGGGCAAAGCAGCATCAGTGACATGCATAATACAGTGCAGTGATTGAAGATTAGTTTGAAAATTGAAGATTTTTTTACACATATATTTTCAGCAAAGAAACAGCACTATTAGAGAAATCAACACTGCAGATTAGAGCTTGAGAATATTGTTGACCTTTATGAACTGATATTTTTGGCCTTGGATTCGCTTACTTTCAGCTTTAAAATAAACATTTTCAGTTTAATGCAGCTTAAGTTGTACAACTGGAAAATGCTGATAATTGCATTACTCTTTATAGTAGTGGTTATGAATTCTAGTTTTTCTTACCTACCATGAAAGGCTATTTTATGATTTTATGGTAAGAATTCTGAGAGACATTTCTACCTACCTCCTCTCATGACCTGTTCCCCTTTAGGGAGAATATGAACATTTCAACCCACTTGCACTCTCTCTCTGCAGTACGTGAACCAAACAAATTGAGGAGGCTGGAGGAAAGTTTCTTGGTTTTGGTTGGTAGGAGTGCTTTCCAGTGCTAGCTAAAGACTTGGATTATATAATAACTGCTGGCACACATCATTACAGGTGTTTCACATCTTTCATTTCCTTCAATTCTGTATGAGAGTTTTCAGACTATACAAAGTGATGTGAGCTCTGTTAAATGGATGAAAGTACAAATAACAAACCTTATTTATCCTCTAATTGCCACACCTATCTTCACCACATTGCATAAGGATCTTTGTTTTCAATACATAAAATAAGCAAGCGCTTAAAGAAGCTGGATACTGTAACAATGACAAACACCCTACTTATGAATCTACTCCTATAATTGGGTGTCTCCCTTCTCTTTTATATTTGTTATATACGTATCTCCAGTATAGTTTAATATCTCCCTATATGGTTACCCTTCTTGAGATGTGTGGGAGTGTTAGTTGCCTGCTGAAAGTAAATGGCATGCAAGCTTAGAGTAGAAAACTGTTATTTTTTCTTTGTATTATATACGAGCTTTTCTTGATTAATTCTGTGCTAAAGATTTTTTTTATTTTCTTGGCCTCACTTCATCCAAAAAGGACTTTGATTTGCATGGAAGGAAAGATTATACAGAAAGGGACTTATATAAGTGAAAGCTGATTGAAAAACTCTCCTTTAAAATGTTTGGTCATTTTAGTATTGTACTAAACTTAAAATTATTTCCTTACTCTTCTCAACTATCCTTCTGTGTCTTTGGTTTGAAGAAAAAGATACATCATTTAATAGACTGCTAAATCTCAAGAACATTTCCCCCCTAAATCTGCTGTTTAAAAATGAGGATAGATCCTAGGAGGAGTTTAGATATCTGTGGTTCTGCTGGGAGCTGGGGAGAGGTTATCAAACTTGATCTCATTGCTGCTGCCCTCCTGGGGATTAGCAGAGGACAACAAGGTGTCGAGCAAACAGAGCAGTTGCTCTTCGGCTGTATGTTGTTACTTTAGGGGCTCTGAGTGACCCAAGGGGAAACTACACGTAGATCAACACAATTTTTATATATAAAAAAAAAGCAATGATAATAATGGTGAAATGAGATGAATTACCATGAGGCAGAAGCTTCAAGGGTCACTTTTGATTTGGTATTCAGAGAAGCTTTTTAAGGACAATCTATCATTTTCATTAATCATTAAAATTACTGTGTTACATAGCTTTTTTTCTCCACAAAAACTTTGAAATAGCAGTTTTCTGTTTTCCCCCTGTGCTGTACTTAATGTTGTATTTTAAATGTGTAACTTAGGCTTAGCTTGCCCTAAAATTGTCCAAAGTTTGTTATTTGTAAAATGATGCTCTTGCCCTCTCCAACCTTCTATTGTATGAATGGCAAAGAGAGAAACTGAGGAAAGGAACTGAAAGTGTTTTGCATCCTTACTGCTAACAAAAATCCACTTACCACAGGGAGAAATTTTAGCTCCTCCAGCAGGCCAGGGGCCTGCTTCCAAATTTATACACTTGGTGAAAGCCCATCTTCCACTAGGTGGCTAAAATATACATTACTGAATGAGTAATAGATATAAATGTGTGTTTACTCACTGATGTTTTATGCCACCCCTGGAAAATGTAACAGCCATATTCGCCCCACTAACCTAAAAATCCAATTAATACTAAAACATTTTAAGTTGTAAAGAAAAGAAATTAGCTACTGCATGTGAAAATTGAAAATATATGAATTTTCATACCTGAGATTTTGAGTGAGCTTTCAATATTCTCTGGAAGCTCCATTTGTCAGAGAGGAAAGAACAATTGTCATAACTCGTAAGAATAGTGGCCCTTTTCTTTCCCAGGTAGAACTTCTGCCTTGAATTCCATTCTTCCTCGGTACTTTTTCTCAGTAATGATAAAAATACTCCCAAAGATTTCCTATGGCTTCTGATTTTGAGTAGTTCAATTATGATATTCAGTTTATAGCAACTTCTAATGAATTAGTCAGGGTGTTTTTGCATTATGATTCCTCTTTATATAAACTGGTTACTGAGAATAAGCATTTCTGAATTGTCAGAACAATTTCATCTAGTCTATACGCTGTTATAGTCTAGAATTTAGAACAACTTAATTATGTGAACATTTCAAGGGTAATAAGGAAGACTGCTTATTGCTGCTCACAGCAGAGATAATACATGATAGGTAATGAGACAAAAGCTGGCAGAAAGTAGTAACCTTGGTCCAGAGAGTTCTCAGCTCTGAATCTCCTGCATTTGTAGAGGCATGGGCATGTAAATCTTTGCACAGTCCTGTGAATGTTTACAGATGGAAAGCCTTCAGGGAACTGCCAAGTGGTGATTAAGTAAACGGATATACAGTAAGCTTTGTGGCTCCTCAGGGGAGGACCCAAAGTATGTAACTACTGAAACTATTATTTTTATAGTGTTATGTTTAACTTAGTCTGTATATCAAAGAATCACAGAATTGTAGGGGTTGGAAGGGACTTCTAGAGATCATTGAGACCAACCCCCCTGCCAAAGCAGGTTCCCTAAATCAAGTCACACAAGTAGGCATCCAGGCAGGTCTTGAACATCTCCAGAGAAGGAGACTCCACAACCCCCCTGGGCAGCCTGTTCCAGTGCTCCGTCACTCTCACTGTAAAGAAGTTCTTGTGCACATTCATGCAGAACTGTATCCACACATACAGTCTTGAAGAAGTCACCCAGTGTTAAGAAGCAAATCAGTGCAAGCACCCACAGAAGGTAATGGAATTGTGCAGGCTTTTGGCAGAACCACATTTGACTCATCTTTTGTCTTTTCTCCTGTTTTTTATGGAGGGCTTCTCACTGCTGTGAGAAGTAAGTGATTCAACATTTCTATTTTCTTTCAAGTGATCAGGATCAGTGTTTAAAAACAGAACAATCCATGCAACAACAACAAGTGATGAATAAAGGTGTTCCTAGGAAGTTGAAGAGACACTGATTCTGGCTGAATATTGCCATCTGATTTGATCCATTAATCCATTTGCTATTCAGGTTCATCAAGAGATCAGATTTATGCATAAAGTGGCTGATATGACATAAGAAGTAGTGCTCAGCAGCAAGCCTTATATTTGAGTCCCTCTGCCCAGATTCTGGTTTTGTACTCTAGGGTCACTGTCAGTACAGCCATTTTATTGTGTATAGTACAGCTGTATTTTTCAGTCATTATATTTCAAATGGCCCTTTCTGACTCTGGTGTCAAGTACCCCCTGAGCTTTGCACTCCTGGAGTGTGACATTGTCAGCCCCTTCATAAAGTAACAGTTGTACTCCAGTATCTACTGGTCTCTTGTGCAATTTCTGTGTCTGTAGATTGCTTTGCTTCAGAAGTCTGTGTGAGAAATGGGTCTGACTGCTCTTATTTCATACTGTCATTGCCTATTGCACTTTGAAAGGTATATAGAGCATAAGAATATGTGGTTAGCATGCCACTGAGCCTCCAATTTCCATTTTAGTACTGCTTGATGTCACTTCTTCATCAGTGGCCTTGGAGAAAAGTATGTGCAATGAAAGAAGTCTGTCCATTTGCAGTGTGATATTCTTGTTCAGATCAGAATCTGTCTAAGCGCTGTGACTGTCACAATGACTTACAGGCTAAATAGAAGATACACTTTTTTCACATCTTCACAATCCCTTTCCATTTTCATTTTTTTTTTCTGATGTTTTGATGGCTCTCAGACTAGAACACGTTGTAAGACAGATGTGAAAACCATTGTGCCATGGAAACCACCATCCAAGAAGGGTAATTCTAGACCTAGACTTAAACCTGATTTAGCGTAAGCAGGTGGACATGGCTGCTGTCCACAGAACTGGGAAACATATTGAGAAATAGTGCAAGCAAACAAAAAACCAAGAAAACAATCAAGAAAGAAGACATAATTTCTGCTAATATCTAAACTCAGGAAGGAATTGGTTGTGAATGTGTGCAGTGTGTTGATTGAATCTGTCCGAATGTGTGCAATAGCACTCTCTGCTCATTCAGATGTGGTGATGAAAAACATTCTGTTTTTCCTTTTCTCCTTCCCTCCCTGCATTGCGAATTTTTCTGTGCCTTCCTCTTTGCAACCTCTTTTCAATTGGCCTTTGGCAAATGAAAACACTGCCTGTAATGATTATAGTCAGAAAAATTTTGCAGACTGTAATAGCCTTTCTATGCAAACATATGCTAATATTTCTTAAATGAGTGATTTATACAAGGCTGGATAATATGCCAAAGCTCTTTGCCACTTAGAGTGTGGAAACTTGCTTGTATGTTATTTCCACAATAGTGAAGCAGCGATGTGTTAGCAGTGCATACAAATTCTATACATTTCTTTCATAGTGACTTTTTATTCTTTTTGTAAAAATAATTATTCCTGTTTATGTCAAACCAAAAGCATCCAGAAATGTAGTTTGACTCTGTGTGTGTGGTGGCTGTTATGGAGGAGTGTGTTTTACTGTGCGTCCTGGTTTCAAATTCCTTTCAGTGTTTCCTTGTTGAGTTGCAGTATCTCTGAATTTTAAAATCTACTTGTTTAGATGGCTTTCTGGTCAAACAGGACTGTCAACAGAAACCAGCAGATATGATGTTCAAATCTGCTTTGCTCAGAAAGTTAATCCTCCCAAGTATCTGTATCAAAATGTTGATTAGGCTGAACTGTGTCATTTTTTACAAAATATGCCAGTCAGTGGAAAATATCACACAAACTGAAATTTTTTATGTACAGCTTATATGAGTTACGTGGCTCCCACAGCAAGTTGCTTAGTTTATCAGCCATTTTTTTTTTCTAATTTTTGTGCCATGGATTCGCAGTATTATTTGGCTCTGACTGTTTTCAGTCTCTTCCTAAAATTCCAACTGAAATCATGTTAGTCTTCTACTCAACCTTCCATTCCTTATTTGATACTTATCACTCTGTGACTTATACCAATACAAGTGAAGCAGGTGCTTATTTCCTAGGTCTGGGGAACCAGTATAGGCTTACTGTTTTCTTTTCCTAGGGGAAAAGAAAAGCCCTTCTTTTCAGGGCTCTGTAATTCAGCTCTGTAAATCCAGCCCCATCCCTCCTTTATAAGACTGCAGACTCAGTGTCAGCTGCTTTGAACTTACCACCACAATGCTCTGCTCTTCTGTAACTGACTCACTTTTTGAGTGCAGGCAAGTTGCATTCCTTTCTGCACCTCAGTTTCCCATGCACAAAGCATGGAAGACAACCTTTTCCTTTTTGAGGATGTACTGAAGGCTTAATATTTGATTAATCTTTCAGAAACAGTGCTAATTATAGGCTGTGTTTACCCCTACCCTCTTGCAACAGTGGTGTTTAATCAGTAATGTTCAATCACCTGGAACTAGTCTAAAAGGCCAAAATGTAACTACTATGGATGCTAGAGGCTAAAAACATTGAGAAGAGATGGAAGCAAGCTAGTTTTGGTCATATTTCTTGTGTGTGTTTGATGATGCAACTGGAAAAATCAAGTATTATATGAATGTCATCTTATCCCTTAATGAGAATTATGGCAAGTAACTATGATTTCCTAAATTAAGACTTCTTTTAAATCTCTCACTGTGTCTTTTTAATCTCTCACCGTGTATGCACACATACATGTGTGAATGCAGATGCTTTGTCTCTGAATTGCATTTGTTGTAAGTAGCATGCTTAGAAATCAGCAGGCATTTGTTTATGCAGCAGGGTGGGTGACAAGAAAATACTTCTAGTGTGATTGAAAGAATGTGAAATCCATTTGTCAAATGCTCAATAAGGTGAATGGTGGAGATACTTAACAATTTGCTTTGATGGTGCTGTGCATTTTCTAATTTATTGGAAGCTTGCTTCTTTCATAAGGTAAATTATGTATCATTAATCTTTCTGGGAAGCTGGTGTCCTCAAGTTAATTTAGTGATTATTTTCTTAGATAATCTACCAGCTAGGAAAGTATGATTAGATCAATATAGGGAAGTAATCTGGCCATCAGTGATTTATGTACATGCACATACAATAAGCACCCCACCACACTTGACCTCACCTCTCAAAGGCATTCACATTTATTTTGGGAAGTGAAATATTTTATTTCAGATCTTCTGGCACTAGATGTTGATAGCAGATAAGATTTATAATGGCAAAGGGAGTATGTTGATTGATCTCCACACTCATCTACCTAAACATTTCTGAAATGTGAGAAATTAGTACTGATTCTTCAATAAGCTCCATGAAGCCAAGGCCACGAATCAGTGTACACTGCAAGAACAGGGTTCTAATCAATGTTAGAAGGACCAATTGATTTTTAATTCAAGAAAGCAATTAAGCATATGCTTAACTTCAAGCAGGTTTTATGCCTGTGGTAATCAGCTCCCTCAGAACCCAAGTGTCTATATGGCAGAGCACTGGAGGTTGAGAGGAAGGTCTGGAGACTGTCCTGCTCATCCACAAACCACAAGAGCCTGCTGCAGGAAAGACTGAAATGTGTGGAAGGCAGTGAACTGAGCAGACAGAGCCTGTGCCCATTTACCTTCCAGGTAATTGTATCCAGGCATGCTCCTGCAGTGCATGGACACCCTGGAGCTTCAGTCCTCACAAATACTGGGTAATATACTTCAGTGTGATCAGTCAGTGAACTTGGTCTCATCTGCAGCCTTGAGGCCACTTGTGCAAACACTACAAAGACAGATACTTTGGTCTAAGGATGCAGCAAAGACGACATTCTGTGCTTTCCTGTAGAAGAAGTTTTTGAATCAGACCCTGTTCAGTTTACCCTCATTCAGCTTCTGGCATTAGTAATATTCTTACCAACCTATGTATTTCTAACCTGATGTTCCTGTTACAATAATAGAAAAGGGAGACAGGATCTAGATGAGATTAGTTCAAACTGTAGCTTAATGAGAAGTTAAATGATTTAGAGAAAGTGTGGTTCTGCCTGAGTCTTCTTTCCAGCTGCAAGCTTTTGAAAAAAACTGCATGAATGTTTCTCTGATAAAGTCCATTTTTGCTGCCTTCAGTGAATTTCCTGGTTCCAATTGAAGCTGGAAATAAAATCAGCAATTCTTTCCAGTGGCAGATATTTCTATCATGTTTTTAAGCCAAAGGGATGTTTTGGTTGAAAGTCTTTTCTCAGGAGATTTGCTGCCTGATGAGACAGGCAAATTGCTTGTGTAATGCTACAGAAATTAAAAGACCAAACCTGCTCTCCATTACCATCATTCATAATACGTAAATGACAGAGAATCACATTCTGTTTTCTTATGCCACAGAAGAGTACAGTCCAAAAGTTTATAGAATAACTGAACTTTGGATTGTCTATATGGATTTGATTTTTGAACTTCTAAGGTTTATTTGTCACTGAAGCTAATGTGTTCCAGAAAAAGCTACCTCCCTTTGTGACCTTCTACTCATTTTTATTGCCTAACTACTCTACTCCATTTTTTATTTCACACTTCGCACCTTTGTATTTGGATGCCATTGGGATGAATGCCTTGAGAAGTGATTGAATTCGAAAGACTCCAACTTTCTCCCTAACTTTTGTTTTACAGAAACCTATTTTTTGCTGCAGCTAACCTCTTGGAGATTGCTTTTTGACAGTAGCCTGCGAACACTGCAGCCTATTATCCTGCAGGATCAAAGGACAATTTTTTTTTTTTTTCCAGTGAAATCTTTTCTAATCTTAGTAATCATGCTAGCTTTCAGCTACTAACCCCACTAGCTCTCAGCTACTAACCACAGTAGCTGAGAATCTGTACACAGAGTTGAACCCACTGGAGCTTTAGAACTCAAAGGGTTATTTCATTATATTTTCACCTTGGAATACATAGCTTGAAAGATAGCTTGGGTTATTTCATCAGACATAATGGGATAAAATTGTGCATATCACTTTGAGATATATAGACAGATATTATATGGTTCCCTACTGCCTGCTGTAAGGATGATGGAGAAAAGTCTTATGTTAAATAAAATGCCCAAGTTACTTGGGTGTTTATAGGATCAGCTATACTTTTATAAGACCCGACTTCCCAGATAAAAATGCCCCTTGCTTCAACAGTCACACCTTATTAATGTCATGGCTTTTTGGCAGTACGTAGATTTGTGAACAACTATTTTCAAAGATGAACAATGTCTATCAAATACTGTGGGATAAATAACCTCTTTCCTCATGAAACTATACCAGTTCACGACATTATTGACTGTGAAAATCTGAAAGGGGGGGAGGACGCTTCTGCTCCACAGTTACAAACCTATAAGAGAAATGGGAGAAAAATCTGGCTTCAGCTAACATTATATGTACGTTTACTGAAATTATACAAGCACTGGAAACTAGATCTCCTCTTTGTTGGATGAGTGGCATAACCATCTGCATTTCTGTGGATTTCCTCACACAGCAAAAGCCCTAAAACACTGGTGTTACAATGCTTGATTCTGATTGCAAGGGCCAACTCCCTTTGAGAATTTAGCACTGACTTTTGCAATAGCTGGACGTTTTATAGTTAGTAATTACAGAAATTATCTATTCTAATTTGCATTTTGATATTCTCCATTCTCTTAGGTGAGTAATGATAGCTCAGGACTTAATTATCACAAATGCGTAGCTTTCCTACCCCGAATTTTAGCCTGTTCTGCTACCTCTGTCTCTCATCTGCTGTGATCATCTCTATTGCAATACAAATGGAATTTTATTTGCATTTTCTACCTTTGCATTCCCCAGATTTCTTTCCACAGTGTCTGTGGCTGTTTTGTTCTCCTAGCAGTTCCAGTTTGTGACGTTGCTCTGTAAAACTTCACAGAAGCTATGCTTTTCTTCTCCTTGATGTCTTTTAGCCTTACTGCAATATATAAATGTATAGATAGATAGATAGATAGGTACATATGAATATGTTTGCTCTCTCCTCTTGAGGCCTTTATTTTTCAAAAACCTTTCTTGGATGCAAAGAAACTGGAAGAGTAGTCCTAAATAAGAAGCTGCTAACAATGCAAGAGTTCTCTGGTTCTGTGAGAAATTCTGAACTTGGACATTTGTGACTAGGCAAAAATCTGAGAACAAAAAATGATGGCCAAAATTTTTCTGATGACAAGCTATCTCATTAAACCTATAGATTCTTTTAGATTCTTTCATTTCTTCTAATCCTGGGAGTCCTCCTAAGCCAGTGTTGTAAGGCTGAGAGATCCAGAGCTTTTCAGCCTGGAGAATACTGAGAGGGGATCTTATGCTATAACTATGTAAAGGGTGGATGTCAGGTGGATGGGGCCATGCTTTTTTTGGTGGTGCAAGATACAATGGACACTAACTGCAACACGAGAAGTTCCATCTGAACATGAGAAAAGCTTCTTTCAGGGTGACAGAGCAGTCTGTCAGGCTGCTCAGAGAGTTTGTAGAGTCTTCTTTTTGGGAGATATTCAAAATCTGCCTGGACTCTTCTCTGTGTAACATATTCTAGTGAAAATTATTTAGTAGGAAGGTTAGACTTGATCTCCAGAGTTCCATGGTGGGTAGAGTGACCAAAGAGGGGTTTCACTTGCAGTGCAGAGCATGGATTTACCACCATCCTCCCCTTTCCTTACAGTTCTTGCTTTCAACTGGGCAAGGCAAAGGCCCCACAGTATAAGCCTCCACTCTGGAGCCAATCCTCTCAAAGTCTTCCATCCTCTCAAAGTATGATTATGAAAATTAAGCTGGATATCTAAGAATAAAACAAGCAGCATTTTTTTCTGGGATATGGCACAGTAAGTGCAGAGCATGCAATTCTGATCTGGTTGAAGTTCATATTATCTACTTAAAATCATAAGGATTTAATCAGTCAAGCAGAACATTTGTGAGAAGTATGATTTCTTCTCAAATTAGATTGAGCCGAAGGTTTCTCTGTAATGAATTCCACAGAAATGCCAGCCTTCAATTATTAGTGCTGGGCTAATGTGTCTTACCATGGGTAACCTTCAGTACTTGTGAATAATACTTACAGATATCAGAGTTTGAAAAAATGTGGAGCTATTGTACACCATATGTGGGGAGACTGGTAATTTAAGTTAGTATGTGGCACCTGCTAGAGTTAATAAGTTCCAATGTGTCTATACAGTGAACAAGGAGTGGAAGGAATGACAAAGTTTTTGGTGTGGTGCTGTAGCACTGGGTTCATCCTTGACTCTGCCTCTGTGACATGTTAATGTGAATAAACAGTAATATGAGTACTTACACTACTAGTTCAAGTGCAATATCCTGTCTTCTCAGTGTTGCTGGGAGCAGTATGTTGCCATGAGCATAGGTGAATTCCCACTCTTAGATTCTCATAAAAATATTAGCAACCTTCTACACAATCACTGATTTTAAGTTGCTCACTAGCTATATTGGATTTGTGTGGCAAAGTTTTGGTGGTGGGGTGCTGAAAGGATGGCCGCTGTCAGCAGAGCCCTGCAACTACCCCAGGTCAGTTGGAAGCCAGCTTGTCAGCTCCAAAAATGGACCCAACGTTGACCAGATCTGAGCCATGAGTGATGCTCATTGTGCCTCTGGGAGAGCAAATTTAAGAAATGGAGCAAGCACTGCACCACAGAAACTTGCAGAGAGGAGTGAGAAAATGTGAGAAAGCCCTCCATTTACCAAGGTCAGTGCAGAAGGAGGGCAGGAGGCTTTAGGATGAGGGTAGTAAAAAATTTCTTTCCTCTGCTACAGGTAAATTTTCCTCAGCAAGAGTAAAACTTCCAGGTGCTGCTAGGTCAGACTGTAGTCATGGTGGATCTTAAAATGATCTCAAATATCACAGTTCATAAAGGTGTGCTGCTTGACTGCCTTTGGTGAGACAGCTGAAATATAGAAAACATAGAATAAGTAACTGGAAAATAAAAAACCACGAAAGCCATATCTTCTGTGAAGAGTAAAACAAGAAATAAAGAATGTTACATGACAGTGGAAGTTATTTTTTAAGATGCTTCTAGAGCATATGGCAAAGGTATGGTAGAAGAGGAAATTTAAGATTCTGAATGATATAATGTCTCATATTTCCCCAGTGTTTACATTTCTAATATCTAATATTCTAATCTAAGCGTCTAGATTTAAAGTATGTTCTGATAGGAAAAGTTTATGAACAATACCCCTTATTCACTTTTCTAAAATAAGTTGTTCTTTTCTGGGATTAAAATTTTATTCCGTCTCCCTGCCTAGACTATGACCAAATGCCCGCTGGCAGCAGGTGTTTGCAGTGGGTAAGATAATAAACAGTTCATGATTGCTAGCTCAGAAAATCTTGTTTTCTGAACTAGACCTGGTGCATAGAATAAAAATCCTCCATGACAGCAAAATTCCAGGATTTGGGATTCCAAGCTATCTGCATTCAAAGTCTACAGAGGGCGTTTCCCTACACAGACTCAGATTTGGAAATACAACCAATGCAGTCTTACACAACCATGTAACACAGCAAGAGCCTGACTTGATGCACAACAAAGAAAACTGCATATGCAGCAGCTAGAAAACCTGAGGAAAATGGTAACTCTAATGAATGCATACCAGAATAGAAGAATGAACCCATGCTAGTTTCTTTTCAGCTTGTGCTAGAGGTATATAATTAAATATTTTCAGGAGATCTCTAATCCCATAAGAACAGGGCTAGGTTAGACAAGATCCAAGCACAAAGGAGATTGAATTAAAAGGTAATTGAAAAGAGAAACAAGGAAGCTGAAGCTGAAGGCAAAGCCTCAACAAAAACTGCTTTTGTTCTTGCAGCCTTACGGCTGAGTCAGTGCTCTTTCCTGATAATAAAAAGTAAACAAAATAAAATGTGACGAGTCTCTCCTCTTGACAGATGGTGAAATTGTAATATATCCTACTGATCTTTAGTTTCAAAGGAGCTAGAAGTCGTTTTCCCTTTTCACCCAATAAATCAGTGTGAACTCTTAGGCATACATCTTTTCAATTTTCAGTTTTCACACTGTTAAATGGGGACAACTGTATCATCTTTTGCTCTGTTTTTTTATTTCAGCAACTCTAGGGAAGCAAAACCGTCTTTAGATCTAGTGAAATTGACCAATCCAAATGTAAATGCTTTTCATGTTATTGAAGTCCTCACAAGCCTATTACTGTGCTTATATTGTTGGTAAATGGAGACCCCTGTATGCTCTGACTTTGTTCTGGTACAAAAACTGTGAAAGGAAGCAGCCCAGGAAAGGTTTAGACTGTTTCCAGATGCTCTGTAGATTGGGAGAGCTC
This sequence comes from Centrocercus urophasianus, assembly GCF_019232065.1. Taxonomy (NCBI): domain Eukaryota; kingdom Metazoa; phylum Chordata; class Aves; order Galliformes; family Phasianidae; genus Centrocercus; species Centrocercus urophasianus. The sequence goes on along the minus strand of NW_024884586.1, from coordinate 33,722,432 downwards.
CCTGACGAGTGGACTCGTGTCTTCTGGATCTGTCTAATTTTTAATGTATAAAAAAGTCCAATGTTTCTATGCCATCTATATAGAAGTGTCTATGTATTTCCATGAACACTGAACTGACATTCAGCAAGGCAAGCAGTGGTGAAAATACAGAAACAAACTTTAATATAAACCTATATTTATTTAGTTAATAGTTATAGAAAAGAAAACTGTCTCTCTACAGTCTTTTCAGTCTGCCCTTCTGGCAGCGTGAGGCTCCTCTAATTCTGCTGGCTCTCACTCTGAAGGTCATATTATTACGCTTAGACAGAGCTCACAAACCAGCTCCAGGTTTTCAAAATAACATTTACAACAACTGCAGGAATGCATTTAGTAATAGCTCTTTTTGTATTTATGTTAAGCTTTGGTGTCCTATGTTCTCTTCAGAGTAACAACACTGTAAGTCACCTTGGATAATTTATTCCTAAATCATACTCAGCTATCAACTATCATATTATGATAATTGCACTACTTTCTGGAAAATCTGGAAGAATTTTACCTTTCTGGAAAAATGTGAGAACACATTTAAGCCATTAAATATTCAGCTTTGCTTTTACGTATTCAAACAGCTGATGTGTGAATCATAAAGCAGATACAATTTCCTTTTTGTTCAATTGCTCTACTGACTGCATCAAGAACAAGATTTCTGTCCACTGCATTGTTGCTAAGAAAAAGTCTGCCAGATAATGAAAGACATTTTTTCTGTATCTGCAGGTGATAAAAGAAACAATCATGTTTGTTTTGGGGAGTGCGGGCAAATAGTGTAATATTAATTTTCTTTTCCAAAGCTTCATCTATTTGCTTGCTTTTGACATTAGAAATCCTACCTCAGAACGTCTAAGCTTTGATTCACAAAGAGGCACAAGAGGTGTTATAGGAGTTGAGCTTCTCTAGCCTGTGTGATCTCAGAGAAGCATGGATGGGTAGAATAGATTTTCACCTTCTGTACTGCTGCATTTCTTCTTTACATCAAAAGTTTGGGCAATTTCATCCTGGAGCAGTATATAGGCAGCATGATGCCATGGGGTTTATTAATCTTCCTGCAGAATCCCACTATGTGACTTGTAGTATGTCCTCATATATGTATCTGCTTCATTTCAGCTTACTGGTCTCCTCCACCTCTGCTCTTCTTAAAGATCCCAGATTCCTTTTAATCGTTCTGATTGATGAGGCATTCCATTATCTAGCATTATCAAAGATAGTGATTCACTGGAGAATTTCTTGTTATTGATTTGAATACAGTCAATTAACTCTTCTGGTTGAGTGTATTTCTGGTTTTCCGACTTCTTGATGTCCAGCTCCAGATGCAAAATGCTTCCCAAAAAGTTTTCAGAAGTGATTATGAACTTTTTTTGAACCTCTTAGAGGAGGTTTTCCACCCCTTGGGTCATTTTTGTGACCCTCCTCTGGATGTGCTGCAACAGGTTCACATCTCTCCTGTACTGAGGACTTCATATCCTGATATAGTACCACAGGTGAAGTCTCATCAGTGCTGAGTAGAGGGGCACGATCATCTCCTGTGACATACTAGTCATGCTTATTTTGATGCAACCCACGATATAGTTGGCTTTGTGGGCTGTGAAAGCGCATTGCTGGCTCGTGGCCAGCTGCCATCCGCCAGTATCCCCAGGTCTTTTTTAGCAGAGCTATGCTCCGTCCTTACACCCCCCAGCTTGTAGTGGGAGTTGCCACTACCCAGGTGAAAGACCTTGCACTTGGATTTGCTGAACTTGAGGTTCACCTGGGCCCACTGCTCAAGCCTGTCTAGGTCTCTCTGAATGGCATCCCATCCCTCAGATTTTTCAACCATACCAAACAGCTTGGCATTATCTGCAAACTTGCTCAGGGTACACTCCATCCCACTATTGATGTCCTTGAAGAAGATGTTAAAGAGCACCTGTCCCATACTGATCCCTGAGGAACACCACTTGTCATCATCTCCATCCAGACACTGAATCATTGACCACCACTCCCTGGGTACAATCTTGCAATCAGTTCCATTTCCACTGAACAGTCCACTCATCAAATCAATTTATTTCTAGTTTGGAGACAAGGACGTTATGTAGGACCATGTCAAAGGCCTTATTGAAATCCAGACAGATGGCATCAGTTGCTCTTCCCTTGTCCCCTAACACAAGCAGCAAGTTTGGTCAGGCAGGACTTTCCTTTGGCAAAGCCATGCTGGTTATCCCAGATCACCTCCCTCTCTTCCACATGACTTAGCATAGCTTCCAGGAGGATATGCTCCATGATCTTCCCCAACACTGAGGTGAGGTTAACAGGTTGGTAGTTCCCAAGGTCATCCTTTTTACCCTTTATAAATATGGGTATGATGATATCTTTTCTCCAGTCACCAGGGTCTTCACCTGTTTGCCACTTTTCAAATATCATAGAGAATGGCTTGGCAATCACATCAACCAGTTCCCTTAGGACTCTGAGGTGCACAGGTGTTGCCTTTCTTTCCTGACTTCCTTTACCTGGTGTTGGAGAGCTCTTGTGCCTCAATTAAAGCTCCTTAAAGATCTGCCAGCTGTGCTCCATTCCATTATCCTTGAGGACAGATACCCAGGAAACTATGTTGACTAACTCCCTGATGAGCTGGAATTTGGCTTTCTTAAAATTAAGCTTCCTGATTTTACTCTTTGCCCATCCTATATCCTCCAGGCATTTGCACACTACCATCATGTGGTCACTACTGCCCAGGAAGCCTCCAAACCTGATGTCACTGAGCAATACACTTGCATTGATGAGCAACATGTCCAGCATTGCATCCCCCCTGGTGGGGCTCTCTAGTACTTGGCTCAGGAAGTTATCCTTGATACATTTCCTCCTGAATCGTTTACAGCTTGCTGTGCTACTTTTCCAGAAGTTGTTGAAATCCTCCAGCAGGATGAGAATCTGTGATTGTGCAAGAAAACTTCATCAACAGGCTCCATTTGGTCAGGAGACTTGTAGTAGACTCCACAAGGCTCCTTTTCTTGCCTTGGACTCTCTCACACATAGGCTTTCCACTTGCTCTTGTCCATTCTTCAGAGACAGCTCTTCATACTCTATTCCTTTCCTTGATATAGAGGGCAACGCCTCCTCCCTTCCTTCCTGCCTGCTTGTCCCTTCTGTACAGTTTGTAACTGTCAATGGCCACATTCCATTCATGGGAATCATCCCACCAGGTTTAGGTGACAACCACTATATCATAGTCTTCTAGTGGCATGGTGGCTTCCAACACTTCTATTTTGTTTCACAAGCTACATGCATTGGTGTAGAGGCACCTCAGCTTGTCACATTCTTGAAGGAAACTCCTTAATTCCTTTGAAGTATTTACTTTTAGTCTCTCTGTTGACTTCATCACAATAACATGAAATAGGTTGATGGCTTCCACCCACTAGCACCTTCTCTCACTAAAGTTGCTATGCCATCTAGACATTGTTGTGAACAGGCTTGTTATCACCCCCTTCCTTCTTCAAACTTATTTTAAAGATCTGTCAGTGAGCCTAGACATCAAGATCAGAAGCCTGATGCTCTGATAAGGCCACAGCACACAAAACAACTCAGCAAATCCTGGGTGATAGCAGGAGAAAGATGATAGACTACAGTACGCTGTGTATATAATTTCTCTGCCTGCTATCCCAACAGGAACTTTGCTTAAAATTCATGGAAGGTGAAGCAGAAAAATAACCTGAAGTAAAAGATGATGATGTATGGTACTGTTCCAGCTGAGTTTGAAATGGCCCAAAGCGATGAGGCATCTTTATCTATCCTTTGGGGAAATCAATTGACGTCTAAGAACCTGTTTCCATTAGGATTTTTTTTTTTTTACCTGTTAGCTTGTGGTTCCTTGAAACGATATGTGATGTTCACAGCGCTATACTTAAGAATCAGTGAACATTTTACTGTGGGAATAAACCCCGCAAAAATCCTTTTGTCTTCAGAATAGTTTGGGTCAGACTCAGATCAAAATGAATTCTCACATGTGAGCATCTTATGATTTTATATAGGGCTGAAATTTGAACTGGAACTTTGTAAAACAAATCATTTTTGCTCATGTTTGTTTAGAAGACCTATTTGTTCTCTTCTTCCTAAGGCATGACTGCCAAAAAAACTCAGTCACTGTATGAGTGGGTGACCTGAAGGGGAAAAAAAAAACAGAAACATTTTATGAGTTTTTGCTGGGAAAATATATTCAACTTGCTCTTCTAAAAGTGAAGTGATGCCTTGAAGTATCTTAAAGACTGGATGCTGGTTTTATTTTGAGGGGTAAGTGTCCACTCAGCTGGGTATCTTGCAGTTATTCTTAAATGAAAAAGTGCTTGTACTACAGTGTCTGACTATAATGTCTCACGCATTTGACAGTCAACCACTGTTTCCAGGATCTGGCAGAATACTGCCTCATACTCATTCAAAGCCTGTAGTCTCACATCTCCTTTCCTTATAAGCTCTATTTCTCCATGTCATTCTTACTATGTTATCATCTTATGTCATGTCATGAAGGGACAATTTAATTTCCAAAGTCTCCTGCACTGAATCTTGGCTTCAGCTTTTTTTCTGAAAAATGTTTTGCTTCATTCATTTACTATTTCTAGTGTTTACAACACCGCTTATACCACTGTTTCACTTGTAACCATGTTATTAAGCCCATAAGGTCCATGACCAAGAATCTTGTGCTGTGAATGATTTTCTGATAGAAAATTCAATGCAAACGTTCTGAAGAGAAAGCTGATTAAAGCTTTTTTTAAATGTCTTCGGACATCTCCAAATATATTAATTATTGTAATGTGTAAGTAAACGATGTAATTAATATAATGTATATTACATATTACATGCAGGATGCATATTTTAACTTCTTTTAGCAGGCCTAAATAGAATCAGTTCAATTGTATTTTCAATTTCTCTTTTTGTTGCCTTTTGACTCTTGTATCCCATGTTGGATCCTTTGTTGCTGTAAATTATTAATGTTCTAAATTGAAATGAACCCTTTAAATGAACTTGATATTGCATCTTATCTGGCTATGGCTGAGTAGAGTATGGTAAACTCTGCTTGACTGGTTTGGGGTGCTAGTCATATCTTCTGAGTCTGCTGGTCAAACTAGAGCAGTGTAATGAGCATCTGGAAAGAGGATCTCTGAATCATGTTTTTGAGTGTGAGTGCAAAACCTATCTAAGCTACACACTACAGTAGTGGTTACTTAGCAACCACAGCTACACTGAAATTTTTTTATAGTGCAGCTAAATAAAATTATATTATGTAAATGCAGTTGTTGCTATCTGTTTGTTTGGATGGATAACTAAAATGTACAGACACGTATATTTAAAAGGTTGGAACTGAACACGATTTTGCAGAAGTGTATGATCTGCTGTACAAAACTGAGAAGGGAGCTGCTTTGAAAAAAGACCTGCTAGACTTCTGAACTCTGATGATGATTACTGAACAGTGTACCCGAAACAAAATATCCCAGGTAAAAAGAATGATATTCATAAATTAAAGTATCTACAGTGTAGGCTAGAAATATGGCTTTTATAAAGATGGAAATATTTTGTATACATGGAGCTTAGAATTCAATGCTGTAGTAGAGGCTCTTGGTAAACTTTGATTACACTTTTGGTGTAAACTCTAATGACAATATCAACTAAACTTTTGGTGAATCCAAATAACAAAGCTGGAGATATTAACATGTGGTCTGATGTCCCTAAGTCTCTTTGTTACTTAGCAAAGATGTGTTGCATTTGCCAGATCATGAGATAGAGTGCTTCACAGATCCTTCAAAACTTGTTTATATTCATCTGCAGATTTCAAAGAACTTTACAGGCATGCACTATGGCCAAATATCATTGTAATGTGACAGTAGTAAATGTAGCAGCTCTAAGAAGTTAATGTTACATCTGCTTACACTGATGAAGTTGCTGGAAATGTATGCAGAAATTGTTACAATTTTAGGTATAAAGGAAAAGATAAAGAATAGTCCAGATACTTCATGGAAAACAGAAACTGCATCAGTGAAATCTGAGCATAATGGCTGTTTCTTTGCCAATGTTTGGCAGCTGGAATGAGATATGATATAGAGGACACAAGTCTAAAATTTGTTAGCATCAAATTCAGCATAGACTCTTTCAGGCAGCCCTATTCATAGTTCCTTTTCTGTTCTGTGGTCCTGAAAGCTCACAAGCAGATGTTCAGTTTCAGCCTCACAGACATTTGGGACAGTAGATACACCTTGCACCTTGTAATCTGTCTTGCGTGCAAGTATATTTGTCATTTGCTGCTGCATTGCATTAGCTTTTCTTTCCTACACTATGCAAAAAAATCCTTAGCTCACAAAGATCAGGCAAGTTAATTTGCTTGAAGGCACAGAAAGAAATGATAAAACTGAAAACAGGACTTGGAATCCAGGTCTTCAGATACCTTTGCAATAACTTTTTGATGGCATACCTTTCTGAAAGAGCTCTGGTGCCACATGTTTTCCACTCTTTTTAGGAGATGAGATGTCTGTCAGACTGGAAGAAGTTCAATTAAAAAGTAAAGACAATCAACTCTTTATGATTTCTTCCAGGAAAGCTAACGACATATCTGAAATTTTTGTACTTGTGTAGCTGAAACTGGTTAATTTTGCTCCATATAAAACAAGAAATCAAGAGCCTGACAGTAATGAAACATTCATTTTATTTATCTTTTTACAAGGCAGATAATTAGTAATTTTATGGTTGAAAAATCTCATTCTTAAACCTTGCATGAGGGTGTTATTTCTAGACATATTCTGATGTCACTTTCATTGAAAAAAATGAATGTAACTTGTTCCAAATTTTTCCCCTCTGAAGGGGAAAAAATCCTTCAAAACAAACAAACTGGAAAACTTGTTTCAAAAGATTTACAAGTATTGTAAACTTTCTTCTTCAATTTATCACCACAGCTGAAAAAAAAAAAAAAAAAAGAAAAAGAAAAAGGAACTGCATACTCTCACAGTAGGTTTATGTCTCACATAACCATCCTTTCACTGAATCCTTGTGTCTTTTCCTCTTTGAGAGGAAAACCTCTTTTCCTAAACATTCTATCCAGTAGTAGTTCTTCTGTATTGAACTGGAAGTTCATCACTATTGGTTTGAATAGATTAGTTTGCAAAGGTGATACATAGTAACTGTTCTCGTGAATCTCTTTTTTTTCTCAACAAAACTCATGAGCCAAGTCCTGTTCGACATCAGAAAGAGTGCTAGATTGTATCTCTGTGAGTCTTTACTGAAAAGACTCTGTAAGTTCTTACTTAAGTAACTTTCATTTAGGGCTTTCTCCCCTACAATATCTTTCCGAAACATAAGAAAGTACATCCTTCAGGACTTCATGATATGCTTAAACTTTCACACTTAGCTGTTTCCATCACAAGAAAATAAGTCTGACAGGATGAAGCATAAAATGTTATCGAAGGGAAAAGAGGAATAATAATGATAGGAAAATATGAATAATAGGACTAAATTCCTGCCAAAGAATTCTATAACTGCAAAGCTTCGATGAGACATTTGGCTGTCGCTTTTATCCACTTATAAGTCATGTGAGAGTTGATAATTTCATCTTAGAGAACACCAGCCTCTGAGCAAATCTTAATGCTTATACTATAATGAGTACCCAGTGTCTTTTGATATTTGAATGGCAAGCTGCTCAAAGGGAATTCAAGCTGCTTTGGAGCTGCTTGTTTTGTCTCCCAGCAGATAGCTGTGTTCTCCTTTCCAAACCAAACTAGCTCTCTAGGATTTCTAAAAAAATAAATATTTATTGAAATTACACTTCCAAACTATATGTAACATAATAGGTTTGCAGATTTAGTTAACCTATCCAACACAGATTTGCTTGCCAAAAGTGTAAGGTTTACTAGTAAGTATACCTACTTTCTGAATGCCTAGAATGCATACATCAGAGCTTGCAGTGTTGGAAATGAGAGCTCATTCACATCTATAGAAGTATTTCCTATAGCTCTGTATTAATGAGGGCAAATTCTACTTATGGAGTTTCAACTGAAATCTCTTTAATCTCATGCTGTAATCTAATACTTAGGCTGAAGGATGCTCTCCCTTAACTCCTTGCAGCCATAGTTTAAGAGTTAGGTTTTGATCTCTTATTATGCTTGCGTACATCCAGTCAGTCAGAAGAATGGCTGCATGAACAAAAATCTTTCCCACATTCCTCTTTTTGACACAATGTCTGGCCCTGAGCTCACTGACATCAAGAGTTGTTTGAGGACTATGCTTTTAAATTTGTCTCCTTGGTGGTGTTCCTGCTCACAGGCACCAGCCCAGCTCATACATAACAGAGGTTGTGGGTGCAGGCTGTAAAGCACAAGCACCCAGATACGTAGATGGCCCACCCCAGAAATTCCCAAATGTGTACAAAGTACAAAAGTATTTGTAGTCAGCAACTTCTAATGCAGCTGTGCAGAGCTGTCACAAGCCACAGCACACTGAACTTGGCTGGTTTCTGGCTCACAAGAATAATTTGTATGATGACCTCCATTAAACTGATTTGTGGAATGTTTCAGCTTTTCACAGCTCAGATATTATCTTGAGAATTACAGGAGTCAGGACCTGTTATATCATCATAACAGCTTCCCTGCAGGAGGAGGTTTAAAACAAATCTCCTCAGTACTGTAGAGATCATTTTATGCTCAAGAATATCAGCATGCAATAGGTTCTTTAAAATAACATTATGACTTGCAAGATTTTGCCTTTGTTGTTCCCTTCTAATATTCCCCCAGTTGTGTGCCCTACACCAAGCTGCTGTGCTTTACAAGGGCCACATGCTGCCCTTTCAAGAGATGGAGCTTAGTGCTCCTGCTGTGTGTGCAACTAGCTTGCACTGAGAAATCTCTGATTTCAATTATGAAGGAACCCCTATTGTCTTCATGAAAAACTAAAATCCAAAATCTGTCTCTTTCTCCTCTCCCTCCCCCATCATTCCACTCTTAAGAAGAAAAATAACACCGCTTTCCCATGCAAAATGCTCTATAATTAATGGAGTTGCTCCAAAATGAACCAAATTCATTTATTTTTTTTTAATATGTTCTTTTTTTACTTAGCAGCTATATCATGAGAAAAAAACAAAAACAAAAACATGAGAATGTTACTGAGTACCAAGATCTGTCAATACTGGCATTTGCAAGTGTTCTGTGTCTATGCTGACTGAGGATTTTGTTTATGCTTACTATAAAGTGCTGAAAGCCCAAATAAGAGAGACAGATATCTGTAATTTCCTGAAATAAGTTCTCTATTTTAAACAAAGCTTGCCCTCAATAAAACATCAGAATTTTGAGAATCAGTAACATAGCTACTTATTCATGAGAAAAGGAAGCTAAAGCTGTCTAGAAGTTTGGGATGTTGACTGAGCAATTTTCATTGTCACAGTGAGGAATATAAAAATATAGTGGCATAAGAGGAGATATGACAGTTAAATTTAAAAAATCCACCTGCTACCTTTCATGCTTCTATGTGGTCATAAGCATGACATCCAGGTGCGCTATCATTATTTTGACAGACGTGGAAGACTGCCATTTCAGCAAAGAATGATGTTCTTAAATCTGGAATAGCTACACTGATTTTTCTGGATTTACTTCAAATTCACACCTGCACATTTCTATGAGCAAGTGTGAATGCCTTAATCTTTTGATGAGAGCTCCTTTAAAGTCTGGTCTTTGGTTACACCTGAGCAGAGCAGCTATCATGAGAAAGCACACAATACATAAATGAAAGAGCCAAATATTTGTTGCACGGACTGGTGCATGCAGAAGCTCCCTGCTCTCAGAAAAACAGCCTGTGGCACTCTTGCTAAGTGACTACCAATGCCAAGGTTTGTGGCAGGTCTGTGGAGTACAAACTAATTATCTCCAGCAATTGTGTCTGCTTATTTCTCGCATGAATGGATAACATCTTCAGTGGAAATGGTCATATATTGTCTCTTAGGTTTAAGGGCTGTTGATTGGATAGTGGATGTTTTGTGGCTATTCATAAAGAGGAAGAGTAGAAATATGGCCAGTTTCACATTTTATAACTGAATCTGCAGTTCCAGGGTAATTACCTACTAAATACTCTCTGAAATCTCTTCTAGTTTGCAGCAAGTGAGAAGTGCAAAGCACAGAAGATACAGAATAAATAAATGTCTCAATGTTAACAGATGATTTAGGCACTTCTTCCCAAAATTAAAGCAGCTCTCTCTCAACTACTATAAAGATATAGCCATACAAGCATTACAGTCAGTTTTGCATCTTCCATCTCTGGGCAGTTCAGTAGAACCTGATTCTGCAAGAAAGTGTGCTATCTCAGATTCAGTAGACTCCACAGAGAGACATGCAGAAACTCAAACAAATTGTGGGAATACAGACATGAATGAAATGAACACTAGCTAAAGCTGAATCTAAGCAGTGGCTGCTGGTGGGTTCCTGTGTGTGCACTTGAAAGAAGCTTGGCATCAAATCTCACTGCTGGAAGAGGATGGGAGGGAGGTTGAGCAGAACACAAGAGAAGGTCGTAGAGCTCTGGATGCCAAAGGGTCTCTTTACAGCTCAGGAAGAGTTGCCGGTAGAGTCACTGTTTTAATAGACCAGCTGGTGTAGCTGGAAAGAAAAAATAATAAGCTCTTGCACCTCTCAGTTCTTGTAGGTTGAAAATGGAAGCAGCAGCCATCAACGCTAAACATCCTTTGAATCTTATAGGACTAGATAGGAATCAGTTTTCTGGTGTTTAAAACAAAAGGTAGAAGGTATCTGTAAAGCGCTGAAGTAAGAAGGGCATTTGAATTGTTGTCTTTGTGGAAAAAGAGTGGAACTCTGCAGTCCAGGAAACTTGGGAACTAACTTTGCATATGAATATCCATACACATTTGCCTGCTTTCTGAGGCTCTCCCTTCAGAGTAATGGCTAGAATTGGGAAATGGAGTGACTGGAATGAAAAAAGTGATATTAATGAGGTATCAAATCTAAAAAGCCAAAACAAAGCTGAAGGATAGCAGTTTTTCATATCTGGCATAAACTACTGTTAGGAAAACATGGACAATTACTTGACTTTTGTTTTTGTTTTTAAATCTATATATCAGAGAGCTACTTCATAGCCTTTTGAGGAAGTATTACCAAAGTCACTGTAGATGAGATCATCAAGAACAGATGATCTCTCGTGAACATATCTCAGAAGGCTGGTGATAGCAGAAAATAACTAGTGTGAGTAGTATGTTGTTTAGGAAAATGGGAAAAAGAATAAGAAAAGCTCCTGTCAATGTTGAATTCATTTTAAAAGAGTAAGGTGCTTCTGTAAAATTTTCTACACAGCAAACCTATGTGTTTCAAACAGCCATTTCTCACTTCTGTCCCTACCTTCTCTATTTTGCATGACAGCTCCCAAGATCTAAATCATATGAAGGACATTCCTCAAGGTTTCTGCCTATCTTTTGTTCTTTCACAGTATACTCATTTCTCCCAGAAGGATAAACTGGGTTGTTTGAAGTAAGGAATCCTGACTGTACTGGAGCCTACCTGGTCTTCTCTGTGAACACAAAGTTCTGAAAAAGACAGACATCTGGCTGCTGGGATACAGTCTAGGTTTGGCTTGTCCTGACTGCCAGCTACTTTGGAACCCCCTGCTCTTTTGATGGATTCTGCTCCTTAACCCTTTACTTACCTGTGCAGAGAAATATTTAGATGATGTTTGAGCATGACCCCTGTGGTTTTCCTTGTATATGTCCCTGCTTTAATTCTGCATGTTGCATTAATGGACAGTGCTGCCTGTTCATCTTTACTGGAGAATTCTGATGACTTGTCATGAGAGCGCAAGAGCACTGAAAGCCCCAAAGCTTTGGAGGTCAGTGAAAAAAAATAATGGAGAGAAAAAGCACCAGGAGTTTTCTCTCTCCACCAGAACAAGCTTCTTATCAGAACACCATTATGGACTGTTACTAATGCCTCCCCTAGCTTCAGCTCTGAAATTGATCTCTCTTTTTCTGGCTCACAGCAAATGATTCATCAATATCTCAAACTGTTCTTTAGGCCAGGTCTTGGGACATAGAAGAGAGACCATGCAGAGAGGGTGGGAGATAGATACTTCCTTGAAGGAAGTGTCCTGCAGCTTTTATTCAGATAAGTGGCCTTATGCAATTCTCCTGCTTTCTCTTCCTCTCTCCCTCACCTTTCAGTGCTGGTTCTCACCGTGGAGCTGAGGGCCAATGGTAATGAAGCAATATGTGGGCAGGATCCCCTCTCCCTATGCTACAAAAGATTATTATGCAAATTAAACACTGACTTGTATCATGGGATAGGCACCAAAGGCAGCTCCGAAAACAAGGCTATGTGTAGGAGTTCATCAGAAAATAAGTTAAATTATTTGTCATTCCCTGTATGAAAAATCAATCAGAGAAAAGTTGTAAAATACTAAGATTGTGTGAAACCGTGAGTTAAACTAAAAGAAATATAAAGTTGATGATAAACTGTTAGTACAGGTAGTAAATACACAATTGTTCCAATATACTGTAAATATGCAATAAATACATGGTAGAATTACACAAATATGTATGAGGACCTAGGCTGCCTATTTCAGAACTTTATAAATGACATTTATGATAGTAAGTGTTTCTACTTCTGAGAATCTGAGGGAATTCTTTATACTAACATTCACATTTGTGTCAAAGGTTGTCTTATTTCAACAACTATATGCTCCTTATTCACAAATAAGTATAATTCATAGGCTTGGTGGTGCCAAAATATTGTAGCCAGCTAGGAGCATAAGATTACTAATTTTTCACTGAGAAATAAGTTAAATACTTATAAGAAATAATCTAGATCAAGGCTAGGAACTCAGACTTGTTGTGTTCAGCATAGTGCTTGTCAGGATTTTTACTAGAAAAAGTAGCTCCATGAACATGACATTTTCCAAACTCGAACTTATTTCTCTGCCCCATTATCCTCTTATGTAACTTATGGGAAATTGATCACTGTATTTCATTTGATCTATCTATACTGTGCACAAAACATAATGTAGAACTTGAGCTCAGGTTCAAGAAATTATCATAACTGATCTCTTGTCTGAACTCCTAATTTCCCAGTGAAATCTATCTGGTGTTTCTCAACAAGTCTCATCTTCAAAATGAGCTGTACTCCTGCCTTATAGCATATGCAGAGTTTATTTATTTACTTACTTATTTTAAAATATATTAAGTTAGGTATTTAACCTTTTTTTTTTTTTTTTTTAACAACTGTGGTCATATTCATAGTACTATATTTATAGTGCAAAATAACAATGTGAAATAGAATGGTTAGTTGACTTGTCAAAGATCATACGAGTTATGTATAAGTAGCAGGTCAGGGGCATGATTTTGAGTCCTTGGCTGAAAACACAAGATACAAATATTTATCTTAGGCGTGATTTAACAGCAACTTCAATAAAGGTCTTTACTTAAAAAAAAAAAAAAAAAAAAAAAAAGGTCCTGTAAATCCTGTAAATGAGACAAGAGACAAGGGTGAAACATGAAAGATATTTATATAGCTTTCTAAGTGTACAATAAAGAAGTAGAAAAGAGGAGAAAAAAGACTGAAAGATTGATCAGAAAAGTCAGCTTGACAAAAGGGTAAGGACTTGAGAAATGGATTAAAGATTAGGTTAGAGACTGATAGGACACAGGGGATGTCAGTGAAAGATACCAGTTAAGAGTTGGAAAAGGCAGCAAGCTGAGGACAACACTTATTTTTCCTTTGGGTATAAAGGATCCAAAGCAGCTTGCCATTTCAAAATGCTGAAATTCTCAGATGACTGGGAATAATGAGGGCAGTGTAGATAACTTGAGAAAAACAAGAGAGAAATCAGGCCCAGATTTCTAATTCTTCAGAACTGTTTGGTTTTATTGTGAACTACGTAAATTCAGGATTGCCTGAGATACATGTTCATGCTCACGGTCATTTTGTGATTAAAAAGTAGAGAAATTCCTTATGAGTTGGGAGCAGTTCTGTACTGTTAAAAGCAGTTTTGCATTGTTATAACGTTTCTCATGCAAATAGATACAAAAAATATTTCTTTTTTTTTTTCTGAATCGCTTTACTTGTGTTGTGAGCAATGTATAGTGACAGTATTAGAAATGACATAAAGGCTGGTAAGAAAGATTTTCTGTATCTGATCAGAACTGAGGATTTAGGTCTTATAATCCCTCATGTTGAAAGCAGGACAAGACAGTGAAGTGAGGTATTTTATAGGAAAGTACCACAGGTCAGCTGGTGATTAAGTTTTTAAGGGTATAACAGGCAAGAAAAAATCTTTCTCAGGGTATTCTTTTGGGGATAACAGTAACACTATCAAAATGAAGTAATTGACATACAAGCCTGCTTCCATTCCAGGCTATCTAGGAAGTGTGGTTTGTTGCCTCTAGTAATCACACTGGAAAATAGATCAGGGTGGGATATAAGAGGAGAAATCTGACACAAAGTTCCTTACTGTTTCTCCTAAGCAGTCCACCCCGCCCAATAGGGCTGTTTTTCTGCCCCTTGCTGAAAGCACAGGATAGCAGAGTAACTCCATCCAAGCATATGATGTAATTCTGTAGGCACTCTCTTACGTGTCTTTGTTCTCAATCATGCATTTCTTCCATCCAGTGACACCAGTCTTGTTATTCCACACACACTGAAAAGCTAGCCCAATTTAAATGTACCCAATTTAAATGTTGTGATACTTTTATTTCTCAAATTCGTCTTGAGCAAGTGGGAAGGAATCACTGTGGCTTTTTGATTTTCAAATGCAATCTGACCTCTATCAAGATCTTCACTTTGGACTTTCCATCAACAGCTTTCAGTTTACTAATCAGTTTGTCACTTGAGCTTCAGGCATTAACAATAATCAGCCTTCATACCTAGCTAGGATATTTTAAATGTTAGATTGCTATTGTTTGTCAAGAGTGGGAAAACTACGATTGTTTAAGTTGATGTCTGATGAGAGGATAATTTGTTAGCATGGCAAATAAAACTAGTCATGATGTAATACAACCCCAAGCTCATTTAGACTCTGACAACAGCCAGAGCTGAATGCTTCATTAGAAGGCGTAAAATTTTCTTGTATAAATAACTGTCTTTCTTTGTGCCAGAGGATTTCTTTATTATCCAAATTTATTCTATGCCAGGAATCTTGAATATTAATAACTTTAACATTCTTTGCAGTAATTAATTAAGCTAATATTTTCCATCTACAAAATAGAATCAATCTGGTACAGAAGACTACAAGTTTAATAAGGAACCCAAACACTCACTGAGATATAAAGTCTCACTCTAAAGAAAAACTCGGTTGGCAAGATTTTTATGATTAGCTCTCAGTTGGCTCTCAGCAAACTTTGTTATTTAGGTGGTGCAATAGCTATTGCTGTGAAAACATTAGATCTACTCCTTTGCCCAGCCTGCAGATGGCTATCATGGGTTATTAGCTCAGGCTGCTTAAACCTTTCTGGACATGTGGTCTCCCTGTTGGATGAATGCGGGTATCTCTGTAAGCTGAAGGTTGGGTGTAGACAGACAAAAATAGCTGTTCATGGAGGCAGCTTGCATCCAGTCCCTTCCAGTCCTGGTTTCCCAGGGTCCAGTCACTCCAGCATGGTGCTCTTCAGGTGCAGCTAGTTGCTTCCCAATGCAGATTCTGGCAACACTTAACCAACTCAGGCATAGTCCATTAACATCTGACGATGTTACACCTAAGCTCAGATGCTTGCCTGCACTTTAGGCACTGCTGTGCAGGGCCATTGCTAAAACTCTACTACTACATCCACCTTAACTCATGCTTTCTTGGTGTGGAAGCTGGTATTTAAGTACTGTGCTCCCAGACATATGCTACAGAATTAATATTTCCCCATTGCCCAGAAAATGGAGAGCCACGGAGCCATATGGAATGTTTTATAGTTATGGAAAAGCTCAGAGGCTAGATGTTAACTTTGTCTTCCTGTCTTCTCAGAATTCCTGCCTACCACTAGAGGTACCTGATGTCCTGCCATGGAGTATTTCGGCCTGCTGCACTGGCTCTGAAGAGAGACAGAGAACTGCACAACACATCCAGTGCCTAGCATCTCCTTTTTGACTACATATTGTAGTCCAGATACTTAAAAAGTATTAAGCCATCAAGAGTTTAAGAGAAAGATTTGTAAAGCTTTGAGAATTCACCCAAATTTTTTCCATATCTGAGAACTTTGCTGCTGCATTTGTCAGCACCAAAAATATTTCTGAAACCTCACTTCATTCTCACTCACTCAGTAGGTGCAGAGCAAGCTGAAGTATCGTGTTTGCTTCCTCCGCTCGACTGCTGCATGTCCTTTGCATCTCTGAGCACTCTCTCCTGGGTCGCACCATGTTAAATATATTCTGAAGGAAAAAGATAAAACAGACTGTCCTACATGTATTAAATACCTTTTCCTTCCTTTTCTTACTCCCTCCAAAACTGGAAATTGGGAAAGAGTGATCAGAAAGGACCTAGTCATACTTTAAGGGAGATTGTTTTGTTGTGTGCAAAATAGGAGAAAGTACATTGGATGTGATTTTGAATAGGGGTCACTGAAAAATAGCAGCAGTGAACTGAGAAATGAGATTACTAATTAAATGAGAAATATAAAAGGAGAGAGAGCCGTTGTTTGAGTACATATGTGCTGATGCTGTGCTTTATCCAGTAGAAATGAATAGCTCCTTTGGAACCATAGCAATCCATAGCAGATAAACATAAATTTCAACTGCTTAAAATGAGTATTATTTAAGTTGAGCACTAACAAAGCATAGAGGTTGTGGAACAAAGTAGTCTGTCAAGGAAGGGATATGTGTCTCTGGATGCACGTGTGAATGCTCACGCATCCTGTGAAGCAAACTCATTCACCAGTATATTCAGTCTGCAAAGCTGAAGACACTGTTTCTCGTCTGCTGTTGGCACTACCTCAGGTCTTTTGCATTTTTTCACATGTTCCCACTCAAACGAGTCAAAAGTTCATCAACAGTTATGTGAACTGAGATGCTGGGAAAAAAAAAAAAAGGGGGGGCTAATAAAGTGTATCCTACTTCAACTTTTCCTGAATCTAGAGGAGTGAGCTCAGGCTAGCTACTTCCTAGGTACCACACAGAAACATCCCCATCTTGAGTAAATTCATTTTTATGCAAAGAGTTTGCTGTAATGTTAGGGCATATAAAATAGTGTGAACTATAAAGTACCATTTCTGGACCCACACATAGTCTTGAATCAACGTACAATTCATATCCTTTCTGCTTCCTGAGTGTGAGTGGGACTGCATATACTGTTTTACTGGAACATTATTTTATTTTTGAATTGATATGCGCAAATCACTTAATTGAAAAGCATCTTTGGAGCCTGCAATATCCACTGGATCCAGCATCGTGCTAGACCAAATACTGCATGCCTTGCTGACCTGACTGCATAGAAGGTTGCTACTTATCCTGTCCTGTTGGTTATTATAGGACCTGATGGAAAAAGAGAAGGGATGCGACAACCTCTCTGATCTTCACAGAGATAATCCCAAAGTGTCCATGGGTCAGGTGTCTCGCTCCGAGACGAATGAACAGGAAAAGAGTGAGTATGCAGGCCTTTAATGGAAAACAAGGCTTTTCCAACAAATTAAGGACAGATGCTGCCAAATCAGGGAGCAAAGATGTAGCCAGGCTGAGCTCAAAACCATAGTTGGCTTGGAGTCTGCTCTAGTTCTTGACAATGACATGAAGAATTTGTACAAAGGAGCACCCAAGCAAAAATGGTCAGACTGTACAACAGCCTTCTACAGCCGCCTGTATGTCAAACTGGGCAAGAAATACTGAAGAATAGACCTAATCAAGCCAGAAATATTTATTTTCTTGGCCACTTTGCCACACATATTTAAAGCATTATCATTGTTAACGTGACCAAATCCTGAAAGCAGTGTTCAAGCTGGCAGAAGGGTAGAAGCCATTCAGGGTGCTATTTCATTCCGATGCAGAGCAGCTCCAGCTGTTTTACCTTATTGTGCTTTATGAAAGCAAAACCTAATAAGTCTTTCAGACTATCAAATCTGAACTATCAGTCAGTGAGACAATGAACGCTGCATGGTCATAGCATCAACATATCAGCGATAGCAAGAGAGGAAACAAGAGAATGTGATTTTATATGTTTTGGATTCTTGCCCCAATCAATTGAATTTGCTGTTACAATTCTTTTCCCTAACAAAGTGTGGACCACACCATGAATTTTCATTCTAATTTGTCACATTCTTTTTTTCAGAGTTCATTCAATTATTTTCCCCATCAATTAAGAAGATTTATGAATGTTTTCTAATATATGATTATGTTTGTCAAGTACATTATTCATTGTTTTTCCCTCAGCCAGCAAATTGTTTGTGAACCATCATTTTCTCTTTTGTTTTTAAACCTGCTTAGACTTCTAGAATGGTGACAGAGTTTATATGTTTGATAAATGTGCATTGTTCTTTCTCATAAATCTGTAAAATCTCCCAAAACAGTTTTTATAGGCTACAAGATTAATAGTTAAGTCTGGTTAAACTTAATAATGGAAGCATCTAAGACTCTAGCAGTTATTGGCATGTATCATGTTCAACAAAGATGAAGTACACTTTGATGTTGGATGGCATATGACAGATCAAAGAGTGGCCTTAGACACAGAATTGAACACTAGAAGAGTGGACCTTAACTCTCACACGTGCCTAATAATTACCTTACATCAAATCACCGGCCCTTTTTGCTTTATATGGCTCCCTTCTAGAGAGCACTGCATAAAAGAGATTGAGATCGATATTCACCAGCAATATTGCAGTAGTTAAGGTGATTTCAACAGCTTCATTTTACTGATTTAAGTAGGGTAGGAGGCTTCTTACAAATGAACATCTACTAGACATACAACATGACTGTCATTGGATTGTTGATAGCAATGAAACAAAACATCTGCCCCCGGGAATGTGCAAAATGGAAAAGACAGATATGAGACACAAAACTCTGAGTAGAAAGTGGAGCAACTGTGTGAGGCCCTGGCCCAGGTTCTACTGCCAAGGAGCAGTTAATATGATTAAAGAAACAAAACTGGATTAAGATGCAAAGGTATTCCCTGTGGCCTGTATTTTTTCCTATCACTGAGCTGGTTTTCTAGGTTACGGTAAAATGCAAGGCAGGCATGGTTGCTTTCTATGCTATGCTTGTTATTGGCATCCCTCAAGGGTGAGGTATCAGTGCAGAATTATCACTCTTCCCAGTCATGCCCACATCCCAGGTTGATTGTAGGGGAGTTGTTTCGGTGTCTTCATATCTCTCTGCAAGTAGGAGAGAATTGTCTATCGATGGTTTTGGGCTAGTTTGGCCTGGTTCCATGACTAAGTGGGACAGAGGGATCCATAGACTCACATCCTTGGGAGAGGTTAAAGGGGAAAAAGGGGAAAAGTAGAAGGAAGGGAGATGAGCCTAAAAACAAAACAGTGGTAATGAGCTAGGGGAGAAAACTTATAACTGATATGATATTGGAATGCAAGATAATACAATATAATACAATATAATTGGAATTGAAGCAAATAAACCAAATAAAATGAGAGAGAGAGTGTTCAAAACCAAAGGCCTTACTCTAATGCTGAGGGTGAGATGGCTAGAGAGCAGTAAAAAAATAAAAGGACAGCCTGGTGACTTGTGAGCAGTTTTAGCTTTCCCTCTAAATGGAAAATGGAAACAGAACAGTCTTCTGGGATATACAGTTCTTCTCTTCTGAGAAAGGTATATCTGGAAATATTGACAATCCACAGAACCAGAATGTTAAATCTTTAACTCCCAGTGCACTACATAATGTTATGATGTGGAATACTGTATGGGAAATGTTGACTCACAGCCCAAACCACTGATTGATCACCTGAGGCAAGGACTGAGTCAGCCATGGGAGCACAGGTGAAAGCAATTCAGCTGTGTGATCAGAAGGGGTGGAGCCTGGCTGCACCTCTCTTAGACCCCATTTTTAAGGGCTGACTGCCACTAGGGAAGGATCACTTTCTGGAGAGCTCTCCTTTTGGAGTTTCCTACTGCAAGCCTAGGACAGGGGTGAGCATTTCATTTCTGATTGTCTCTTTCTACTATGATAATCTTTCTAACTATGTACCTGTGAAATACCATCCTAGCCGTACTACTCATCTAACTGTATATTTATAAACTGTACAAATACTAATGACAAAATTCATAAAACCATGGCATTGTCTGAGGGATAACTCTGTTGTGTTTAAATCTCTTCTGCTTTGTCTGTGCTGCAACTCATTCTTAGTTTAAACTTGATATTCTGTGCAAGTTATTTATTTCTGGTCATCTATGCAATATTAGATATTAATCTCCTGTCAGGCCCTAGGGGACAGGTGTTTGGGTTACATGGAACATGGCTGTTACCAGCACTTAATTGCTGGCAGACTAAATTAGTGGGACCAAACTGGGAGGGGGATGTTGCATCTGATTTGCCTTTGATGTTGTTGAACCATCAGGGAGGTAGTATAGTGCTAACCTACTGGCAATAAGGAGAAAAACTGCTTCAAGTTGGTCAGAAGTGCAGCTAAAAGAAAATGGCTGGCAGCAGTCACGCAAACTCTGCATTTGATCTATTCAGAAGGAAAGCCAGAAACCCCATACATTTTTAATTTAGCTATTTCTATTGTTCTTGTTACAGTAATTGTGGGTGGTTTTTTTTTTTTTTTTTTTTTGTTTTGTTTTGTTTTGTTTCTTCCTGGTGGTGTTTTACACTAGGCTGAAACTGTTTTTAACCTCTACTTCTATGGATTTTTATCATCAGTGCTCATATGAGAATGTTAAAAGTGAATGACATGGATGTGCATGTGGAAATCATCTGTAATCTTTAGCCTGCAATAGCAGACCTCTCTTATCTCAAGAAGAGGGAGGGGGGAATGAAATTGGATTTCTTGCTTCTCATGACAGTTTCTTTAACTGCACTACGGTAGCCCCATCGGGTGTGATACAGCACAGCTAACCAAAGCTGCTTTTCTAATTGGGGGCAGCTGTCAGTTTCTCTTCTGATTTGAGCAATGTGAAAATATTTTATATAAAATCTACACTTTCCTTTTCGCTTATCGTTCCTGACTTGCATTACAAAACTTTTCTCAATGCTTGTGTCTTTTTTTAAAAAAAAAAAAAAAAAAAAAAAAAAAACCTTCAAGCAATTAAGAAAACAACTCCTCCAGCTTTTTATGGGAATGATATAAAGAGGTTTTACTGCAGCTGTGACCTTAGATTTCATCTTGAGAGAGATCAAGATCAAATAATGCACTTGAGAATGACAGAAAATTAGCCTTGTATGGCATATCTTGAAAGTGTTGTAATGTATAGTAGAGACTCTGTTAACACCCTCACTTTCAGTGACTCATGTGGTGCACTGACATAATGGGAGCAATCAGATATTAGCAGAGAGAGTGCATGAGACAGAAGCTGTAGCCCATCATTTTCCTTGTTGGAGGTAGCCCTCAGCCTGGTACAATGTGCAGGATTATTATCTTTTGTGCTTCATATGGTAGCTTCTTTTGGGTCTTGTAGCTGTGAGGGATGAAGAAAATGCAGCTCAGTCTAGATGTATGACCTAAATTAACCTATTCTTTTTTTGCCATCTTCTCAAATATCCTTTCAGTTGTGTGTTGGGACATTGAAATAGTTGGCTTATCCTTTTTCTCATGCTATTTAATGAGTAAGAGCCTTCCATTTTTATTTTATTCTTTGCTGCTATGGCAGTGGTGAGTCTCATCCTTGTTTTCTGGTTAAACACATTTTTAATTGCTTCAATAAATGAGCTTTAAATACATATAGTGAATGCTAATGTTACAGTTACAAAACATCATGTGTAATAGCAGAATCAAATTAAATGTTAATAAAATAGGGTCTTCAGCTGCTTGTGAAGCAGGTATTTTACCCTTAGCACTCCTCCTTCTGGGCTCCAACAGGGCTAATTGTTCATAGTAAACACTTGTGTTAAGCTAAAATCAGGTGTACACAAGCTTAGAAAGATCCACCAGAATTCAGAGCCTTACCAGCACAGGTGACAGACATTCAGTGATGCATAAAGTCTCCTTTAGCTAGAACACGTTCCAAAGTCCTCTGACACAGTTAAAGCCTTTATGTGCAGAGGTAGGGTTATTAGTAATGTTCTGTATTTCCATGATTATTCCACCATACAAAGCACAGGGAAAGCCTACAAGATGGTAATTAAACATGTTTCTTTCTTTCTCAGTACTCATACAAGGAAAAGGTCTCTGGAGCAACTGCTTTTGTTCTTTTCACAAATGAATGGTGAAATGAGTTGAAATAAGAAGATACTAGTTTCATTTTACAAGAAAGCATCTGAAACTGGGCTGGTACACTCAATCTGATGCTTGCTGTTTTTTTCCTAACAAGCACTGAAATCTGGAAAAGAACAGTAAAGAGATGGAAAAATAGTTTAGAAATACAAGAAAATATCATGCAGTGAAAAAGCTAAAGAATCAGTGTGTTGATATTTATTTTTATTTTAAGCTTTAAGGAAATGTAGGAAAGAGTAGATAAATGTCTACCTAAAGAGAAAATAGCAGTTGCCAAAATGCTCTTCTATTTAGCAGAGAAAACTTAAGACCAGGTGCATTTAAATTGGAAGAAAACTCGTTACTAATCATGAGGGCAGAGTAAACAGGTGTGAAGAGGCTTTCCATCAAGTCTTCAGATGAGGATTGGAACCTTTCTGGAGAAGTTCTAGTTTTGTACAAGTGAGCAAAAAGAGGTAGTGGGAGGGGAACTTTAGTGTTTTATATATAGACACCTATACTGTGTTTATACATTTGTAAACGCATATATGCATATGGTAGAAGTGATGATTTTGAGTCTTGCTGGCTTTAGACTGTGAAGTGAAGAAAGTGGTAGGCAGTGGTCTCTGGCAGGATGAAGGTTGTTTAGCAACTTACAGAAGGCTTGTTAAAGTAAGATGGGTTGAAAGCAATTATAACTTCTGTTACTAATGCTCTATTAGGTACTAAGGTATTTATAAAATAATTTGAATCTTGAACATAAGTATACTGCAGCTTTGGTAGGTGAAGGAACCTCTTGTAATGGAGCAATGATAGCAATTAAACCCAGTATTTCTGTTATGTGCTAAAAATGTTCATAAACTAGATAAAGGATATTTGTTGCAGAGGTTTTCATATGCTATCAATGAAATCTGCTTGTGTTTTGAAAAGTGAAATATAACCATTTTCGCTTGGTGGATAGAACAACATACTTTAATCAGTTGATTAAAATTAAGCATATGAAATGTCAAACCAGTGGATATAATGTACAAATGCATGTGTAAATTGTATAATCAGACAAATGTTCAAAAAAAGTGTTTTCTAAAGAAAAGAAATTACACATCTCTCCTTGATTTGTTGCTCATAAGTGTTGCTAATAGCAGTAATGCAAGGTTTTTCTGGGTGAGAAGTTTTAATTTATTAGTTTATTAATGAGCAACTTTTTAAAAAAGTTACAAACTTCATTTCTGCACTGTTATTTCTCTGCTTTGCCTTCGTCCACGTTTATTAGCTGAAATAAAAATGTCCAATTTATTCTGCACTGTACATAACTACAGTGTTTTGTATGATAATCATTTTCATGCCTTCTGAGGCATTAGTAGTGCTAATCTTTAATAAATCTTAGGGCCCAGTAATATTATAAAAGTGATGTTAACCAGCCTAAAAAGGTTTTATCTGAAAGCATGCAGCATCTGTTAGAGTGATTTTTAAAGTTTTTACGTAACTAGGTAAAGGAAGATATCTAATTAATGAGATGTTTTGGGTGATTTGCTGAGTTGAATTTCCTGTGGTGCTTGCTGCAGCCTGGGCAGCAGCAGGAGGTGGTGTGTTGCCGTGCTCTACTCTTGTGAGCCTGCTGGCAGTGCTGCACTTCCCATGAAGTTTAGGGCTGCAGAAATGCAAGGACAACTGATGACCCCCAAGTTCCCCCAGATTGTAGTGGTGCAGAAGATATTAGTTTATGTTAAAATAAGTTAACACAATGGTTGCAAGTAGCTAATGGTGTACTGAACAGTGTTAATTTGATGAGTATGACATGAGCCATTATTTTGCAATGAATCAGCTCCTTGCAGCCATATTCTCACTTCGAAGAACAATGGGCATCTGGTAAATCACAGGAACTGAAGTGGCAGGTTAATCTGGTGGGAACCTTGGAATTTGCAGTATGTCTTATTCCTAACAAAACAGTTCTGAAGTAGGCTGGATAATTCATGTCAAACAATACTGAGATCAGGTTTTTTTTTTTGTTTTTTTTTTTTTTGTTGTTGTTGTTTTTTTTTTTTTTTTTGCTAATAAGGAATTTATCTAAAGCTTGGGAGTTCTTTACACTTATTATTTCCTGAATCCTTTTTCTCAATAATTGATCTGTCATGTAGTGGGCAAAGATGAGATTGTTGCTCTTTTGATGATCAGTTCAGGAATAATACTGGCATAAGTGTATTCAGTGAACAGCTCTTATAAACCTGTTCTCTCCTCTGAATTGTGTTCACCTACTTCGTATTAATTTTGGAATAATTGCATCTACTTAATGAAAGTTAGTAAAAAATGGGTATGACATCTACCTAGGATGAAAGCACATGAACAAAATCTGTGGATCCAGGTCTAGACCTGCTTCAGATGTTACCTAACTGCAAGAATGCATAACCCAACTTCCCCTGTTCTTTTTTAAATGCCACTGTTTTTCAATGTACTGGATGAGTGTATGGGAACTGCTGAATCATGGCCTGAACCTCTGAACACCTGAGGTGAGCTGTGAGTCAGCCCTGGGAGCACAGGTGAAGGCAATTCACTGGTGCTGCTGGAAGGGATGGAGCCTGGCTCCACTTCTCCTAAACCCATTTAAGACTGACTGCCAGTGGGGAAGGATCTCTTCTGGAGATCCCTCCTTTGGAGTTTTACAGTGAGCCCAGGACAAGGGTAAGCATTATCTATTCTTTCTTTAGTGTAATAAACTGCTTAGCCAAACTCTCTTATATTTCATAGTAACATCTGTACATTCATTGGTTATACAACATATAAGATGAATACATTAGACATAATACTTCAGCTTGACATGCTGAATAGTACAGACAACTGTCTTTTCTAAGAAACTTCAGAGAAAAATAGATGAAAAAGTCATTCTAGGCAACACCTCAACCCTACTGTCCACCTGTGGGGGGGGCAGAAATTGGCTTTAATTTATAATTCTGAGCTGAGCCAAAGCCTGGTATGTAATAGCCATTCTTCCACCCAGCCAAGAATATTTCACAAACTGACCAATGAACAAGTTTAATGGAACAATCTTCATATTTATTCAAGAGATTTCTGAACTATAAGTAGTGCTCCCAGTTTCAATTCTGTCTCACAGTTTAGGCCAGAAGAGTACTAGGGTCAGACCTGCACCATCAGACATTCTGTGCTGGGCTGGAATGTCCTTAGACTCAAGGACTGAAATAATAGAGTGGTAAATGCTGGGCTGAAGACTATCAGAATAAAAGGAAAAATCACAGCACCTTGCATGCGGCTCTGTCTTAAACAGCAGGCGGGCTGCAGTATGTCAGTGATCCTCCTTAGCTGAGGATTTGGTTGAGGGATGCAAGTATGACATGGTGACGCAACCTGAAGACCAGCTATCTATTTCTAGATATAGGACATACACTCACTCTCAACCATTAAAGTGTGATTCAGTCTTCAGTCAGGACAACAAATTAAATAAGTTTCAACACTTTACTGACTCTGCATTTCTGAGCCATAGCGCATTGTCTGAAATGCAGACAACAAAGAAGACAGTGCAGCAATGAGGAGACAATAGCCACAAAAACATTCAGCTCATAAGCATTTTAAGTGCAGATGTGTAGAAATACATCCTCCCACACAGCACATGCTCACATATATGGCTAATTTAAAAAAAAAATCCTTGAAGCAGAGGGAAAAACACTAGGGAAGCCTCAGCCCAAGCCTTACTCTATCTTTAGATTTTTTTGTCTTAGCCCTTGCTGTCAACAATAAAAATCCAAATTAAAAGGCTCTTAATAGCAAAGTAAGGAGCTGGCAGACTGCAGATGAAGCGCACATCAGTGTTGAGGAAGAAGAGAGAAGAGTCTGAAACTCTAATGTGCAGAATAAACATAGATATGGGTTTTATGCTAAGAACATTTCTGCTTCTGTGCAGTTATCTCTCAGTGCCAGAATAGCCCTGAGGATTAAGATGGTTTATTGGGATCAAATGTCTTGGAGATTTATTATAGTGCTGACTGTTTACTCATTCACCTTAAAATATAGAACTATGCTTACATCCCTGTATGTGCATCCCTCAATCACAAATTCTTTTCATTAAATGGGTTACATTCAATTCCTGGCCTATCATGTTTTCCATATCCAAGATAAATCTCCAAAAACATCTTGCTACAGCAGTGTAGTTGGGCTATCCCTTTAAAGCTTTGTCAGCATTAAGATCTCAGCACATGCTGCCAGAGATTAACACCAAATTTTTGCTACAGGGTGGTTTAACAGGCATGGATAGTGACAAATGAGTTCGAGACAAAATGATCTTATGGTTAAAAGTAGCTGAGAGTTCGAAGGAAGGAAACCTGATGCCTTGTACTAGATCATTCTGCAGGAATGCTAAATGTGACCTTGTAGATAAAAATTTCTTTAAGTTGTCTGTTGTCTAAAAACATGTTCCTCTAACCAAGAAGTCTGCGGGAGAACCCTCCTCTCCAAAACAAAATTAGGCATTTTTGTTTTTAACTGTTTGTCAACAAGTGAAGTTCCTTTTAAAATGGAGATGAGCTTCAGTCATCTTTGCTGGCCTTAGTATCACAATAAGTATTATCTATCCTCATACTGTCCATCTTTTCTCTTGTGAGCCTAACAGGCTCACAGTCTGCCACAACTGAATACAGAGTCCAATATCATAAGCAGTACCTGGAAACAAATAAACTGATGCTATTTTATCCTATCTCTCCTGTCATGCCACATCACTAGACATCACCAAAAAGAGCTGGCTCTGTCCTCTCTACATCCTCACTGCAGGTATTTGTACATATTGCTGGAAACCCCTGGGGCCTTCTCCAGGCTGAACAGTTCCAGCTCTGTCTACCTTGGGAATGATTCTCTAGTTTGTTAACCAGTCCTTCAGGGCCCTTTGCTGGGCTTTTCTCCATAGCTCCACATATCTCTTGTATTGAAGATCCTAGAACCACACACAGCACTCCACAAATAGCCTCACGAACACTGAGTGAGAGGGGGAATACTGATGCCCTTGGAGGAGCAGGAGGCAGAGTTTGTGCTGTGGATCCCAGAATACCTGGTCTCAGCCTAAATTCAAGGGGACCGTAAGGAAAAGGCTGCTGATACACATTGCAGGTAGTAAGAAGAGATCTGCCCCAACATCTCTACAGCAAGGTCTCATGTCTGTTTAACATACTAACCCTGAGATGGTTGGTATCAGGTAAATAATATTTCCCTGTTCCCCTGTATTCAGCACTGGTGAGGCCGCACCTCGAGTACTGTGTCCAGTTTTGGGCCCCTCACTGCAAGAAAGATATTGAGGCCCTGGAACGTGTTCAAAGGAGGGCAACAAAGCTGGTGAGGGGTCTGGAACACAGGCCATATGAGGAGAGGCTGAAGAAGCTGGGAATGTTCAGCCTGGAGGAGAGGAGGCTCAGGGGAGACCTCATTGCTCTCTATAACTTCCTGAAGGGAGGTTGTAGTGAGCTGGGGGTCGGCCTCTTCTCTCGTGTCATTAGTGATAGGACCAGGGGGAATGGCTTCAAGCTATGGCAGGGGAGATTCAGGCTGGACATTAGGAAGTATTACTTTTCAGAAAGGGTGGTCAGGCACTGGAACGGACTGCCCAGGGAGGTGGTGGAGTCACCGAGCCTGGGGGTGTTCAAGGAAAGGCTGGATGTTGTGTTGAGGGACATGGTTTAGTGGGAGCTATTGGGAATAGGTGAATGGTTGGACTGGGTGATCTTTTAGGTCTTTTCCAACCTTGGTGATTCTATGATTCTATGATTCTATTTCCAATGTGCTTCAGGTGCTAGGAAAACAAGCTTTTCAAATCAAATATGACTCAAGATAAAAATCAGGTCCTGATACACCGTAGGGCCCACAGACACAACGCAACAGCAGATTTGAACACAGATATTTACTCTGAGCATCTTCCAAAGTAAGGCAAGCTTTTTTTTTTATTTTCTTTTTTTTAATTTTTTTTTTTTTTTAAATAATGCCTAATGGTTTGCTGCAAGGGGGAAAAAAAGTCTAGCAGGTGAAGTACCCTAGGTGATTAGGGAAACAATGTAAGCAAGCAGAATTCAGTCAAGGTACCAAGTTCAGCAGGTCTGCAGTTAATAAATTCATCTCTGGAATTTTAATAGAATTTTTTGTCTGTATCTTATTACGTAGAGCTCAACCAAAGACAATGTATCTAACAATGGGAAAGGGAGGTAGGTTGGGGGGCTGTTTTTTGGTTGTTTCCAAATATAGGCATTGGACTTGTGAAAGGATGAACCAGGCAACATCCTGGTAGCTATGCGCTGCTTACAGCTCACTGTCAAGGCCGCTAAGCCTGTTAACTTATTAGTATTCACCAGGTTTAAACAACGTACACCTCTTCCACACACTGATGAAACTGGGACCCAACCGTGGGCCATGCAGCTGAGGAGCGGGCACACAGCACCTTGCTGCCGGCCCCGGCTCTGCACTTTGGGGTGCACGAGGCTAGCAACTCTGCCTAGCAACAGGAGCCCCTGCGGCCCAGCTCTGCAGTGTGCTGCCCTGAGCTGCACAGACACACTCAATAATTTCCACCACGAGATATCACGGTCCAGTCAAGTCGGGAACAATGTTCTGACTACTGATTTATTTACTATAATAAGATAGCAGAACAGAAGGTGTAAGAAGAACTGCTTGTTTTCCCATGAGCAAACACTGTGAGGATGGAGAGATCTATTCCTTTAGCTTTGAATTTGTCATCTAGGCTTCTTTTACACTAGGTTTTGATGCATAAACATTTTTTCAAGAGGACAACAGCATTCCCAAGCAGCTCCATGCAAGACTGTCTGATTTGATTACACCTAACAAACCCACAGAAGGAGCAGCGCTCTGTAGTGCCTTATGAGGAAACTGGACCCAGGTGCTCTGGTACTGTTTTCCGGCTTTGAAGTAAACATCTCCAACCTCAGCCAAAAGCCCAATTTACTGATTAAATTTTTTCTAAATGTGACTTCGCTGTCACAGTCTTCCTCATCCACACATAATTAAGAGACTGTAAGCCCTTCAGAAAAACTGAAGTCACCCATGTACACAAAGTACAGGTATATTTTTCTAACCAAGAAATGTTCATGTTACCCATGAAATTCACACAATACAAACCTGAACGAGACAAGTTTGTTATTAGGCTCCAGATTGCAGTTTGCAAATTTGGGCTCAGCCACGTCAAGGAGTGATAACAAATAGAAGTCTGGAGCACAAGTCTTATGAGGACAGGCTGAGGGAACTGGGATTGTATAGTCTGGAAAAGAGGAGGCTCGGGGGAGACCTCATTGTACTCTACAACCTCCTGAAGGGAAGTTGTGGTGAAGAGGGATTTGGCCTCTTCTCCCAGGCAACAAGCAGGACACTGGGGAATGGCCGCAAGTTGTATCAGAGGAGGTTTAGATTGGACATAAGGAGAACTATTTCAGAGAGTGGTCAGGCACTGGAATGGCCTGCCCAGGGAGGTGGTGGAGTCGCCATCCCTGGCAGTGTTCAAGAGGCATCTGGATGATGTGCTGCACAATATGGGTTAACACTTGTGTTGGCAATGGTGATGAGGAGATGGTTGGACTAGATGATCTTATAGTTGTTTCCAACCTTGTGATTCTATAATAAGTAAGGCCTGCTGTTAGAAAAGGATTTATCCACATAATTCAATCAGCTTATGACATAAAACATGAGGAACGGATACAAAGCACAAGGGATAAAATCCATTTTAAGAATTTCAAAAGTGTTTGAGAAAAGAGAATTAAGTAATTACTCATTATACTATCAATGAATGTACAGATGTTGTAGTTATGAGATGTACCAGAGAGCTTGCCTACACAGTTATTACACCAAAGCAGAAAAGATAGGATGCTTACCCATATCCTGGGCTCACTTGTGAAACTCCAGCAGAGTGGATCTCCGGAAGAGATCCTTCCCCACTGGCAGCCAGCTCTTAAATGGTCTAGGAGAGGTGGAGCCAGGCTCCACCCCTTCCAGCAGCACAGGTGAATTGCCTTCACCTGTACTCCCAGAGCTGACTCATTGCTCACCTCAGGTGTTCAATCAGAGGTTCAGGCCCATGATTCAGCAGTTCCTATACACTCCACCCCTTCATGGCATGAACCAATGATCAGGTTGACTAAAGTATAAGCTTTTCCTAATACAGAGATCTGCTATATCGTGACGCTTACACAATTTCCATCATGATGCATGTTGTTACAATTCAAGACGAGTGACGATTTTATGGGCCAGTGCTCGGTAATGTGACTGGAGGCATGTGGTCATGAGGTGCAGGTCTGTCCTACATTCCATCAGTCCCATGTAGACCATCCCCGGGTGTTGCACGTGATCTGACAGTAACACTGGAATGCTTTGATGACATTTTATTCCTTCCAGTGATCCTGAAGGCTCAAAGACTCACGGGGAGTAATACAGATGTTTCAGAGGCACGAGGGGGGAAGGTCTGCTCTCCAGGGCATGATACAGGCCGTATTTCTATCCTGAGTCAACACTTCGGCTTGTACTGGGGCACATCCTGGCCCCCTGTACCACACCTTCTGGCCAGATGTCTGTGGCTGCATAATAATATCAGGCACCAAAGGGAGTGCCCTGATCTGCCATAGGGACATAATGGGGGTCCCTTTAGCAATGAAGATTGAAGTGTTGACCACAATACCAGTAGGTCATGTACCTATTACTGAAGGGAGTACTGAGCCTCCCACCTCCAATAATCTCCCCCAAGGTGCAAGTAGGCCATACCAGTTAGGTCCAAGCTGCACCTTCCAAGGCCATTTTATTCTATGGGTGCCAGGATCTAAATTCACAGGGGCAGGGAACAGAAGATTATTTTCATTACCAATCTGGGGTCTTACCTGATGATCCGTGCCTGTAATTTGGATCCTAAGTGGAGTGGCCCATGTTGTCTTCAACATTCTGAGGGCACTGGCTCTGCCATCTGAGTGTCTTTCATTCAGGTCCTGCAAGGTTTCATAGAGTCTTTTTGTCCAGGCCCTGAAGGAACTGGGAGTCTGTCTTCAGGGCAGCCTTAAGAATACCATTACAATATTCAATTAGGCCTGCCCCTATGGGATTATATGGGGGGTGGAATTGCCATTCAATGTTATTTTCTTCTGCCCAGCACTGTATCATTGCATCAGTAAAACGGGTCCTTTGGTTGCTCTCGATGTTGCATTGCCTCCTACGGTACTGACCTAAAACCAGGCCAGGACCAAATGACTGCACGTACACACCAATATAATGAACAGAAAATGGCGTTTATTATACGTGAACTCTAGCTTATATAACCTATGTGCTTCATCTACGCCCCTAAGGGCACGTGCCACACATCAATCATAGAGCAGAGAGAGAGGGCCTATCGCGTCACATCCCATGGGGGGGTCTCACAGTCGCTTACAACATCTCCCCCTCTCCAAGCTCAAGAAAGTCTACTACAACTCGAGACGACCCTAACCATGTACACCGCGAAATCCCTGCATTGCGCCGATACATGCCCTTGTCTTCGCAGTTAAGCCTTGCCCCATTACATCACGATTCACAGAATAATCCTACCCTAATAACCCTATAACCTATTAACCTAATGACAATCTATTAACTTAATAATCCTAATGTCTTAAACGTGAGTTCTACATAAAACTATATATTGCATTCTTAGACAATGCTCATTTATTCATCTTAGCATTTGCCATACAAGTCATTTGTCTCAGCATACACTATACCTATATATGTGTAATATACCTATATACCTAATATGACTATATACTTATATACCTATATGCCTATATGTATAATATGACTATAAGCGCTAAGCGTATTAATGTTAGACCTAATGCAACTATAATTGAATATAGAATAGAATTAAACAGTTAAACATTCCCGTCGCATTGATGGACCATCCAAGAAGCACTTCTCATCAGTGGTGTTTTCCGTCCTTCTTTGCTCTCTCTAATACGTGATGTACCTCTCTCTTGTGTTGTGGTGAACAGCGATGAAGACTTTCTGTCCGCTGCCTCTGATGTGTTTTAGCAGTTGGTACAAGTTATCTCGTTAGCACAAACACCTTTCTTTTATGGGTAAGCTGTTCAGGAGTGACTCCTTGTCTCATTCTTTCACCGATCTTGTCTGTTGTCTGGGCCTTCCCAGGAGTCAGCGCTGTAAATGGGAAGACTTATGTTCCAGTTAGTTCCTTGCTGATGTCTGGCTTAAGTTTTTGTGACGGTATCCCTACTATTTTTCCCATCTCGCAATGTTTTACTGCTGCATAGCCTCTTCCCCATACCAGAATCATCCAGCCCACCTCCCATTCCCCACTATCTGCTTTTATTTTTACTGGAGGCCCTTCATTCAGAACTTTGGGCTGCCAATGTTTGTGTACAGGGCTTCTACTGCAATCTCCACGTTCGAAGTGATTCAATGAGTAAATGGCTTTAGATAGAATCTCTGCTTGTCTTTTATCAGGAATCACACTCTGATACCCTTCCTCCTCACCTAGGACGCACAACTTTTCCTTGAGGAGGTGATTGGCACGTTCTACAATTGCTTGGCCCTGAGAGTTGCCAGGGATTCCTGTGGAATGAGATATTCCCCAAGCTGTTAGCCATTCCTGGGTCGATTTTGAGATGAAGCGAGACCCATTATCTGTTTTTATCTGGCTGGACAACCCATAGTGGCTATTGCAGTGGCCCAATGACTCTGTGCTGCAGTCGAATTGCACTTTGCATGTTGAGTGACTGATATCATAGAAGAAGCTGTGTCCACAGTAATGGCGAGCCATGGGCGAGGGGCCATATGGCGTTCCAATGTAAAATCTGTCTGCCAGATTTGTAATGGCTTTAAGCCACGGGGGTTAACACCTGCACCAATAGTTGGGGCAGAATTGCAATATGGACATGCCTGAACTACATTACGAGCTGTCAGCAAGGGAATAGAACGCATGAATATCATGCACAGTTCTGACAATGAAGCATGCTGTGCCCGCAATGACTGATGTGATGTTACTGATGCTAAATAATTAAAGCCTACGATACTGGTAAAGATATAGACAGAGAGATTAGAGATTACTGATTAGAGTGATTGCTGATAGCTCCAGTGGCACTATCTATGAGTATGAAATTACAAAGGATCCTCATATAAACATAACCTTTCCCCATATATATCAACATTGTCTCAGGTACCTGTTGGAATGTACCTCCAAATGACAAACATTTGTTCAATACCAAGGCAGATGTCTCAAGCTTTGAGAGCATTGCTCTCACAAGCAAATCCTTGTTGCTTGTTCTCCAGGCCTCAATCTGGCCACCCGTCCCTGAAAGGAACCCATTCTGATTCCCACAATGTATACTGGATTGGCTTAAAAATCATGCTCATCAGATTCGTTGTATCACGAGGAAAGAGAAGACCTGGTGCTGTCTGGACTTCTAATGCATTTAAAGCAAGGAGTGATTTCAACCTCTGTTTCTCTACACAATCTATCAGGTGTGTGATGTCTTTCGAATTGAGGGGTACCCCTTCCGGGCCTCTGTTACTGTTCCCTACTACCAGGAAGATCTCCAGTACACTTCCTTCCTCTATCAGGCTAGATCTAAACTTCGCACAATATGTTAGTGCATCTCTCTTAACTCCTAAATGCAAATTCACCTCTCTCCTTTCACAATCCTTTTTAGTCACAGCTGGAAGCTGCAGGCTTTTTTTTCAGGTGGCTTGTGCACTGTAGCCTAAGACACCTGAGTGGGCTTTTTTCTATTGGGAAAAAAGTTCCGCGTTGTCCTTGGTACTCTTTCTATAATTCTTACCCTTGGCTTCTTAGGGTAGTTCTGCAATTTTTTGATTGTCCTTTAGTTGTCTCCAAAGCTGGAGAAGGAGATGATTGGGCTGGCAGTCAATCTTGCAAATTGGGCCCTAGCCCAAGTTAGATCATTAAACATGGGTTTTCAGGAAAACCTTATGGGCCCTGATTGAGGAGCTCAAGTAGCTGGCTTCTTGGTTTTAATCACTGGCAGAACCTCGGCTTCTTCTAATGTCCAAGCGTTGCACCTTGTCCACAGGCATTCTGCTCCTCCTAGGTCGGCCACTAACTGGGCAGCCTACTGAACTACAGCTTCTGAGGCCACCATTGAATTTAATAAGAGACCAAACTACCATACAAATGGGAGGAGGCTTGCTGTAGAATTAAGTCTCTCATCCCTGCTGAGAATTTGACCATATCAGGGCCACCAAATGTGTCTTCATAAATTGCTTCCCTTACACGTAGTTTGTGGATATAATTTTGAAGGTCCTCCATGGAGGACCACATCCCTGTACAGAGATATATCAGATTTATTCGGCAATAGTAGCAGGGTGCCATTTACCATTCTACTATAGAATGGCTTTCATTAAGATATTGATTACCTGCCTGAGAGCAGGATGAACAGTCACGATGGGCAACTTGGATTTTTCCAAGCCATTCACAAAAACACTTCCCGCCCCAGAATCCCACAGTCTTAATAACCAGGCTGGCACACTTTCTCTAGGCTTCTGCCAAAATCACTGTGTCAAAATCCATCAATTCCATTGCTGTATATGGCCAGGCTGTTGTGTGCAATTGAGTCTGGGCAGGGGGACCACTGATCAGGCAGCACTCCTGCTGGTCTATACTGTACTTTTTGTACTTCTTTTGTGTTCTGAGTTATAACAGGATGGACCTCTAGTGGTACTGTCAAAATCGGAGATTTTAAATCTAATTTAGAATTTTTGTTTTCCTGATCAAATAAGTCTGTTGATTCAGGAGTCTGGTCATTGTCTATTGAAATGTTATGAACTCGACCTATTGGAAGATGCAGAATTAGTTTCTTCCCCATTAATATGCCAAGTTCTTGCTCTAAATTATCATTATAGTCTATTGAAAGTTGGCTTTCATTTTCTAAATCGTTATTCCTCACTTCAGCATGATGTAAAGCAGCTAATAGTGGCCATGCCACTGCGAAGGCAGCTGACAGTCTTTCTTTTGTGACTAGTGTATCTTTGTTAAGCCCCTGAAAGTAATCTGCCATGAGATATGGGGAGATATTTCCCATAACATGTAGGGGGCCTCACTTTTCAATGGTAACTGCTAGTTCATAATAGGAAGATCCCACAAATCCTAGGAATTGCCCTGGAATCATTCCATCTAGGGGGGTAGTGTTCCCCCCTCCCCCAACCTATTTGTAGAAATCCTATAGAAAGGACACAAAGTTAATTCTAGTATACTTAGCCTGCCTGGCTCACCAAGTGTATAATCAATGAATATACAGCTGTTACAATTACAAAATAAACAAGATAGCTTAGCTAAGCAGGTTATTACACCAAAGAAAGAATAGATAGAGTACTTACCCTTATCCTGAGCTCACTGTAAAATTCCAGAGGAGAGATCTCCAGAAAGTGATCCTTCCCCTCTCGTAGTCAGCTCTTAAATGGGTCTAGGAGAGGTGTGGCCAGGCTCCACCCCTTCCGGCAGCACAGGTGAATTGCTTTCACCTGTGCTCCCAGCACTGACTCATTGCTCACCTCGGGTGATCAATCAGAGGTTCAGGCTGTGATTCAGCAGTTTCCATGTATATGTGTACGTTAATTACAGTAGCCCAGTATGTTTAATGCAGTGGCCTAGCTGATGGACTGGGTTTGCATTTACCCAAAGAGTTCATTTTGTTCCATTGTTTGAGAAGAATGGCACTAGGTCAATGGGAAAGTAATAATACATGGTGTTACCAGCTATAAAAACAATAATTTTATATGTATTTATAGATCTTCAGGAGAAATCTTGACGTTATGGTCACTAAAAGTCAGTCCTTTTGAGGGGACCAGAAATGTCAAGTGAACTGAGAATCCTAGGCTTTTGGCACTTTACTAGAGAGAGTGTTAGCAAGGTCATAGGAAGTAAAAACTGCCCTCCAAAATTTTCCTTGTTACTGAATAAATCTTTACAATGCAGAACATTGTGATTTTTTTTGTTCCTGATCACAGTGTGGCTAATGTTTTTTAAAATTAGTGAACACTGTGAGTTAAATGGGGTGAAAAAAGTCCACAGCGTTTTAAAAACAAAACAGAGGATTGTGGAATGAGAATGTGCTCTGCTTACTTTAAGGAAAGTTTTTCCATTAGCTTCAAAGGAAGTAATATTAGGTTTTGAGTGCTTGTAATAGTTATAACCCAATTTATCCAGATAACAAGATCTTTGTTAGCTGGAATCTTGGCAACACTATGTGCTTCAGTGCAGATTGTGAATGATAATCAACCTCAACTTCCACTGACCCAGGATTTGAAGAACTGTAGTATGATGTATAGTCTTAATTCCTATAATTATGTGTAATAATATTGTGTTGTCATTGATGTTATCACAATTGGTTTAAAAACTTGTTTATAGCAAAATATTACAGATTGAGGCAGTGATTTTCTGCAGGAATTTGCAGCCCATAGAGAATGTTGGTAGAATAGAAGTTGATTTGGGTATTCAAATGAATTCGCATACATATGGTTTTACTGGTGTGTATATATAAAAATAAGTAGGCTTTTAATAAGCAGTTGATAACCCAATACTTTCCATTCTAAAATGGTTCTTTCTTATTTTAAAAAGGGCTTGTTGTCTTTTTAGAAATTCCTGTGTTTCTTTTGTATGCTCTAAGTCTTTGAAAACTGACAGCCAGAGATTTGTTTGGAGAAGCTAAAGTTAATGTGAGGACTGGGTGTATTCTACTTCTGGCAGCACCAAGACAGTGCACTTTAGAAACATGAGTAAAGAGAGCAGGAGTCTGGAAGCTTTGAGGGCTAAGCTTGTTACAACTACAGATATAACCCCAGGCAGGACTTTTTGTCTTATTTTCTACCCTTACAAAGAGGAGATACAGGGAACAACTCACAAGGTAACTATGGATGTAGATTAATGTCTGTGAATCTGGAAATAGTCAAGACTGAATAAACCATTAAACATTATATGATGCAGCAGAAGTGTTGAAGATCAAATACTTCAAGAGTGCAAATGCACCTACTGAAAGAGTCTTGTTCTTTATGCCTAGGTGAAGTTGGGATTTGGGGTGAAAACCCAAATGCAAGATGCAAGTAAAGTCTAGTCTATAATGCAGATGGACAAAGAGGGCTTGATTTGAATTACACAAACAATAGTTTTGCTGACACTTCCTATATCTTACTTTGGAAAATAAGCCTGCAGCGTGCAGTCTGGAAGGCCTACTGTATCCTGGGTTGCAACAAAAGAGGGATGGCCAGCAATGAGAGGGAGGTCCTCCATAGGAGGCTGTCCTCCTATGCTCTACCCTTGTGATGCCCCATCTGAAGTACTGCATCCAGGTTCAGGGCCCCCAGCATAAAAAGAAGTCATGGAACTGTTGGTGTGGGTCCAGAGAAGGGCCATGAAGATGATCAGAGGACTGGAATGCTTCTCCTATGAAGACAGGCTGAGGGAGCTGGGTTTGTTCAGCCTGGAAAAGAGAAGGCTTTGAAAAGACCTTGTTATGGCCTTCCAATACTTACGATCAAGAGGGAAACTGAATTTTACACAGTGGGATAGTGAGTAGGGGGATGGTTTTGAACTAAGAGGGAAGACTTAGGTTAGATACTAGGGGAAAATTATTTACTCACAGGATGGTGAGGCACTGGAAGAAGTTACCCAGAGAAGCTCTGGATTTCCCATCCTTGGGGACTTCAAGGCCAGGATGGATGTGGCTATGGGCAACTTGATCTAGTGCGTGATTCAGTGGGTGGTAATTCTGCATACAGTGGGGTGGTTGGAACTAGCTGATCACTGATGTCCCTTCCAACCCAAGCCATTCTATGAAACCAAAATCCCAGTCTTCACCTACTGCTTTAGTGGGCGCCTGACTGCATGCTACATATGGGTGCTTTTTCTACCTTTCCATTTACTCTTATAAATAGCTTTTGGAAATTGTTCCTCAGAAGAGTTCGTCTTACTTTGTGAATTATCTTCCCACTTTCTATCCCTCTACTAAAGATTTCTTGTTACTACCACTTGCTTATTTTTGCTGCAAATTACTCTGCCAAACTGTAAGACTGAGAACTGTGAAGCACTGTCTGAACTGAGGAAATCATTTGGATATAATTATGTCTGATGATTTTCAGAACCTTCATTTCTCCCATTTCCATTGTTGATTTCATTATGTGAATCAGTCTCATTTTGTTATCCAGTATTTTAACATTTTATGTAACTACTCTTGAAATGCAAGTATTTTTTCCTACTGTACCTAAGTCTTTGGCAGGATTAATAAATATATTGATATTGTATTAAATATCTTTCCCAGTGAGTTTAATTTTTGGTGTGCTCCAGCTGAAGTTGTTAGACATAGTGCCTAGCTTACAAATCACTGAAAAAAGCATGTTTAGTTTTTCCCAGCTGTTCTATGTTGAGGTTGCTCAACATAGTCTGGTTGTCTTCTGTGAACAGATAAGACAAGAGATTAATGGAGTGACAGATGAAAATTTTGAATGACTTGAGTTTGTGCTTGGTGGCAGGAGTAGGGGTTTGTGTTTCTGTTGGTTTTGTATGGAGTTTGGAATCACACTGTTTCAAATGAATTCAAGCACATAACTCATGCTCATACAGTTCTTTGCTTGTGTGTTGAAGTGGATTTCTGTTCAGGAGAGTTATAGCAGGCCTCTGAATTTCAGCCCTCTGAATTTGTCTCCTGCTTTGGTGGGAAGTAATACAGTAAACCATATGTTTACAGAGATCTTCTCCACCACTTGCCTATATTATTTCATACATTAAAAGCCCAAGCAATTAACACTAGTTGTTCGACATTATCTGACCATTATAGTGAAATGACCTCAGTTTTTACAGGTGTTTGTGTAGCTGATTTTCCCTGTTTTCAGTAAGAATTATCCACTTAAATGCCTTTAAGCCCTTTTTCAGGTGTATGCAGTTCAACACACACTCTTGTGTGTGCATGCTCTGGTCCTCTCTCATGTTATCCATGTGAATAGTCCATGAACATTAAATCCCTGTAGACTAAAATGTTTACTGAAAATTTGTTTGAATGGCATCATATGTATAGGTCAGTGAAACATGATGTGAACAGGCCCTTGAGAGAATACAGGTTATCAGAAACATTTGGAGACAGAAAATATTGCAGTATGCAGTGTGCATGATCTGAGGAAAAACTAGAGTGAGATGAAACATCATGATGTAGTGTTCTGTGAAATTAGGTAAGTTTTAATTTTGTTTCTTAAATGGCCCAACAGACGTTGATGCTCCTCATCAGTGAAAGTTTTCCAGTAAGAGTTTGTAAGGCAAGACTTCCTGCTCCAACCTTCTACATTTATAATGATAGCTCTTGTTGGAATTACTTCATTGCAGTCATGGCAAATTTCATCTCAGAACCCATCCAGGCAATAGTCTTCTCTTAGAGTTTCTGGTCTCCCCAGGAGGCTGTGTGATGCTGAGAGCTGGAAGCCTTTCCTTCTCATTGCCTCAGCTTGAATGTGAGGCAGGAGTTTGTTCTGATGTGAAGTCTTCTCTGGACTATACCAACCTTAGCATCTAGAGATTTGGCATCATAGAATAGGAACAGCTATACACAAAAGGCTGCAGAGGGAGGTGGTGGTGCCTCTATCCCTAGAGGCTTTCAAGAAATGTGGATGTGCCACTTACAGATATGATATA
This sequence comes from Centrocercus urophasianus, assembly GCF_019232065.1. Lineage (NCBI taxonomy): Eukaryota > Metazoa > Chordata > Aves > Galliformes > Phasianidae > Centrocercus > Centrocercus urophasianus. The sequence continues at coordinate 33,682,494 of NW_024884586.1, read as the reverse complement.
GCCAGCACCACTGATGGGTGCTTCAGTGATTGGATTAGATGATCTTAGTGGTCTTTTCCAACCTTAATGATTCTATCTATCTGTACATACAGGAAATATGACAAGTCTGTGATCCTGGAGGTTCTCTCTGTGCTGATAGTTTTAAAAAGTGTTTAATTAAACAAACAAACAAAATGCAGAGCTTTAGCTTTGAGTGTCAAATCATGTCCATTGATTATAATTCATGTGTCTTTGCCTTTGCTGGGAGTCAGCAACACTCAGTGACTGAATTTGGGAGCAGAGATCTTTTTTTTTTTATAAATTATTATGATTAGACTCTCTGAAGAATTTTTTCTCATGTCTTGGAACAAAGTAAGCCAGCCAGCCACAACTGTAGAAAAGAGTAGTATCTGTGCCCTTCCCTCTCAGTGTGGAGGCAGGAACAGAAGCACCTGAAAAACAAACCAGCTACAAAGATGCTCCTCATTACTCCTTTCCTGTAACACTGGAACTAGGAAGAATTGAGTGTTTCTGTGCTCAAATCTTCATGAAGTGTTTTAGCATTTGGCCTTAAGAGGCTCTGCAGAAAACAGAACAATTTCATGAAGAGTACACTAAGTATCTCATGCAGGGATCTTAAAAAAGTAAGATGTTGCTTACCTGTAGGGAAATGATGAGAGAAGCAACTACCAAGCCTTGGTTCTTGAAAAAAGAGCTATATCCCTAGCTGAGAGATCATGGTATGGTAATTGTCTACTCCAGATTTTCCAGAAACTGGAGCAAGTCCAGCAAAGGGCCAAAAAGATGGATAAGGAATTGGAGCATCTGCTGTACAAGGAGAGGTCTATAGAGCTGCTCAGCCTGAAGGAGAGAATATTCAGGGAGGGGACCTATATGAATAGTGTATAAATTGCACATAGAAAGAAGGCTTAATCGGGCTCTTTTCTGTGGTGCCCAGAAAAAGAATAAGAAGAAATGGGTGTGCATACAAAAAATACCTCATCTGAACACAACAAAAAAGCTTGCTTACTGTGAGGGCTGTCAGACACCAAACAGATGGCTAAAATTGGTTCTGGAGTCTGTGGGAGTATTCAAAGCATGACTGGACATGGTCCCTGGGGTCTCCAAAGCTGACTTAGATTATCCATTTTATCCTCAAAAATTCTAAGATTTTGTGATCAGCCAAAACTACACAATAAACATACACCTTTTATGTAAAAATAAAGCCTCATTTCTGACACTTTCATTTAGCCCAAGTGATAAAATGTTCATTACATTACAGAGAAAATCAAAAGGAGCGGCTGTAGCAACAGGGCTAGAGTACTTCAGGCTGAAATTCCTTCACGTAACATTTCACAATGTTGTGTGAAGTATAACAGGTTTAAGAAAAACACTGAGACAAAAATATGATTTTTTTTTTTTCAGAACATTTGAGAAGATATCGTAGTTACATTATCACCTAGGTCTTCCTCATGCCAAGCGACTGTTACAGTACTGCAAATATTAGGTACCACTCATCACCAATGAATGTTATGATTTTAGGAGAGGGACAAATATGGAGAGAAGTTTAGACAGGAACTTCTGGTTTAGAGCCTTGTGAGGGATCTGTAAGATGTTAGAATATGATTCACAAAAGAAACTGAATGTAGCTGAATGAAAAATGTATGTGCATGAATATTCTCGCCCATGCAAATGTTAGAACAAGAACAAAAAAAAAAAGAGGAAATAAGATCTGCTCTAAAACTACTCTTTTACACAGTGTTGTGATGACTGGGAGTGGTATGAAGTAGAATCTATTCTCAAGTTGAATTTATGCCTTGTAAAGGAAAGAATTAAGATTCATTGGATTAAAGAAAGAATAACAAGCATGATTTTGTAATCTATTGATGAGACACTCGTGGGATACTTGCATTAGAGAATGCTTTTCCTATTTAAAGGGTTGGAATTTCCCATAAGTCTTTTGGAAATAAAAACCCAGCAACATCCAGGGCTTTGGGAAGAACATTTTATTGCTAAGCGTATCTTTAAACAAAATGCAAATAAGAAAAGAAAAAGAATCAAAAAGGAAGAAAAAGAACGGTGAAAAAAGCAATAACATCACAATAACTCAAAAAAAAATTCTTAAGATTGTTCATAAAGCAACAGGGATATGGTAGAAGCCCACATACAGGAATGCACATGTTCCCCAAAAATGTCCAATAGAAACTTACACAAAAAAAGGAAAGTGTAATTGTTTTTTTTTCCTCTTAACTTAAAAAAGGAAAGCAAAAAGGAAAGGAAGAAAGGAAATCATTTCACAAGACTCCAAGACTCCAAGAACAGCAATCTTTTACAGACATCAAGATATAATCAACTCTATATAGTTTTGGCCAGTTAAATCATCTAAAATCGTGCTTTCATACCTTTTTAAAACCTGTCTTTTTTTTCTTTTTAGTATAAAAAATAAAAAAGGAAAAAAAGGCTCAACCTCTCACGCACACGCACCACGCACACATACACACTGAAAATATTTGTTAACATGAAAGCGGCTTCTCTAAGTGTTTGAGAAGGCTGTTTCTTTGAATTTAAGTTCCCATGTGCGTGTGTGTATTTGATGACACTTCTTCAAAGTCAAATATTCATGCGACTTATGAACACCAGCAAGAGTAGATTTCTAAACCTAAACAGCTGATTAGTTTTCATCTGTATACAGAAAAAGTGTACATTTCTGATATTTCAGAGTTCTCAATCCATCTTGTTTTTGTTGGTTTTCTCTCTTTCTCCCTCATTTGCTCTTTTTTTTTTTTTTTTTTTTTCTTTTTGTATGTGACAGGCATGGCCATCAAACCACCTGGCTATTTTTTCTATACAGTAAGTAATCCTTTTCACAGTAACTGGGAAAATGTAGGAACCAAACAACCAAATTAAATCAGTTAAAAACAAAAGACATTCCCAATTTAACCATAAAACAGTATATACACCTTCAGGGTATTCATATAGAAATTATACTAGCAAAAAAAATAGTAGTAAAATATGTAAACAAACTTTCAGGTATTTTTTCTTGACACAGGTAACTGACAAAGCTAAAACACACGCTTTCTTCACATCTTACGGTTTGCTTTTGTTTTCTGTTTCTTTTTACTCTGTTCTTCAAGAACATTCTTATTCCACATTAAGACCATAACAGAACTTCTGTTCCAGTCGTCCCATCAAACATACCATGATAAATATATCTGTGTGTATATATATATAATATTATTAAATTCATTTTTCTTTATTATTTTGTGTGTCACAGCAGCTTTATTTTCTTTTATATAAAAGAGAAGGAAAAGAGAGAATAGGGCAAATGGAAAGACATGATCTGAAATGTCAAGCTACAAAATTAAAGTATTACATATGAAAAAACAGTTTCGTGTCAAAAAAAAAGAAACTATACATTTTTGCATTCTTTTACAAGTGGTTAACTTTTCATACATTTTATGGGTCTTATCACAAGTTGAACTCCAGTGGTGTCTTTCTGATCTCTTTATTAAACTGATTTTTTATTTTTTTTGCATGCATTGCAGTCAGTCACAGAACTAGAACCTGGAGGAAGGCTCCTTTATTTTTGCAAGGTATATTTAGCTCAGAATGACTAACTGTTTCTTAAGCATCCTTTTTTTTGAATCTTCAAATCCTTTTAACAATAGTTTGGCTGTGCTATCACATACTAAGTGATATTCTCAAATAATTCCAATGATTCTGATCAGAACAGACCCAAACCCATCTATTCTTCAGTTCATTTGCAAATCCTGGTGGCAGATCCAAGGGGACCAGCTCTCCATAATTTTCTTCATCAGCACCCATCACATACTTTCACTGCATTGTTAGCAAATAACTTACTGCAAGACGACGGTTTCTAGAGACAACACAACCAGATATGCAGAGTAAACACCATGAGTAGCTTTTGAGTTCATATATGGCAATAGTCTCTCTTTATTTATTATGGATTTTTTTTCCGAGATTTCTTCTCAACACATATCATGCTCCCCACCCCCACAACATTCCTCTCAACCCTTTCCTCCCACACCCAAAAGTAAACAAAATCAAAAATAAAACAACCCAAGAAACCAAACCAAATCAAAATCCAACAATCTCCAAAATCATTTATTCCCCTCCTCCAATCTCAAAAAAATTAGGTGTGCTGGACACAGCCAGATCAGTTTGTTAGATATTTTTTTTGTTGTTTAATAATGTTTGCATTTTTTTCTTTTTCTTTCTTTCTTTCTTTTTTTTTTTTTAAATAACTAACCTGCAAAATTATTGATACAGTCAGGAATCATGAACATTGTTAAAGACTCACTTGGAGATATGAAACAAGTAAGCCATGAAGTCTTCTACTTTTGCAGAAAGTTCAGCGGAGGAGGAGATTTGGAGACGTCCAAGTTCACTAACAGGGCAGAGCTGTATGCGCCATCTCCAGAACGCTAAGTGTGCTTTATAATACATTAGGGCAGAGTTTGCTGACTCCAAGTGATGACTGAGACATTAACAGTCACTGCTGATATTTTTTTCCCAATACTTTTTCCCACAAACGATATCTCCTAATCTCGTTCACTGCAATGATTCTGATAGTTAAATCTCATTAAGTATTTATATATTTATATATAAATAAGTATTCTTTTTTACACATAATACTCTTTGTCCTTGTTTTTCTGTTTCTTGTGGCCACTCTTTGAGCTCTGCTGCTTCTCCTTCATGAGCGTGCCGTTGCTCTGGGCTGAGTTGCTGATGTAGTTTCGCGTCTCGTCCACCTGATAGGACCCCTCGTCCCTGTTCCTGTACTTGTACATGGCGTACAGGAGGATGAGGATGCAGAGGGCGGCAGCAGCCACAATGCCGACGACCATCCCCGTTGTGCTGCTCGACTCGCGGACCACCTCTGAGGCCCCCGGAACCCGTCTGATTCCTGGCTCCGTGGGGTTTGCTGTGGGCACATTACGGAACATGGGGGAAGTGATTAGCGGGCTCTTCAGCTTTGTGCTGTCTAGCTCATAGGCAGTGGGCAACGGAAGCAAGACTATGTCAGGCTGGGGTTTGAGCTCACGGTTATTCATTTTGCCGGCTGGCAATTTGGGTACCATCCCAGTCGAGGACGAAGCTGTGGAGCGGATCAGCTCAGGGGACAAAGACGTGGTAGTAGTCCTACCAGTTTCGGAGACTTTGTTAGGTCTAAAGTCCTTGGATTCCCACTTGGGTGCGTGTGCTTTGTAGCCACCTTCGAAGATTGAAGTGGAAAGACTCTTATCTGTTACCAAGGAGAAGGTGGTGTAAAAATCTTCATCATCAGTAGGGGGTAGGTTAGAGTCAAAGGTTTCCCCTGAGCCATACCCAGATATCACCAAGCCATCATCATCACAACCATCGCTGCCTTGGTCCGACAAGCAAGGTAACCCCGCCTCAGAGGTCATGGACAGGGAATCTTTGGTGGTCTCAATAATGGTGAGGAGGGGGCGAAAGGTAGGGGGAAGTGTAATGAAAGGTGCACGAGTAGCAATAGGAGGGATATCTAAAGGGTCTTCTACAAGTAGAGGAATAACTAATTCACCTCCTGGGATGGAAAAGAGAAGAAAAAAAGAAGATTAGTACACATTACTGATACAAGACACCATTTTCAAGTCTCGTAAGGGCGGTACAAGGATATGGGCATTATGAATAAGTGTCAGGGATCAGATTTCCTGCCCAGCTACACTATGAATAACTTTCTTGGGGGTTTCTTTGATTCTTGTATCCCACTCTGCTTCTGGCATTGATCAATCGTGTTCCATTTTCTTTTACCCTAGCCTATGCTAGGTTTGTGGAGTGAAACACTACAAATTTTTGGGGACTCAAATTTTTGCTTTTGAAGATACTCTCAAGTGACTCTCTGGGCATCAGTTTTTGGCACTGGTATTTCTTGAGCAACTAGTTACAAGACTGTTAAAATGAACTATTTCAGACCACCAGTACAGCTATGTCCTCAGGGGGATTTTACTGTTCATCTTAACGGTTTTTCCTCCTCTGGTTCTTTTCATTTAAGAAAGCACTGGTATTTCTTCTCTGATACTCAAGTGTGTTTTCCCTCTGTAGTATTTTCTAAGGCCTTTCCCTAAGGCCTTTCCCATTCATCCGTTTCTTCTTGATTGTTGCCTGGTTTTTAAATTGTGAGAACATTCATGAAAGATAGATATGGCATAAGAACCAGGTACTTACTAGTGTCCATGAAGGTACAGAGCTCTACTCAAAGGTTGTTCATTTCTTTTTAATCTTACCTTTTTGTTCTACATTAGACATGTCCCTTGCCTTTTGTCTTCTTGGGCTACTAATGTCATATCATCTTGAGCTTTTGTTCTTCTTTATATCCTTTTAGTATAATTTGATTAAAAGTTAAGAAAATAATTAATTGTGATTGATGATGCAACTAAATAAGCACTCGGATGACCCAAATTAATTGTGCTTGAATCCGCACAACAGAAATTTCTTCACACCTGCTGATATTCTTTATACATAGATACCAGTGATATATTTTCCCAGCATGGTAGCTAGGTGCCTACAAAGGACTAAACATGAGGTAAACTTATAGCCTACTCTGGAAGTGTAACTTAGCTATAGCTGCAACTTCTGTACCTTACTGAAGTATAACGTGAAACGAGAAAACCAGAGTGTCATTTCTAAGACTGGCTTCTGTACAGCAAAATTGTTACTCATAGCTGAGTAGTTTTGATTTGTCTGTATTTTGTAAAATGAGTGTATTTTCTCTTTTGACCTTAGAAATAATTAACACTCCAGCATTTTACTCTGGTATGGAGGTATAATTCATTTCTTTAATTCACTGAGTTGAGACTGCATAGTCTTCTGTTAACATGCAGGTTGCTGACACATTTTTAGGTCATTGCTTTTGAAAGTTTGTGTATGAATCTTCCCTTGGCCATTTCTCTTTGGTTAGTCACTTAAGGTAGATGATTTAAATATAAACTGAAGATTTTATTTGATACAATGAGTAGTCATCCAGATCTGTTGGAAATAGCACAAGTCATATTTAAATACTTGTAGGAAAGCATTAATTAATTTGTATTCACTGGTTCTTAAAGAAAGAGATGCAAAAAGAATTTTAGGTTCTAAATAAATAATTCCAGCTTTTACTTAAAGTTTAATAAATTGAAACAGTCAGAATTAACTCACGCATACCGGGGTAGAAATGAGGCTAAAATAAAGAATATGGCACTTTACATATCTTCTTAACACACCTGCATGCAAAGTGATTTTCAAAACGAGATAAAAAGGGCCAACCTGAATGTGCCGTTTAGTTTTTTGAACTTCCTCAGCATAGTCATACCACTTCTCTTACAGAAAGACAAAGAAGAAATACGTATAGCAAAAAATATGGAAAAAGCAAGAAATTTAATCTGCCAAGTGGGTACGCAACATTTTGTGTTTGCGCATCTGAGTTGTTTTTTGTTCAGTGCAAACCGGAGCATGTAATATGATTTAGATATGTCCAGAAGCTCTATTCACGGTCAGAGTGGGGCACATATAACATATGCAAACAGGTGGTCTCAAGCTAATCTTGAAGTATACCTCAGAGGAAAATATCATCTGTGAGTCTGCAATTAAAAATGAATAAAAATATTATAATTTAAGTGCTTATTAAACCAACTTGCACAGATGTGTTATTTAAGTTCCTGAAAGGCAGGTGTAAATAGTGTCCCTTTAAGTGATTTTTTTTTTTTTTTTTTAAGATCGCTGTTTTGCTGTTAAACAACAGTATTTGTCTGTGAATTTCATGCACCATCTGTGACATCCAATTGGAAAAAAAATCAGTTTTGCAGCTTTTAACTGTTCATCTAAAGCTTTGAAGTACCTTTGTTATTAGATTATATTAGCACATGACTTTAGTATGCAGCTCATCTGCCACACACTGGGGCAATATTTTCGGCAGTTTTCTTCTAAAAATGAATTATTCTTGTCCTGTTTACAATTAATTTCATCAGAGGAATCAGAAACATCTCATATTTAGTATTAAAATCTTTCTTTTTCTCCCAGTAAGCCTTGAGCCTTGCCTTAAAAGCAGGTAATAGTTCTACAGTTGTGGGTTTTTTGTTTGTTTGCTTTGGTTTTTTAAATATTTATTTATTTATTTATTTTCTGTTAAGGACTTGAGTCAATGATAAAGGCTGCTGCCATCATAGTCATCCTGAAATGTCAAGGAAAGTTGATTGGGTTGCTAAGACAAGTGATGTGTCACATAACTGAAGGAGACCAGATCAAAACTTTTTTTCATTCAGCAAGTCTGGTGGAATAACAGGACTGAATCAAGAATGAGTTTTACAGACTTTTAATTTCACATTGGATGGAAGAAGAGAAATATCTTTCATACCAGGAAGACTGGATGAACTTTAACTTACAACTATTTAATTTCGTCTCTAGCTTCATTCCTGTGCCCAACAAACCATACAATTTTTGCTTATACATTAAGGAAATAGGCTATTAAAAGTCCTTAATTAGTAATCATTCTCTGTTAAGGAGTTCATTTGGTATATCTACTTAAGATAGCATATTTCAGGAGAATAACTAGTAGATGGCTTTATGTGGTGTGGTGATGGTTTGAATGTTTGTTTTTTCTTTGTTTGCAATGGGAAAAACTGTGAGACACGTTGAAGAAGGTAACTTGGAAAAAGCACTCTGTAAATGCCAAATGTGGGCACTGTTTTATTGGTATGCTAGGCACCTATGCAAATCTTATAGTTAGATAGAACTTATAGGTCTAATAGTACACATAGACAATGAACACTTCTTGGGGTATCCAGTTTATAGTTTATAGAGCAGCATCCTGTAAGATGACATGATGAAAATGCCTCTCAGTCTAAAAAAATGAAGAAAAAAGTGCTATCTAAGGATGACAGCACGTGTGAATTGTGAAAAGCTCCATGGAAACTGTGAGAAACATGATCACAAACATCTATGGGGGGAACAAGTGCAAATTTTCTTACTGTACTTCGAAACAACTGTGTTACTGATACTACATTTCTCTTTGTAAGAAACACAAGAGGGAGTGCGATGATAGGCAGATGATGAGAGTGCATGCAGGGGGGGCCATGGAGGCTCACAGAGTGACAGATGAGACAACAGGAAACTGCCTAGAGCCAGTGAACCCTTTGATGGAGAATTGGTGCCTCTTGCCCAGGGCTCCAGGTTGCTTTAAAGATAAGCTCTGAAAGCTTTAAAAGACAAAGTGCAACATCATTGCCAAGTCTCTTCATAAGGGATTGTCAGACTCTGAAAGGTTGGCTGTGAAAGACAAGTAGCTTTGAGACAAGTACTTTTTTAATTGTATGAGTTTCAAAAGGGTCAAGTGTCACGTCCTTCATTTTAGTCACAACAACCCCAAGACAATTCTACAGGCCTAGGGAGGAGTGGCTGGAAAGCTGCCTGATGAAAAGGGACCTTGGTGTACTGATGGACAATCGGCTGAATACGAGCCAGCATTGTGCTCAGGTGGCCAAGAAGGCCTATGGCATCCTGGCTTGTATCAGGCATGGTGTGGTGAGCAGGACTAGGGAAGTAATCCTGCCTCTGTATTTGGCATTGGTGAGACTTCACCTCAAGTACTGTGTCCAGTTTTGGGCACCTCAGTACAGAAAGGACATGAAGGTGCTGGATCACGTGCAAAGAAGGGAAACAAGGCTTGTGAAGGGCTTGGAGAATGTGCCCTATGAGGAGAGGCTGAAAGAACTGGGGCTGTTCAGTTTGGGGAAAGGAGGCTGAGGGAGACCTCACTACTCTCTTTCTATATCTATAAGGTGCTTATAGTGAGAGCGGGGCTGGTCTCTTCTCACTGGTGACAGGTGACAGGATGAGGGGAAATGACCTCAAGTTGTGCCAAGCTAAGTTTAGGTTGGATATCTGGAAACACTTCTTTACAGAAAGGTTGTTAAGCACTGGAATAGGCTCCCCAGGGAGGTGGTTGAGTCACCATCCATGGATGGGTTTAAAAATCGTTTGGATGTGGTGCTCAGGGATGTGATTTAGCAGAGGGTTGTTGGAGTTAGGATAGTATGGCTAGGTTGTGGTTGGACTTGTGGATGATCTTTAAGGTCTTTTCCAACCTGAGCGATTCTATGATTCTGTGATTCTCTGATTCTATGCTTTAAAGATTTGAGTCTCTGGATAAAAGTAAGAAGGAGGCTCTGAAACACCTTGCCTGAAGACTGGAAGGTAAGGTTGAGGCAGGTTTAATGTTTCATATTGCTATGTGAATTTGGGCCTTGGATTCCAAACAAATATTCATATGAGATTTTGACTCTGTGGATGATATGGACTGTTCTCTGGTAGTTAGAGGTTTCTTTCACTCCTTTCTACTGCTGGCTGCTGAGCACCAGTTAGCGGTATGCTGTCAGGATTGCTTTTGAATTCCAAAGATTTCACAGGGACTTTTCAGACCTCTGCTTTCTCTCCCAGGCAGGGAGCAGGTAGTTCCCCTTAAGAAATAAGTTTTTTAAAAGCTTATTTTGACAAGAATTAAATGGAAGGGAAACCTATAAAGTGGTTTCCTCTGCAGTGGGTAAGATACTAAATTAGTTTGCCCATCAACAGCAGCATTACAAAAATGTTAATGAATAGCAAAGGAGTAGCAGCACTGTGAGAACTGAGGTCTGTGAGGTAGGAACCCTTGTGCCAAACAGCCCTATCCTTCTCTTGCCCTTTTCACATCATGAAACAAACACAGTGTGTATATTCCTTAAAAGTGAGCCCTTAAATCTATCACATACACAATTTTCACAGAGTTGTGCTTTTCTTTAAACTACCAAGATCACTGGGGATATAAAAGGTCTACTTTAGCCTTGAAGCTGCCCTGCTTCTTCTGTATGAGTATATTTATAGATATATAATTCATACCTCTGGGGTTGATCTCCAGTAAGAGTTCTCTGCCACTGGAAAACACAGTGTGTTAAAAATTTAATAGAAGCCTTATGAACTGTAAGGATGTTGTGGGTGAGTCATGAACGCAGAGGGCACTAAAAAAGGGAAAAATAAAAACTGAAAAACTGTAGCAGCTGCCAGCTTTCATCTTCACAGCCACGACTGCTTAACTGGAGACTCAGGAAGAAGACTGATAAGAGTATAATGGGCACGCAAAGATGAAATCTTGAGTGGTGTTGATAAGGGACACACCCTTAATGTCTCTTTCTTTTCCAGCTGTGTTTGAAGAGCTTTTATATTACATCCAAATTCTGCAGCCAAAGTTCATCATTTGCATTTTATTCTTATGATGTTCCTCTGAAATTTGAATGTTTTTAGTATGACATACTTGTCATAGAAAACAATTCCTTACCTTTTCCCCTCTGAATCAAAGCAATATCAGTGCCAATAATTTCTTATTAAATTACTGAGTTCATAAACTTCAATCTAATGGTGTTTTACTTAATTCTCCTTTGAGCTCTCTGAGAATGAGAAGGGGAAAATATTCACAGGAAAAGCAATGCTAACACAAAGCCTAGTAGATGAACCTTCTTAATATTATTTTCTACCTTTGCAGTGATTTAAGTGCAATTGACGGTCAGTAGTAGAGAGAAAAATCTTTCCCATAGTGGAATACTGCAACATTTCACCTCAAATATCTTCTTTTGGTGCACTCAGAGTGATTAAAGCTGTACTTCTTGCAGTGGAGTTGATCATTTTTGCAGGCAGGATTTCAGAGCAAAGGTATTTGGGTGCCAGACACTGAGTTGCTTTGAATCAACTGGAACATGACTTTGTCCATCTCCCATTATTAGTTTGAACTCTCATGATTAATTGGTGACAGCTTCCTACTTGGTCAAATGATTTGTTCTGTTTTCAGCATCAGTGGTTTAAGGGACTTGCGAGTTGAACCTAAGATACCTTCTAAGTACAGTGTTAAGATGCAGGAATGCTAAAAACATGCATGCTTATAAAAGAATACAACCTTTTTTACTTTTACTAAAAGCTCATTTTTGTTTGAAGAAATCAACCCAAACCTCTTCTGAAATTTTCTGAACATGGTTTTCAGTAGGGAAGTATTTCTCAAATGTAAATTTTCTGGAAGATACTAGCAAGCTTGATTCTAGTCATAATATGATGAGTGTGTTTACCTGGGAAGAGTACACTTGAGAGTATCAGTTAGAATGGACATTGGGCAGATAATCAGCAGTCAGAAAATTAATAGAAATAAAACACTTTCATTAGAATTACATAGGAAAAATGTAGAACTGCAATAAGAAGACCTTGAGAGCTACTGAAATGCTTGAGAAGTCTCATCGGCTTTCCTTTGAAATGAAAACTGCAGCATTGGACTACATACAATTTAAGTATTTTAAAAGAAAGTAGCTTTACTGGTGATTCATTTTGGGAAAGGGAAAGGGGAATGAAAGCTAGAGAGACAGACTGATAAAAAACAGGAGCAAACTACCACAGGTTCCTTTACCCCCTCCTATGTAGAATGCAATCCGGTAATAGACAATACACAAAGAGCACATAACATAAAAGCAAATACAAATTGATTTAAAAATAAATAAGTGAATTTGTATACTTTTCCCAAAACAAAATCATGTACTAGAAAAGAAAAATGCCACAGCAACAAGATCAGAGAAAGGAAAAAAATAAGTCAATCACTTTATCAGCAAAAAAAAAGTTAAAATTTAAAAGAACTGAAAAAAAAACGATGAAAATAAAAAAATACCTTTTTAAAAAACTAATCAAAAATACATAAAAATACTTAGAAAGCATACCACATTGATTTCATAACAGTCAACTTACATCAACAAATTGCCCGCATGTTTTTTGGCATGAAAAGAAAAATTTACAAAAGAAAGTTGTGTAAGAATGCTCTTGGACAAGTAGCATTGCCACATTCTTGTAACTTGCTTTTTTTTTCGTTGTTGTTTCTTAAAAACTTTTTTTTAGCAAAATGTTTATTATTTCTTTTTTAATATAATTGTTTTACAACAAAGGGCGATACAGGGAGGCAACAACACATACATCCACACCACATAACATGAAAAGAAAAAAATCTTGCACCTTAACAAATTCAAACTTTTTTTTTTTCCTGCTGTTTTTGGTTGTAATTTTTTTTTTTTTTTATCTTATGTAAAGTTGTTAGCATATTACACTTGAAAAATCCTGTACATTTTATAGAATTTACTTCTGCTTGTTTGCATATCTCTATAGATAATGTTTTTTGAAAAGCAAAGTTTGTTGCTCTTTTTGCCTTTTTGGTCAATTTGATATATATTTTTTTAAACATTTTCTTTTTTTCTATAATTTTTGTGTGTGTGTGTTTTAAGGAATGGATGACTGCACATAAAATTTTAACAATGCTAAAGAAAGGGGAGGTGGAGGGGAATTATGGGAAGAAAAAATGCCTAGGGTGGATGGAGTGGGACTGTAAAAATCTATGAGTGTACTACACAGGAGATGAAGATGATGGGAGTGAATGTGTAAGTCAGTTGCCATGTCCATGTAAGGGCGGTACGGAGTGATCTAGCAGCATTAGAGCTTCTGGCTGTAAGGAAGGGATGGGCAATATACAAAAACAAATGAGCATATTCATGCCCATCAACAAAAAGAAAGAACAGAACTCTAACATTGACAATCTCACAAACCCTAAGCTGCAACTTCTTCAACATGCAAGTTACAAAAAATTAATAATTATAGTATTAATATTTACATTTTCATCAAGTGTTCTCAAATTATAAAAACAGTTTAAACTTTTTCCTACTAAAAATAGCAGTAAAAATACATAAACTAATAATAATAATAATAATAATAATAATAACCAGAGAATAAAACCAAAAAAAAACAGGAAACAAGTATTATGCATTGGAATTGGAACAACTTCATCTGTAGCTACTCACAGCTTCTTTCTTTTTTAAGAATCACATCTCTGAAGTCCATCAGATTGATATGAGTACTCTCAGTAATATGAGGCAGTCATTTCTTGAGCACATCAAATCACTGTTTCAAATGTAATGACTGTGTTGGCACACCCTTTCCCCACTCAACTTAGCTTTTGCATTCAGATTCTCTGGAGAATCTCGAAAATACAGCTGTGGGATTCTGACAGTGAAGTAGTTCCATATTTAAAGAGGGAATTAAAGGGAGAAATTGCAGAAAACAATTCATAACTCTTTTGTTTTTGTTTTTCATTATTAGATTAGAACAAACCAAACCTAAGATAGAAATTCAAACATTGAAAAGAAATACATCAAAATATAACTATGTAGAGATATACTAAAAAAAAAAGCAAAAATGAAAAAGCACTTTGTTCCCAGTAAGAAGGGAGATAAGAATGATTGTGGGGGTTTAAAATTTTATTTTTAAAGAAAAAAATATTCCACACACTTTCAAAGATGAATGAACCAGATGCACACATTGAAAAGGAACAGACAAAGCAGTCTAGGGGCACTTTCATCATTTGGACATTTATTTTTCCTTAAGAATTTGATTTCTTACCCTTCCCTCCCTCTCTCATTTAAATTTGTTTTCAATTGTTGGCCAAAACCCCACTACCCTCCAATGTTGCTTTTTTTTTTAATACATCTTTTATTTTTCATCACTTCTTTTTAAAATAAACATGGAGAGGAAAAAAAAAAAAAAAAGGACGTGCAGTCTGGATGTACGTCATAAATAGACATAGAAAAAGATAGAAGAAATTGGCTGAGATCGACAAATGGGTTATATAATAGCTTAATTTTACTGTAGGATGTTAATAATAATGCATGCTTAAAGTAAGTTGCATTTAGGGAAAGTAGAAAAACAACAGCAAGCAAGGAGTGGGGTGGGTGAAGGAGGGAGGCTGGCGGGTGGGGGGGGGGGGGGAAAATTCCATGCCTCTCCAGAAAGGGCAAAGCACATTCCATCGGGTTCTCTGCATTTCTAGGTGATGTCAGAACGGGACAAGGATCTTAAGCTATACTGGGACATACATTTTATCCTATGATATTATATTTCTATAAAATACTACAACACATAAGAACTCCAGACTCCAGTATTATTTTGGACCTTACTGTCTAGTGTATTTCCAAAATGAGCTATTTTTTCTCCTGGAGTGGGGCCATGGGGCTTATTATTCTAAATTCTAATCAATGTGAGTAAAGGGAGAAGAATTCATTCTTACATATAGACACTATTGTGCTGGAAAAGGTGATTGCTGCAGTGAATATTTGTTGACAGTGGTGAGCAGTTATTCAGACATGCTGTCTGTGGCCAGTGCTGGGAGCCCACTGCTGCTAATAGGATATCAGAATCTAGGTCAACTGAGCCACTTACTGAGTTGAGTATCAGCTTGGTATGAACTGTCTGAAGGAACAAATTTGTCATTGGTGTAAGTGACAACTCGAAATTGCAAACAATACAGTTAGTAATATTTGGTACTAAGTCTATATGATTTTGGGTGGACAAACATTCCAAAGTTACCATTAAGACTGAGTGATCAGTTGCTGCCATAATACAAAAGGATTTACAGTTCAAGAAGATATTGCTACCCAGTCCTATCTAACTCGTATTTGAACTCACTGTCCTAGATGGGTCCTTGGGTTCCTTTCAGTTTCCCCATCTGATGTCCATATTTACTTTGTACAAAAATCATTGCTGTGACAGCAGAGTCCTTCTAAAAAGAAACTCATGGTCCTAGGAAAACAGTCTGTTTTTCTTGATGTTTTAGGAAAAGCCAAACATTTGGACCCGGTTCATGCTGAATCTCTCCAGGAGATGGGAAAAATGGGCTGAAAGCTCTGTACATACTCTTGGTTTCCACCAGGAATACCCATGTGATCACTCCATTATCAATCTTAAAGGTCATGATACCACTGGTCAGTGGACGTGGGAGGCTATCTTGAGCTTGAAATATCTGGAAAGAATGGGACTATCTACTGTGTAAATATGGTCAGTGGTATTTTTCTATAAACACAGTAGTAACAAACAGGTAGGATGTTTCAGTATCTATTAACATGAGGGGCAATAGTACCTCTAAAGCAGATGAGAGATCAGTATTAATTTGGAGGAAAATGAGATAAATATAAATAACACAAAAGATAAATAGTCCAGTTACTGAAAAGTGTCTAGTTCTGAGAGGAATTGTATGAGAATACCTTTAATTCCTACTTCGGAAGTGCTGAGGTTGTGCTGAATGCCAGCACAGCTGGAATGTACTATGCCTATTCTGGAAGACTGCACTGGAACTATCTACTGCATCCTCTGGTAATCATGTTAAGAAGGGAAGGAGTTCAACCAAAGAAGAGAAGACCTGGTCAAGGTAGTCTCAGGGACAGAACACGTGGGTTATATGAAGCAAAACATTGGACTACATAGGATACTTTTGTGGGTTCATTTGTGCATCAGAAAAGACTGGCTACACAGACCTCAGTGGGGATTTTTATTCGGTCAGATTTCGAAGTTAGTGTCCCTGGACACCACTTCCTACCAGGATTCTCAGCCATCTGGTTTAATTGTACTTAGGAAGTTTCACAAAGGGCATTTCAGCTTTGAATTTTAATCAGAAATTTGTCATGACTTGCAGCTGGATTTTCAGAACAGTGAAATATCCCCCTTCAACATGTTAGAACTGAATGCCTTCTCTTTGATGCAAAACAGACTGTAAGGCATGGGGTATAGTGCCAACTGTGCAGACTATGTCAGGCCACTTAAGTAAATATTTATGCCCTATCTGACAATAAATGCCTAACTCATTGCATAAGAGACTGAAAAAGCCTTCTACTGCCTAAAAGATCAAAAGAAGTAAAGAACCACAAGTGGAGCCAGAGACGTTTAAAGAGATGACAAAATTTTGAAAAGGAAATCTTTTGTGTCTAACAAACATTAAGAAGATTTGAACAGTGTTAAGCAATTTTTTCCCACTTGGTCAATACATAAACTCTTGAACAGAAACATGGTGTTTTGGAAAATGTGGGTCCAGCATTTACTGCTGAACATAGAAGAAAACTTCTCAAGTCCTTTGAAAACTCCAGCTCATAATAGCCAAAAGTAGATGTTCCAATTTGAAAATTGAGTTCCAAATGTTCCCACATGAAGCCACACAATAATAATAATAATAATGAGCCAGACAATACTTTATTACTTAACATCTAGCAAATTATTCCTCAGAAAAAAAAAAGTTTTAAATGTATAACTAATGCAGCCTTTTGTATTTTCAGACTTTCAAGAGTTACAGGCATCTTATAAGGATTGAGTCAAGACAGTAGAATTTTTCAAATGAAAAATTCCACGTTCAAAAAAAGGAGGTATTTTTGCAACAAGTTCCTTGTTCAGCAGATTTAATTACACAATTATGTTTTCTCACATTTTGTTCTCAAGCTTCATTTTCAAGAGCTACTGATGAAGGTAATGAATACTACCCTGTGTGTTGCACATCGAGACTATAAATATAAATTAGGATCTTGGGCTGCATTACTGTCTCTGAGTTCAGGCTAACCTCTGAGACTGCCACTATCCTCAGGCTCCGTCTATCTGATGGTTCATCCATTACCTGACACACTGAACATCACACTGTCTGTGTTCAGTGCACTGCAACACAACTCTATCAATATATTTTGTTACTAACAAACACCAGTACCAGGTGCTTCTTACCTAATTGTCCAGCAGCATTGTCAATGCCTAGGATTCTCTACTGGCCTATGTGCACAGAATAATATAATCAAAAGTTCCTCCTTATTTGAGATATTTTTCCTTCTGTATTTTTCTATGCAAAAATTGCAAAACTAGGATGAGGAGCACGCATTTCACTGCAGTGCAACCAGGTCTTCCAAACTGCTGCTACTTTCTGTATCAGGCAGCACCCTCTTGGGGTCAATAAGAGCCATACACTTGGGCATGGATACTAATGACATACTTTTAAGTAGCTGATATTGTGAAAATATCAGTGAAAAGAAACACATAGAGAAGTTTCTCTGAACTGTAAACTTTATTTTTTCTCTAAAATTTTTACCTATAAAATAGCAAAAAGATCATTGTTAGCTATGCATCTCCTTTTAACTTCAGGATATGTTGGCAGCATTTTCTCCTCTGTCTAGAATATAGCAAGAATATATGTTAAATGAACAGGAAAGAGGAAAAAAAGCCCAGCAAAAATGTGCAGTTCAGGCATATGTCTGCACACCAAGGAAGAGAAGAATCTTCCCAATTTTCAGTTATTTCTGCATAAACAAAATACACAGCCTGGTTAAGAACAAGCTATCGTGATTTAAAAAAATTAGTCAATTTGTTGTACCATTTCCCTTTCACCAGCCATTTGTACTAGCAAAAACCTCCCTCACTCTAAGCCTATGGCTGTAGATGAAGCTACAAAAATAAGAAAAGTAATGTGCTAAGAGAAAGTCTACATAGGCACCACTGACAAAGTGCCACACACCATCCTATTTGGTTTTGTGTGTAGGTATTAATAATTAATGGGGCTTCTTAGCAACAAGGAGCTAGAAATAAATATGAAAACACAGGTATCAGAAGCTAAGGAAATCAGAGGGCTAAACTGCCACAGCTTTTTGAGGCAAAGAATTTTTCAGGTATTTACTGTAAGCTTATTATCTTTCCACATTCTGAACCAAAGAGTGTTTTGATGCTTCCAGAACTAAGAAAGTCATACAGTATCACTGGCCTGAATGCATTCTTCCTGTGCAACTCTACTCAACCTTCTCCTCTCTTTCTCCTCCACTCCTATGCCTTCTTCTCCACTCAAAAGTGTCTGAGTGCTTTTCTGAAAGACTGAAGATTAACATTTGTAATCAGCCCAGCTACACTTTTTTATGTAAGCTATAATAATTTAGTTCTTAAAGTTAGTTATGAGGGAAGAAGTCTTTCTAAATCCTAAGGGATTTTACAACCACAAAGCAGATCCTCATACTAACAAATTCAGTAGCAGAACTCTGTCCAGTAATCTGAGAGCAGGAATAGTTCACTGTCTACTGCTGAAATCCATGTAGCAAATGTTTCCTGTTTATTTATAGCATCCTAAAATGATTATATGTTTTTGCTTACCTACAGACAGAAAGCAGCACAGGAATCTCAGTGTCTCTTGCTTTCTTCAGTGTATACAACTGCAAAGCATCAGCTGAAAATGCGTGTCATCGGTTTGCTAGAATGCTAGTGAATATTGCACAACCACCAAACTCTTTCCTTACAATTATAACCCAAGAAATTTTGAACTGTCATACAATTTAATACCATAATTTGGAACGGTATGGAAACTGTTGAGTCCCAGCCAGAGCCACTGATTGAGCACCTGGGGAAAAAGTAAGCCTGGGAACAGAGGTGAAAGCAATTCATTCATTTGTGTGACTGGTAGGGCTGGAGCCTGGCTGCACCTCTCTTAAACCTCTTTTAAGGATCTGGGGAAGGATCTCTTTTTGGAGGTCCCTCTTTGGTGAAGTTTTCCCTTGTGAACCTAGAATCTTCTGATATGGATGAGCAATCATCTTCACTTCCATTATAGCGCTTTTCTACTTTACAGGTCATTCTGTCATCACACTTCTTGTTGTAATGCCTTTTCCATCAAGTTGATCTAATTGCTGCAGTATCCAGACTGCTTCCAGTATCCAGGAAAAAAATCAACACAACTCTCAAGTATGCTACTTAAGGGATTGCTGGCTACATTTGTATATAAAATGTATGTCTTAGAATACTTACAGAAGATATGAATAGATTTTAGAACTTAGGAAGTACTTAGGCTTGGGTCTGGTCTGAAAGCCTAAATCCTTAAAGAGACTAGAAGTGTGAAGTATGTGGGGATATACCCTACTGAAATATTTGATCCAAACAGTACATACTTAGCTAGAATAAAATTATTTTCTTATGTGTAGCTAATTTGTAACCATATAAAGATCTATATACTTCATGAATGCTATTTAGTAGCTAATCTTACTGTTGACTCAACATTATTCTCTGTGCTTGTTGAATATGCAAGTTTAACAATATTATTTATTCCTACTACCCTCTCCATTTATGCACAATTACTCATAAATGTACTTTAGCATTTTGGTTCCTTAACAGGAAGTCAATTCACGAACAGGAACCATCTTCAGTGCATACTTTTACTCACTTGTATGTTGTTCATCCCTCTGTTAGCATATGCATTTTATATTTTCAATTTCTATAGTTTATCCAGCTATAAGTGACTCAGTGACTCCCTTGCTTTGTGTGAAGAATATCAGAAATGTAGAAGATACGCTGTTAGAAGTCTCTCTTTAAAGACAGTTTCTCTTACAAACAATTTAAGCTCTTGCAATGCTGAAGTACTGATCCTACTTCTGCCCTCAAGATCTCCTCTTTTAATATTTTAATATTCCTTAGTCTTCTTACAGGCATAAATCAATATGAAGAACATCCTGCATTTGCAGTTTGTTTGCAGAGATAGCTACTGTGTTTTTATCTTGGAGTTGGTTTTTTTTGTTTGTTTGTTTTTTTTGTGGCAAGACCAGAGAAAAATCTTGTCCACTTCTTGGATGGCTGAATAATTCAGGATCATCTCAGATATTATTATCCTCTTTCGCAAAGCAGGCTCATTTTATTCCTGAGAATACATGAGAAATGGTTACTACAGACTTTTAAAAAGTACCTTCAACAATATATACGCTGGACTAACGAAATGTGCATTATAAGTTGTAAAAGAAAATGGGGATGTAATGAATGAGGATAAGTTCAGCTATCAGAAATGGTAACAAATTCCATCTAAAGACAAAACACTATTTCCTTGGAAATCATGTAGAAAAACTGGTAACTCAGAGACTTAACAGCACTTTTTACCAGGGATGGGTCCAGCGGTACAGCCTGGTCATAAAGTTATTGTGCTTTGGGTTTTGGATGTCAAAGTATGTTCTTTCTGCTTTGGTTTATCTTGGAGTAATGTTATTTCCATATCAAAAGTGAAAAAAACCAAGCCCCAAATTGTATTTTTGTGCTAAATGCTATCAGGGAGTTGACTAGGCTGGACAAAATCCTGAAGAATGCTGAGAAAAATGTTTAACTAAGTGCCAGCTTCTGCAATTACAATGAATTAGAGAAGAGGTATTAGAAAATTTTGACCCTGCTGTTCTGGAGTCACTGTGACTCCGGTATCGAGGATAAGCCCTTCAGTCTCCTCCTCAGCCAAGTACAGGTCAAAATGTTCCTCATAATCAATAAAAGAATTGTCTCTTAGTCACGCTGAAAAGTCTGAACTGAATTTCCCATTATCAGTAAAATGAAGTGATACCGGGTACGCTGCGTTTCAGTTTAAAACCTTGTTACCTGTGAAGGAAAAATGTTACCTTACTATTGCTCTGAGACTGTTACTGATGAGAAGATCACTACCAACCAGACTGCTTAAAGGATCTAACAAATACCACTGGAAAGTGGTAGAAAATCTAGGTAGAATTTATGATATTAAATAGAAATTATTAAAGCCACAACTCTTCCTCCAAGAAACTAAAGAAGGGAATGTCAACATTCTGAGCAGTATGTTAGGTGGAGTTCTTTCACATCAATTCATAGAATGTGAGATGCTCTTTCCTTTTGATTGTACTAAAATCACCAAAATCCCCTTGAGACCTCAAGTAGGAGTATTTGGAGACAGAATGGCTATGACTAATAATCCGTGCTTTGAAGTCAATTTCACCAGGCAGTACTATCATTGCATCAAAATACAATGGTGCTAACTAATGTATGAACTATCTAGCTCTGAAACACTGCAGGGGTTGTAATGCAGCTTTCAACATGTGAGCTAGTTCTGTCTATCATTTGGAAAAGACAACAGGGGATACTACTGTGATCCAGGCATTTTGGGATGGAATTTCGGCAGGATTTTTTGTTTGTTTTTACGGGTAAGTTTAGTACTAGCTGGGAAGTGCAGGAGCATAAAGAGAGAGAGTTGTTTTTGCAGATTTCTTTTTGAAAATTCAGGATTACAGTGGTGAAAGACTGCTGCAGGCAAGTTTGAATCCTCTTTTTCTACACAGTGAATGACTGGAATAAATTCTACAGTGATTCAGAAGCCAAAGCTTTAAGCTGTTTATCAGAGATTGCATTATAGGAAGAAAGTGTCTGGGAAGCGTGTTTGCTTTGTTTGCACAACAGATTGGATTAGAAGAGAAATATGTCATTGCAAAAGTTAACCTTATTTAATGTTGATGATAATGATCGTACTTGGGCTCACTTCAGAAGGACATTAAAGATAGCATGCACGTGAATAAAGCGGAGGAGCTGGACACCAGAGACACTAAGGTCTTTATGAACAAAAATCCAGAATGTCTGACTTCTGCTGCTGATTAATTCTACTCACCAGTAAGCTAGGTGGGTTGACATCCTCTCTCCCTTATCTGTACACCTTGATAAGGTAAAATATATCCCACTCTCACAAGTGTTTATTCGTTCTCTTTCTAACTAGAAATAATTTGGCTTTTTTTAATGAAGCAGCTAATATTCCTAGGCTGTTGCCGGTCAGATTGCTCTTGAATCACTATTTAAAGGGATATATAGTTATACACTTGATTGTATTCACCATGTGGCTGCTTATTGCATTGCCTGAAATATTTCAATTTTAAAGTTATTGTTAGGAAATTAGCTAAAAGAAGAGTTTGCATAGCTATTAACCGTCATGTCTCAGCTTCACAATTCTGTAATTCACAGGGGCATAACAATCATGAATACCTGTGAAATGAAAGTTAACTGCAAGCCAAGTCTAATAGGATGGAATGTTAATTAATAGAAGCTAAAAAAACCCTTATCATATTCAGCTTTCCTCTGCTATGAAATAAGATATTTTACTGTCAGATTTTAATAGAAAAGTCTATTACTTTCTCATAGACTCTAATTTCCTTTATCTGTATGAGCTACAAAATTTTCTCATGAAGAACTTTTTTTGCTGATGAATTTGTAAGTCTTATTCATGTTCTTACTGCAAGTGATGGTCTTCAGCACAATGAGAACAGAGATAGAATGGAAAATATTATGTTAAAAGAACAAACACTTTATTTGGGTAATTCTGCTATTGGCAAAACCTACAAATTTAAACTTTCTGAATGAATTAAAAAGCTATTTAAGTTCTAACCACAATGCCTTGAGGTTTACTGGCACATTGTGGTAGTAGTGTACAGCACTGTTTTGAAGTTAGAAGAAAAGTTTCACAGTTCACTCACTACAAACATTTGGGCCTTCTTGGCTCCCTCTTTGCCTTCTGAAAAAGGGTGCTAAACATGGACAGGCATATGGACCAACAGTATTCTGGTTGAGCTGGCAATCTGGCAATGAGCTGGCAAGAGCTGGCAATCTTACCAGTCATTCCCACTGCCTAAACAATGCATATTGTGCTTTAATTGTAAGTGTAAGGGCTTATTTCTATTACCTTCCACTGTACTGAGTTACTTATCAAAATTGAAGCATGTCAGAAGCCAAATTCTCAAGTGCTTGATTTCAACATGTTAAACAGATGTTTAAGCATGCAAAAGACACTTTCCTCAATATTTAATTATTTCAGGTGCCTCATTCCTGAACCTGTGAATGCCCCATGTTTTGATAATTTTGTCTTTGGCTTTTTATTGGCTAATTATTCCATGCAAGAAACTGCGAACTTCCATTGGCACACTGCAACCCCATCCTAATTTCATATTATTAACTTATTTAAATTTCAGGTAATTTAATAGTGGTAACATCAGCAGAAAAATAGGGGAAAAGGGAACTAATGGGCAATTGAAATATATAACTACAAAGAAAGGGAAGAATTCAGAATAAATGTACTAGGCTTTGGAATAAGATGAAAGCTGCATATGCTCTGTCTTCATAGGAAGGGAGTCAGTACACAGGGTTAACTGGAGAAGAACTTATTTCTGCTCTTTGACAGATTTACCTTTCCCTTAAAAAAAAAAAAAAAAAAAAAAAAAAAAAAGCACTTTGAAAACTCTGCCATGGGGTTCCATGCTTATTATATCTCAGTGGAAGCATTTTCAACTTTAAAGCTGGAAATAGATCAAATATTTTTTAAGATACTCTTCACACCAACTCTCTGCCAACTCAGTTTGGGATTTGAGCATGAAGTTCAGGTCTCCCATCATCATCACTCATAACTAAAGTCTGTAGGTCAAAGTGTGCCCTTAACAGCCTCGGAGCTACCCTATTGCCTTCTAAAGAAATATTACTAACTAAACTTCCAAATTGGATGAGTATAAATTATTCCATCAATGAAGTGAGAAACAGACTGGAACCTAGCCTCACTCCTAGTGCCTCATGGGCTCTGCAGGGACCAGAAGGATAAAAAACCACTAAAGCCAGTGGACCAGACTCTAAAAGCAAACATAAATGTCAGTGAAAGAGAGAAAAGACTTTAATTGTTTGCTTATCTACAGCACTCAGGTATAGCCACAAGTGAGATAGCTCCTTTTCATTACAAAAATCCATATTTGTTAAAATAATAATTTTTTTTTCAGAAATATTTCCTCCTGTTTTGCAAACACAATCTTTCTTTTAAGCTCAGTAATGAACTTCCATCCTCTGTTACACATCCTACAAATCCTCCATGCATCTGTCAAACTTTATGTATCTCCCAACTAAAGTTTGTTAGTGAATCACCAAAGAAAGCACCTTTCTAAACTCTCTGATTTCAGTAACTATAAAGCGGTACAATAGTATTCATCTTCCTTAATAAAAGGCTATTTTGATTTTGTAAATCAATTCAGTACAATGCAAAATATATTCAGTCTGAGATAAACTGTGCAACTGTACTAACAGTACATTTCTGGTTGAACAGAATACCAGCCATTCTGGATGAAGTGTTCTGTCAGATCTGACTGAGACAATCTCAAACATTATCAAGTGCAGAAATAAAAAGGGAAGTTGCAGTGGCTTACTTCAAAGACAGTGCATACTTCCTAAAAAAGCAGGCTTCATCTCTGCTCTCTTTCAAAACATTAATAAGTAGAATATAGATGTGCCAACTGGGCTTAAAAAAAGTAAATGAAAGTCAGATGCTGCCTGGTCTCAGAAAATCAACAGGCATGTCCTATGTATTAAAACCATGTAGAGTAAAATAGAGCATTGTAATAAAGTACAGTAAAAATGTGGATGATATGCACTTCATAAGAACAAACTGAAGTAGTCAGCAATTGAACTTTGAAAAAGCTTTGGCTAAAGCCTTTCCTGTATGTCACACTGTATAGAAATAGTTTATTTTCATACTGTGATTTGAATCTGGATAATCCTATATAGTGATTTCTTTTTTTTCCCCCACAAATACCTATAGCAACTTAGCTAAATACTATCTACTTTCATTAATCCCTGTGAAAATGGAATGTGCTCAGTGTTTCACAAGATCAGGCTGCCAGATTTTCCAGCCATGTAGCTAATGTAATTAGTGATTATGCATGCATGTGCATACATACAGGAATTTACACACAATTTTTTTTACCACAAAAATATCTCATTTGCATCCAGATTCCAAACTGCTATGGAGAGAGCCAAATGCTGACTACTTTGTTTTCCACAACAAGATCAACATGACTTTCCTAATCACTCTAGACAAAAGGCCTGGACAAGTTAGAGTTTAAAGAAGTAAGGAATGCACTGAAAAAGTTCTGCTCTTGGTATTTTACACATATTATCT
The DNA here is from genome assembly GCF_019232065.1 of Centrocercus urophasianus. Taxonomy (NCBI): domain Eukaryota; kingdom Metazoa; phylum Chordata; class Aves; order Galliformes; family Phasianidae; genus Centrocercus; species Centrocercus urophasianus. The sequence goes on along the minus strand of NW_024884586.1, from coordinate 33,656,924 downwards.
AACTTAATCTCTCTGGAATTCTTTGTGCAGACAGAATTTTTTCGATGCATGAAGTGAATTTCGCAATTCATTTCTTCTGATCTGATATTCAGGTCTGGTGAACTAACCTACATTTGAAACTTAAGGGACTCACCTGCTACAGTTTTATTCTGATAACAGTGCTACTATGCATTATTGCTAACTTCCATTGGCATTAAAGTAGCAAGTGTATAATTTCTTAGAGTTGGCTCACAGACCTGAGATATGACATACAGTCCATCTCCTAGGGACCAATATAGAATATTACCAGCATCTGCATTGAAAGCTATTTGCTAGAAATATCTGAAATCTGTCACCATATTCTGAAACTGAAGAATGATTCCTTTTATATCATGCTTACATACATATAATTGTATGTATGTAGTTGTGTGTAAATATATACTTATGTATATGTATACATATATACATATATATATACATTATACACATATATATATATACATTATACACATGTATATTTCCCATAATTCTTATTTCCAGTCTCTTCCCCAGAACTCCAGTCAGAGATGTAGAGCTCAGATTTCTTGAATTTTATAAAAGGAAACTGAATTTGTCATCCTTTAATCCTCTATTGCAGAGAATCTCTTTCCTTCAAGCCAGACTCTTAATTTTCAGAACTCACGCTGTATAAGCAAAGGCTTCACTGTAATGGAGCAGAGAGATAACAGTGCCTCTTTACATGGCTTTGTCACTGCTGCCCCTGAAATGATGCGTATACAGCTCTAAGCATTTCATTACTGGGAAAGAGCAACACAAGACAAAACAAAAGAGAAAACTGATAAAGAAGTGCTGTTCAACAAGGAACAATGATCACTGCTCTAAGCTCATGTCTGAAATCTTTAACTTCACTGTAGCTAGCTCATTTGTCTTATTCTGCATTTGCTTAAATCTCTTTTGTATAAGAAAATTAATGTAATGTGACATACCACAGTAAAAGCTGTCATTGCCCTAACATGACTGGATCCCCTGAAAAATGACCTCCTGGAGTGTGTATCTGACAGAAAGTTTAAGAAATCTGTAGGATCAAACTGCAATCTTTGTTTAAAAGTGAAGGAGAGAGTAACTGAGGTTTGAATGCAAAAGAAGAATTAAGATTCCAAGGTCTTATTTCAAGTCCTGTCATTCATACAGTCCTTACGGGCTTGGTCCACAAAAGGATTAACTATCTCTTGTCAGCATATAAATCTAAAACTTAGACCTCTGAAGCAAGGGCTCAGCTGCACTAATATCCACAAAGTTCTTCTCAGATGCTGGATAAAACATGGCAATAAAGCTACAAGATTGGACATCCAACATGCAGTCATTTCTGGGATCCAGCTGCTGAAATATTTCTTAAATGTGTAAATGGCATCAGAAATCAAATCACCAACAATACAAGAAAGAAAATTGCTTTTATAGGAATTTTAAGGCAAAAGCAGTAGGTATCAATACCCACTGATATTCCATCATAAACTGGGGCCTTCACAAAATGTGTTTTTAAAAGATGTATAGATGCCTGTTGCCTCATTTGGTTTTCAGCTCCTTTAATTAATGAGTATGGAAGCTAAAAAAAATTTTATATAGAAAAACAAAACTGCTCAAGTTGCATAGGACACTGTAAACATTTCTGTGTAAAGACAGTTTTCTCACACCAGGACCTCCAAGCCGGGTAGCTCATAAGAATTTCTTGTACTATCTGAATTGGCAGCTCGTGTTTAGATAACTACACCTACGAGACAGGCCAACAGAAAACTTGCAACTTGCCATGAGGAAGGAAAGGTCAACTTAGAGGAAGAGGAAAAAATCCCCAGAAGAATAAATGAAGTACAGACGACCGAGACTCATTTTTCCTAAGCTAACACTCTGTCATAGAAAGCACTACCTGAACCCACATTTTTCAGTAGATAAGTGTTTAAATACCTCGAAAAAATGCAGGAAAACAAGCTATCTTTCCATGTTTCCTCACTCGTCAGGTATGGAAGAAACATTGCTATGAACAAGCGAGCTAGACACACAAATGACTGTTTTAATCTTTAAACAATCCTGCTATTAGAATAGAGGTGCTCCAGGCACAACATTTGCAGTTTGTTTCACCAGCTGCTTCTAAAAATATCGTCTTATTGAAGGAGACTTTTTTTTTTTTTCATTTTTGTTTGAATTTCCTTTCCAAGGGAAAAATGATAGATATAAAAAACAACATATGCTGGAAAGATCACACAGCTTCAGGGATGGACTTTTACCATTGCTATTCAAAATATGACAAGCTATGAATGAAACAGCTGAAGATGCTAAAATATACTGGCCCGTGTTCTTTGATAAATTTAATCAAAGGCTTTATTCTTCTAAAACAATTGGTAGAGAACAAGTGACAGATGTTTCCTAGGGGGAAAAGCATGTTTTAATATTCTAGAGAACCTAACAGGGGACAAAGGAAGTTAAAAAACTGAAAAGAATTTGTAAAATACATCCAAAGTTAATCAGCAGTGAAGATTATTTGTCATATTTTAGACAAGAACTGAAATCCCCACACAATCTGTATGACTACAAAACTCAAGACATATTTATAAGATATTGGATTCTCGTGGACACTCAGCAGTAAAGGGACTGTATCCTGATACATGCAGATGTATTCATGTTGTGACAAAGATCCATGAAAGACAGGCATTAAAGATTTGGAAATCTACACTGTAGTTACTGAGTTAGAAACAAAAATAACCTTGCATTGTTTCCACTTAGTTATGGGTAGTTAATTCACTATACTCTGTTGATTTTCCAGTTCACTCACAGTTCTGAAAGTCATAGAAAGAAAGTGTTGTACAGTAAAATATATATATACATATACCTTTTGTGAATTGTTTGGAGATAAAAAGACAACAAAGTTTCTTTTGAGTGAGTGAGATACTTTGTTGGAATATGATTTTACTCTTTAAAAATAGATTTCAAATTTTAAAATTTTAATTAATTAATTTTAATAAATTTTTCATTTTAGAAGTCACAACATTTTCCTCATTTGAATTCAGAGGGAACTAGATGGTGGTTGCACAGTACTTTGCCAGCATCAAATCTTCACGATTTCCCCCCAAAAAAGGATTAGGGAAATGCTTCTAGTCTCTGTATTCCATTTGGGTTTACATGATATGTTTAAACACAGAAGTAAAGGGTTTCAGGAAAACCCAAAAACCTCTCTGTTATCAGAAGCCAAAGCTCAAAAGTCATTAATGATTTCACGCTCAGAGCTCACTCACTCTACTGCTGTGTTGCACAGATTATGGTGTTTTGTTCATGGGAAGACGACTCAGCAAAGCCCATCCCTCAGCTGCTGGAATAAGAATAAACCTGGTAATACGCCCAATGCACTGTAAAAAAAAGGACTCCTTTTTTCTTTTGATACCTACCTGAACTAGTTACTGAGCTATTCTTCGCTCTTTTTCTGAGTCAGATGTAAAATTTAGGAAGCCCTTAAGATTTTAGTATTGAAAATCAGTAGTCACTAAAACTGGTATCTAAAATTACTCATACTCATTTCAATACCAGAAGAAAAAGCAATATTGACATCCGTTAGGAAGCACATGCATACAACAAAAAAATATTAAGATCAAAATTGCTTTGCATATCTTTTCTCTGGCAAAAACAGAACCGTTTTAAATGCTTCACATTTTAAATGCTTCACCTTTTAAATGCTTCTGTCATTCATTCTTTTCATATTGACACAGACTGAAACTAGTGAAGGCATAAAAATTTTGGAATTTTCGTGTTGCTCAAAAAGAAGCCAATTTTGAGATTTTGTATGCATGGCTGTACAGCAGTTGTAGTCCCTACTGAATGCCAAAAGAGGAGCTGATGATCCTTAGAACACCACCTCAGGGAACCAAATAATTTCAGCTTTCCTGAGAAAGCTGAAATTTTTTTTTGGGCTTCAGCAGAAGCCCAAAAATGAATCCTTCTGTACGAAGCATTAATAAGCTTTTAGTAACGTATTTATTAATGCAATTAAAAATGTAGATTAAAATATTTTGTCAAATTAGTGGACATTTGAGACAAGAAATCAAGTCAGACTGACTTTTTTTTTCTTCTTTGCTTCAGTCCCTGGTTTCAAGACTGGCATAGCCTTTGTCTTCTATTCCTCACATGAGATTTAAGATAAGTATTAACACTTTGCATCACTCAAGAACTGGGACTCTCAACTGTTTACAGATGAGATAAAGCACTTATTTCTAGCTCTTGTGAGTAATAATTTGGAAGTGAAACAGAGAGGCAGAATGAAAACAAGGTAATAAGCCTTTTGATCTAATTATAAGCTTGTGATCTACTTGGATTAAAAATGGGAATAGAGTAGGTTTTCCTGCTGTGCTGAGATATCCATCTCTTACCGTTCATGTGAACATCAGTACTTCTGCGATTGTAATGCAAACGGCACCTTCAGGTCTAGGCATGATGACCAGAAGAAATACACAATAAAAACCTTAAGGAGCAAAACTGTACTTCTGCCTATAGTATCAGTAAATGCTCAGTATGTTTTCTCTTTAACAGAATGCTTCCCTAATCTCCTAAAATATTCACAAATATTACTGATCTTCCAGAAATCAGATAGCTCCTTCTGGTCTAAAGCTAATGAATCAGTTGCTATGGACATCTAAGGGTCTAATACACACACATTTGCCTTTGAGGCAAAATCTCTCCCTGAGTCATGTACTACCTTTTCTCTTTCACTGAATTTGTCGTTGCCTATTTTTTCTTTCTTTCCAATATATTTTTTGAAGCTGAAAATCAAAGCTAACAGGGACAAAAAGCAAGTCCCAGCAGGTTGAAAATATCATATCTTAGTATTTTAGACATGTGTCAGCTTGATAACATAGGCACAGCACTAGAAGGACTGCCAGAATGTGACAGTGCACATGGCTTTGAGTTTAAAGAACACGCTTCTAAAAAAGTCTGGAAGGCAGCAAGGGCAAGGTAGCCAGACTGTGGGTTTGATTCTGATCTCCTCCTGATCTTAGGTAGAAAAGCAGAGACACTTACACCAGCTAAATCAGACTGGAGAAAATGTGAAGTTTTTGAAGCAAATTTCTGACTGGGATGCAAATTCAAGTATGGAGGTTCTGATAGAAAAGAGCTGTATACTGTATAGTCTATTCATGACATTAACTTATGTAGACTGAACATGTTCATTCCAATTGTAATTTCTAGAGGAAAAAGTGATATTTACTGAAAATAATTACTATGTTGATAATCCCTGATGTGGAAATATTTGATTTTTGTATTTCTCACTTGCTTCCCTCTGCACTAAATTTCAGAGAATTCCTGTTATTTTTGTAGGTTTTAATCTATTTTATTAAAATACATAGTAATGTCATTTACCATAGCAACTGAGGATAGTAGTAAAAACCTTAACAGTGACCTTGTTTTCTTGTACAATCTTGCTAGTTTAACATTACAGTATCATTTTTCTGCATGCAACCTGCTCCTGGATATCAAAGTAAGTTCATTAAACTATTAATTATCACCATCATTCCCTTCATCTCTACTGCATTTAGCTAAGCAATATTGCATTTACTCTGTCTTGCAGGTAGGCAAATGAGCAACATCAAAGCCAGAGAAGGAACCAACAGCTGAGGGGAGAGGCATGCCAGAGCTGAAGCTTTTTGTCATGGGCTTTAACATCTCAACCCCCAGCCCTCCCCCTTGCACAATGACAAATGGCACAGAGGATGAAGCCAGCAGCCTGCCCAGAAATAGAAGACAAAATATGAATTATTTCAAAGGCCTCTATAGGCTCTGTATGATAAAAAGAAACACAACAGGACCTGCAGGAGCAACACTTGCACTGGAGGAGCCTGTGGCTCTCTGCCGGCAGTGGAGAGGCTACGTCACGCAAACAGAAGCAGCTCTTCAGAGGGGCACTGCAGCTCACCTACAGCCCAGAGGTCAGCATCCTGATGATGGCAACCTTCATTAACTCACTACAATGCTCGGATGGGAAGGTTGCTCTGACCTTGTGATGCAGGAGGACTAAAAACTCCAATTGTGATGCACCAATAACACCTGCCACTTGAGCTAAACTTAAGTTTCTTTTACCATTAGGATTTAGGAAGCCCAGTTGGGCTGTTCTGGTCTTTCTGACAGAGGGCAGCTTTCCACAGAACCATGAGATTGTGGATTCTATTGTTCATAATTTCATAACTGTTGTTTTTTTCTAAGCAATTTCCAAGAAAATGTTTTAGACTTGGTAGGAATCACAGTTGTAGATCTAAAATATAAATCCAACAAGTTTTAAATGTTGATTCATTTTCACTGTAATTAATATCACTCAATAATGTCTCTCAGATTATGTACAAGTTAAGAAAAGTAAAGAAGCCTAAGAAGATTGGTTTTTACTGATGAAAGAAAAGCTATCTTCTTTATATTCCCATGCAAGTACAGCATGCATATATCTTGGGATGTTAAACAAAATAATTCCATGTTGGAAAAAGGAACATATCCTATCACCTCCATCTTCTGCTAATTCCATTATTAAATAGATAAGCCTTATATTGTGAGGAATGTTCACAAATTTTGTCATCTCATCCCTGCTGCAGAACAAATGAATTAGTGCAAAATCAAATTAAATTTTAGCTAGGCAAAAGGTAGTTGTGAGTATGCTTTTTGCGATGCTCTGCACATCATCTACAAGGGTTCTGGCTGCTTCTTCCCTCACTGAGCTCATGCCCATCCCAATGCTATCTCATGTATCCTAACATTCTAACATGGCTGCAGAAACAGAACTAAGGATACTGGGGAATGCACCACTGCACAAGCCAAAGGATGCTTTTTTCTAAAAAGAGTTCCAAGTCTAAGCAGACACCATAAAACTCAGCTTTTTTTTTATTCTGCCTTACATATTGCCACACATTTATGATGCTCATGGCAGAAGACACACCAGATGTATTTCCAAAATTGTCTTGAGCTTACACACGCTAGCAGCAGCAAGGCAGTTTTTACCAGCATTGGTATGAAGGAGATACCACAGAATTACAAAGGAGAGGCTGAGCCTGTAAAGATACACCAATTTTAGAATCTTAAGTACATCCTACATTTTTGTATCCTAACTACAAGTGAATTACGAATGATGGATTTTAGAAGTACATTCACAGTGATATTCCACTCCCAAGACTGTCTTTTATAAAAAGATCCACAAACTTCTATTTAACATATAGCCTGCACTATGCATAGGGTTTTCTGGCACCTCAAGTGCAGATAACAGAAGGTCTTACCCAAAATACCCTGAAAAGCTGGTTATATATAAAAAGCCACTTTAGTCTTTTGCCATTAAACCATTTATAAGGGTGAAATGAACCTTCCAGCTGCAAATTTCAACATTCTTAGGTGAATGAAAGTGAATGAACACCTTGTGATGTCCATTACAACACCTTGAGCCAGTTCTCACAGCCTCATTCAAAGCTTGTGCCCCTTTGTGGACTCCCTGGGAAGACTGGGAGGAAAGCAAGGGAAAGGGAAGAGGGAGAGGAACAACAGAGTGCCAGGGAGTTGAACACCAGCGTACAAACAGAGAACAGAATCACATAACAACACTAGACCAATGGACTTCAAGACACACTGACAAGACAGATGGACACAGACAAGACATAAGATCGTTACTAAGAAATTAAATTAAAAAAAAAGAGCAAAAAAACCCATAAAATAAAGGAGATATACAACAGTAAGGCTGCAAGAAACAGCCAGTGGTATTGGCATAACTCTTCCAAAAAGAAGAAATTAGAATATAACTGAAAATGAAAACTAAAACAATATCCCCCTAAATCACACGCTATGGACTTGCTTGGTTAGCCTGAATGCGTAGCTCTGATGAAACACGAGATGGCGTCATCACAGCCCATGCATGGAATAATGAAGGCCATGGTTAGTTTAACCAGCTAAACTACAGCATGCCACAAAAATGGTCTTGCATTGACCCCGAAATAAAAGATACAACAGATATTCTGCATTGCAATAAAATTCTTTTTATGCCATCTGCAGTTTGTAGGGTGTAGGGTTTTTTTTTTTTTTTTTTTTGTTAAAGGAATTTTTCCCGGGAAAATGGGAATAAGGGAATTCTGTCTTTTTTGTCTGGATACTTTTCCTCAGAACTCAATTAAAACAAAAAAGTAGGAAAGGGAAAAGACGGGGTAGAGATTTTCAGAAGTTTTTAAAAAGGCAGTGAGAAAAGAACAGAAAGAAAGGAGGGGTAGGAACCTTCATTCTTTTGCACACAACTTTCTCGGGGTATCTAAAAATGTGGATTTCCTAAGGATGGCAAGAAAAGATTTTGTTGCCTTTATTAGTTTGCAGATCTATATCTCTTTCTTGAGATGATCAAATCACTATTTTGTTGGAAGAATTCCGAAAGTATAAATTGAATACTATAGCAATGATTTTAAAAATTAAACAATAGCAGTATGGCACCATTAAGAGCCAAAAAATGGGAAAGAAATACAAAAGAAACTAAAATATCAATCACCAAAAATTCATGCGGCACAAGATGAGGTGAAACGACAGAAAATGTTCTTCAAATATATACAACGTATACATCCATCTATATATACACGGAGTATGTGTGTATATACTGATGGATATACCTGTATAATTTTTTTGTTCTCCCTGTCCCACCCTACCCAAGGCTAATTGGTAGATGAAACTATCAATTAAAAGTAAACAAATAAATAAAAGGAAGAAAGAAAAAGCTCCAACAGAAAAGAAATTTACGTGCTTTGTTCATCAGGAAGTAACAGTATCATGCATCTGTCCACGCCAGCGGATGCCAGGGTTAGATGAAGGCATGAATTTCTGTGTAAACATGTGATTGGATGATAGGGGCTACTGCTGATATTGGTCATTTAGAACTATAGTATATACATATATACATATGTATGTATATATACACACACTGTATATAGTACATATACAGATAAAATATCTTCATAGGTAGGGCCTTTGGAGTGTACATAGAAAAAAAAGACCAATATGCTGAAAACCAAACTCAATTCAAATTCCTAACATAAAGAAAAAATAAAACTTCCTGTAAATCGTCTGCATGATTGATTGGTAAAACCTGTTCATTCTTTTTTTTTTTTTTTTTTTTTTTTTTTAATGGCCATAAGAATGTAGCTAGGAAATTCCACCAAACAAATGTTGCTATTACACACAGGCAAGTACCACAGAGCAAACTTCCTCCTTCAGACTGGTATGGCATTCAGTCCGGAAGATAAAAAGGCTACTTCTCAGCACACTCTGAGACACGCACCCAATTTTAAAGTATGTTGCTCACAGTATGAGAAATGAAACAGAGGTTCATGTGCTTCACAGATGGAGAGACTAGGGATAGCTGACCACAGGATTTGGAGACAGTGTTTCTTCAAAGAGAGCAGTGAAAATTCTCAGGATGCTTCAAAAATCTTGAAAAGGATCATGGAGGGCAGGAGTCAAATTAGCAAATCTCTTGGCCTCTTCAGCCCAGGTTTCTCCACTTTCAGTATAGTGCTATGTATACTACATTTGCTTCCTGCAGATTCTTGGAAGAGAGATTCTGCTTGTTTCTGCAAATAAATCTGTGATCCTGGATGCCTGCAGGTACTTGATTCTCCAGCTTATGTAAGTGGAAGCTTGATCATTCTAACCCATAAAACAGAAGCCTGAAGTGGATGGGTGCAGGCCAATAAATTATTGATAGACACTATACCTGAAGGACACACATCTCTTGAGTATAGGCATATGCTATCCAGCACTGTATAACTTCCAGTACAAGGTATTGTACTTTTTGGGCCTCTCTACTGCTGTGTGCAATATCTCATGGGAAGGGCTTCCTAAACTGCCAGCATTATGATGTATGCAGCCATCTGGGAAACAAAATACACAGAATAAATTGGGAAAATATCTACCTAGGAAATCATCAGGCAGATAGGAAGGAGAAGCTAGCAACAAGATCGAAGAAGAGATGCATCCTGCCCCAAGCCATGTAGCTCAGTTTAAGGGTTACCCTTACAAGGTCTTTTGTTCTCTGACAGCTGCCTAGTGAAGAAACCACTGAAACAGGCCTGTTCAAAAGTGCAAATTCAGTACCCTGGCCTCAGCTTTGAGAAATCTGCAGATTTGATCCTCAGATTTCTGGAATATGCCAGAACAGAGTTCTGTACTCATTCCAGAGAAAAGCACCGTGTCAAACATGTTTTGGGACAAATGACACTTCCCACAGAGGAGTACTGATCTCCGAAATAAATGTTTCTTCAAGGTAGATGAACAGTTGGGTGCCCCTTGTATCCTTTACAGTAAGTCATCCTGATGGATCTCAAGATTTAACAATATCTAGGCTTGTCTGCAATAAGATGAATATCACACACTTTTTATCCCTAAAGCTGCAATGACTTCACTATGTAAAAGGCAGAAGATTTTTTGATTCACTGCTATCATTGCCACCACTTAAAATAATTCCTCATGCACACCCGTGCTTAAAGGGGATGCCTGCAAGCTGCCTCAGTCAGGACAAGATTCCTGTTGCCACTCCAGGGCTACAGAAATCCCACCAGAAACCAATTCTGGAAAGAGGGCACAGGCTGTAACCAGCCTGCTACAGTGTCTTGAGGTAGCCAAGGAAATCCAGAGTGGAGTGAAGAAATTACCTCTATCTTCCTTTAAAGAGATGCAAGATGAAGATGTGTATCATATGTTTATTGTGATTCAGGGCTTGGATTCAACAGACAATCAGAGTTAAGTGGCAATAAGATCTAGCAAATGATTCTCATAAGATATTTAGCCTCAAAGAGAGCATGTTTTTATCTCTTATGAACTATCTTTGAGTGTGTTGATACCAAAGTCTTCAGATGGGCTCTGTAGGGTGCCATCTCTGATCCAGGACCAAATCCAAAGTAATATATTTAGAACTTGGGATTTTATTCTGACTCATATGAATTCTGAACGCTTTTGATTTGCAGGGCGGCATCTCAGCTGCCCTTGTCTTGGTTATAGCACAGCAGGTTCACAGTGATGTATCTCATATCTCACAGCTGCAGTAGTGAGTTCAGTAACCTTTGCATTACTGGACCGTAGCACTGAGGGTGATGGAAGGCCAACTCCTGGTGTTTGGCAGAAACTCAAGAGCTTTTAAACTACACATTATCAGAGCAACAAAGAAGGGCCTGTGCTGGGTTGAGTCATTTCATTTTCAATTTGCTGCAAAAGCGATCAGGCAAGCCAGAAGGCGGTGTAAAATACACTGACCTGTCAACCGAACAGGAGGAAGCAACTTCAAATGGGCCCAATTAAAAAACCAACAGCAACAGAATCTCACACTAGAAAATACAGGCAAAATGATCTGGCTCTTTTCTTTGCTCATTGTATATACATTTAAGCAGCAGACCTTGGCGTATGGCCAGAGTCCTGACTTGGCTGGTGAAGTGGAAAGGCAAATGTTAACTGCTCAGCCAAGTCAGCACCACTGGATTTTTATAAGCTGGCTCAGATTGCTTTAGTGCTCTCCTGTGGCACAGGCTGTGGGAGTGCTTCATTACTGGGTGCACTGCAGGCACTGTTCTGCAATCCCTGCATGCAGTGGGAATGGTGAGAAAAAGGCATTCAAAGAAACCTAAATGAAGAGCACCACAAACCTGTTACTGTTCCTTCTTATCGTGATGGAATTAACTAGATTTACACTTTTAGAGGCAAAAGGGACCTCCATGGCCTTCTGCCTTCTGGCAACTTTTACACCAGTGCCTCTGAGAGCTGGGATCCTCAAAATTTGGAAGTGTAAATCTCATCAGCAAGAACCATCTGGGAGAATGTTTTTTACATGTCATCAAGCTGACTTTTATTCTCAGTGCTAAAGTAATTCCTGAGAAGAAATTCATAACTCAATGGCTGATGAGGACCAAGCATCCAGGGGAAGAGGAACAGGATCTGGCAAAAGAATATGTAATAGCTTAGGAGAGTATCTTCAACTGTGTCAGGAGTCAGGTATTTTTAGTATGAAAAACTTGGCATCCTGAAATTTCATATTAAACATCCTGTTTTATCACATTTCTCCTCCAACTTTGATTTTTCCACTTACTGCATATGCTGAAAATATTATTATTGTCATTCATAGTTATTGAAGTAACTGTGATTTCTGTGTTGAAACATAAGTAACAAAAATATATGATAGGAGTCTGATGAAGAACCCATTTCCTCCTTTAATTGAAATTATTGGAAATCAGAATTAAAAAAGAAAACAAAACAAACAAAAAAAACCCCACCTGATATCTTGAAACGTGAAGCATTAATGAAATGAGTCTTACCCACTCATTTGCAAATGACTGTGGTACGTTACTCCTCCTAGCACGGTCCTGTAAAACTCATGACTCACTTTCATGATAATCATTATGCTGGTATTTCACGATCGCCTTTATTTATAATTCTGGTACCAACACTATGCTTTACAATCCAGTAATATTTGGACTGCTCTTTTGCCAAGTGAGGAGTTAAAAACACAGAGATTTGTGAAAAAAGGAGATGGAAGTAGACTGAAGTATCTGCTAGCCAAGTCATTGTGTCACTCCCTTCCCAACTGAGTTTGAAGGCAGCTGCATGGTGGAAGTTTCCAGCTACAAGACATTACCAATCTCAGGTTACTGACAGGACCAAGTTCTACCAAAAAATGCAGGCACAACATGACAAATTGAACAGAAATATGAAAGCTCTAGCCTTGGGTGAATTTTAGTATTAATCTTGTATTAATTAAATGGCTTTAGGAAATTAGGGACAGAACATTTATAATGCATTCTGGGGATTTTTTTAAAGAAAAAAAAAATCCCAAATAGATAATAAAACAAGCAAAAAACCAAAACAAAACTAACAAAAAAAAAAAAAAACACAAAAACCTAAGCTATTTATATGTTTCACTTTTAAGGACATAAGATTCTACGCAAACTCCCTCTTTTTAAAAAATGTACACAGAAATTCAATGATGTCTGTTCTCTATTATAGAATGCTTAACTCATGGCAAGCCTCAAAAAAGACGATTTGAAAAAGCCTGTAAGAAATAAAATAGACTGCAGTTGCCTGCTGGATATCACATCATATATCTCACCAGAAAGAATAGCCATCAGTTTATCAAAATGTATCTGGAAGGGAAGAAGTTGAGTCAGTTCCACATGGCCAGTCCTTCTGACTCTTTAATGGATACATTTTGAAGCATCATTGCAGATAACATGGCAAGAATTACTACTAATTTTGTTATGTTGGAACAATGTTTTGATGCTCCTCAATTTCTTTGGGCTCATAGAGAACAAAATTAGTATAAATGTATTACCAGGTCAACTGCACTCAAAATCCCATGGACAAATGTGTCCTTGCACAGTCCAACTTCAATACAATTAATGAAGAGTAAACAGCATTAACATACCAGTATTGTTTCATTTTTGTTTCCCTGCTCTGGTTTTCAAGCATTAACTCCCCCACACTTTATAAATCTTTATTATTTGCCACATGCCATGTTGATATTTTTGATTTTCCACTGTGTCAGTAAAGTGACTCCCACAAATATGTAAACTATTAATTAGCTAGAATCACTTTCAAGAAGTACAGCTCTCTGTGCAAATAACTTTATTTTAACCAATCAGTGATGAAATATCTTTGCTTTGCTATTGCCAAGTCCATGGGATCTGATGCTTGGCTGTACAATTTTTATTTTATATACAGTGTATATATACATAAGGATATATATATACACATATACACACACATATATATACATATAGTAATATATGTATACATTCACACACATATAAATATATGTATGCATTGTTTTTTGCAAATTAAATCAGAAAGCAAGCAAAAGAAGACTGACCTGACTTACCTGTACTGGGTTCACAGTCAATGAAATCTTCATCATCGCTAGAACATTCAGCGGATGAAACAATGTCATCTGTTGTCTGGCATACAAAGGTCAGGAAGAGAGGAAAAAGAATAGAAGAGAAAGATATCAGATGCTTGCACATCAAGAGGCTGTTTTAGAGGCGGCTAAGTACCTGACAAAAATGTTTCAGAATAGAAAACTTCTAAAATATTTAAATTGCACCAAGAACTCCAGCTATGCCAGTGCAGCAAGGAGCTGGATTCCCCTGCTGGAGGACTTGTGCTGCTGAATATTTCAGGTGGGCGCAGGTGTGGCCTGCCGCGTGGTTCCGGCTGGCAATGGATGGCACTGTGCTGCTGAGCACAGCAGGGCAATGGGCCTGACACCTGCTTGGCTGGCACATGGCCCCGGCAGCCAGCAAAGGGCGTGTCTGGAGCACGCTGCACTCCTCGATAAGGACCAGAGCCACGTGTGGCCTGCCAGAAGGCACCCACTGACAGCCAGGACAGATGAGGCATTCCCAGGCTAAGCATGCTTCCTGCAAAGGCAAACGTACAAGGTAGACACAGATAATACTCATCACCCTGGCAGCTAACAGAACTCTGCTGTGTTGTAAATGTATCACTCTCAAGCAGAAGTACTTTCTGCTCTGCTGATGCACCCCTTGGGATGGGAATCCCATTTACATTTACCCAGCTAGGACATGTTTGTTACATTGTAAATAACTGCTGCATGTTTCAGGTATGCCCACCTGACTTGTAGCCCGACCTGTCTGCCTGCCAGTGACCTGGGACCAGCCTGGCTGCGACTGATGGCTGGCGAGCCAAACCATGACTGTTCATGGCCGTAACAAGTCTCATAACATTTATTTGCATTTCCAGATGGAGATATTTTTCTACTTCTTTTTTTTTTTTCTTTCTTCTTTTTCCTTTTTTTTTTTTTTCCCCTTTCTTTTTTTCATGTTGCTGCTGGTCTAATTAATGAGCAGCATGCTCTGCAGCATGTTAGAGAGAAGCATACTGGTGTCTCCTGCCAGCAGCATCTCCTGCCTGTAATTGCTGCAATTAGTTGAATTTGTAAAGCAGACCATTAGGGAGAGAAGATGTGGCAGCCTCTGGACACAGGTTGTAATGTTCCTGAAAACAGCACAAAATTATCCGAGCCCATCAGTATCAGCTCAGACCACAGCTTCTGCTGGAGTTATCTCCCCTTACACTTCCTCTCTGAAGAAAGCTGCCATTCTGCTGAGCAGCAGGATTGGCGGAATGGTTCCTGGAAAAGAACAGACAAAAGGTTCCTCACCAGACAGGGAGTATGGCTTAAGTCACAGCCCCTCAGGAGCAGGGTGGCTGCACTGCAGTACATTATAACTCAGTTCTCCAGGTGAATATTCCTGAGGATCTCACATCATGAAAAGATTTTATGACCTTACTCTAGAAAAAGACTGTCCAGATTTAAATAAGGAATTCTTTCCAATCATAGGCCTACTAATGTTGCCTTCAAAATGCTGTGTATTCCCTCTTTTATTTACAAAATTTATTTTCTTCAGTCCCCTGTGGTCCTACTGCTAACAAGTTCCTCACTGTCCTGTACCACAAGTACTCCATTTCCTCTTCTTTTTAAGGAAGAAAAAAAAAAAAAGGAGAAAAATGGAACTGAGCAGTCAGCCAGAACGCTCACATCCAATCTGATGTTCCTTCCCTCTTGATTTCAGTGACTTAAGAGTGAGACAAGAAATGAAACTATGATTGTTCAACAGTAAACGAAAATTACAAAAACAGAGTATCTGTAAAAACTGTCATAAAATTAGGGAATCCCTATCATATGTATTGAATACTACTTGCTTGTGCACCAGCACTGCTGTACAGCAGCATTTTGTACGATGCAATCTTGCAGTAATCTCATGCTTAAATACTTCCACAGGGAGGCAAGATTAAAAGGAATTGAAGGTGACAGGTACAAAGTAATTTCCTGCCTTATGTGTTAAGATCATTTTTTGGCAACTTCCCTCAGTCACAGAAAATGGAGGAATGCTGTTGAAATTCTGGTGCTGAATTCTCTCTTAAAATGAACTGGCTTTAAAAGTTTCTCTGCTCAGTAAGAGGTCAAGAAAAGAGGAATGCACAAAATAAAAATTTACTTTCCATAATTCTGGCTCTGTCACATACGTTTTATAAAGCATTACTAATCCCAAAGAACAAAATAATTTCTAACGACAGTAACCACATCCTCCAACAGTGAAATGCAGCCATTTCTGAGTAGAAAGATATCAGTTTTTAATTGTAACACTGTAAATTACTTTAGAATCATAAGTCAACAAAACAGTATCGTAATAATAAATTTTTTTAAGGAAGTGAAATGAAGCTAGTGAAACCTCAAGCGTCTAAAACACTTGAATTAATGGGCATTAAGGACAGCACTCTGAAAAAAGAATGTACTCCATTACTACTAGAAAACCTTGCTTAGACAGTAGTAGAACTCCAGCAATGTTTTTCTGATTTCCAGGTTGTATTTAGAGCAAGTGGATTTTGCCCATAGTTGAAGATCTGACAATTCACATACAGAATTTCATTGAAGAATAGTAATGATTTGCTTGAAGTAGGAAATGAACATAAAATTTTTAACAATGTGTCATTGCCACTTACCAATTGCTATGCCTATTCACTTACCCACTTTACTTGCTCATATCTAAGGGCTTCATGCAATATTAACTTGAAATCAGATTCAATTGAATTGACAATCTGATTCAGTATTTGTAAAGAATAGAGTTCCTTTATAACTCTCTCCCCTCCTTCCCCTCTTCATTATTAGAACCATCACTTCAAAACAGAAATGTAGACGTATCAGAAAAAAATGAGATTATATTTCTTCACACAATGAAAGATTTTTTTTTTAACTGAGGAACGACTTGCAACAGGACAGTGATGGGTAATAAAGGTTTAGATGCATTTTGAAAATGAGTGGTCAAATTTAGGGTAAAAATACCCATCCACAGCTACTAAACACATCACATTTCACTTGGAAAATCCCTGTAGCACAGGCATCGAAGATCAAATCAGAATTTGTAGTATACCTAGACTTCAGCAAAGCCTTTGACATTGTCTTCCTCCAGGAGAAGCTGGCAGTCCATGACCTGAACAAGAAAACTCTTTGCTGGGTAAAGAGTGGCTAGAGAGCTGGACCCAGAGGGTGGTGCTGAATGGAGTTAAATCCAGTTGGCGACTGGTCATTAATGTTGTTCCCCAGGGGTCGTTATTGAGGCCTGTCCTGTTCAATATCTTTATTGATGACCTGGATGAGGGGATTGAGTGAACCCTTAGTAAGTATGCAGAGGACACCAAGCTGGGAGGAAGTATCAATCTGCCTTGGTGTAGGAAGGCATGACAGAGGGATCCAAACAGGCTGGATAGCTGGGCTGAGGCCAATGGGATGAAGTTAAACAAGTCCAAGTGCTGGGTTCTGCACTTCAGCTAAAACAACCCCAGTCAATGCTACTGGCTTGCAGAGTGGCTGAAAGATTGTGCAGAGGAAATGGACCTACGAGTGTTGGCTGACACTTGGCTGAACATGAGCCAGCAGTGTGCCTAGGTAGCCAAGAATGCCAATGGTATCCCAGCTTGAATCAGAAATAGTGTTGTCAACAGGAGCAGGGAAGTGATCAGCCCTCAGTACTTAGAACTGGTGAGGGCTCACCTTGAGTACTGTGCTCAGTTGTGGGCCTTGCTACAAGAAAGGACATGGAGTGTGTTCAGAGAAAGGCAATGGAGCTAGTGAGAGGTCTGAAGCACAGGTCTTATGAGGAGCAGTTGAGGGAACTAGGACTATTTAATCTGGAGAAGAGTGTCAGGGGAGACCTTATTGCTTGTCTCTACCCGAAAGGAGGTTGTGGTGAGGTGCAGGTTGGCCTCTTCTCCCATGTAACTAGCAATAGGACTAGAGGCAGTGACCTCAAGTTGTGTCAGGAGAGATTCAAATTGGATGTAAGGAAAAACAACTTCTCTGAAAGAGTGGGCTGGAAGGGGCTGCCCAGGGATGTGGTGGAGTCATCGACCCTGGAGGTGCTCAAGAAACATTTATAAGTTGCACTGAAATAAATGGTTTAGTGGGAAATATTGGTGATAGGTGGATTGTAGGAATGGATGATCTTGGAAGTCTTTTCCGAACTCAGTGATTCTATGATTCTATGAATAGAGAAGAGCACAGCCAGACTGAGACAAAATGTCAGTGCGTAATATGCACATCTACCAACTTCAACCTGTATCTGTACTTTTTTGCAACTAATTCCATACTTGATTCCACCAGTTAATCTCTGTCCTTACCTTCCCATCTACACTGCGTGCTATTTCCCCTGATATTTCAGTTTTCTTGTTCTGTTACTACTGTTTGTCCCATGTTACTGATAATGCATGTATAAATAGGAGGGTTAGAAAAAGAGAAAACCCTCTAAAAGTGGAGTTAGATTTAAGGTCATTGATGAGATCTCTAGAAATCAAGGAAGAAATAAATACACTAATCTGTCTTGCCACTTCCTGTCTTGTATTTTTCATCTCTGAATTTCATCACAATTCATCAGTAACTGATTTTCCATTCTCATCACATATTGGCTTACCTTGCACAGATACCAACATCTGAATCATCCCAGCGAATAAAGCCACTTTGAGAAGCAGGAGAAAATTCCTGACCAGAGAAACAGAGATGAGGAAATTTCCAGGACCAACCCTGTCATTTCTTGTAACTGGAAACTGTACCTTTGCAAAGAGAATTTTCACTTGATGATTATTAAATTTCTTCCACAAGATAGGACAAGCTAGTGAGCAACAACCCCAAAAATCTCGCCACTATCTTTTAGTCTCACCAGAAACAGTTCACTGTAAGGCCATAAGCAAAACCAGCTATTCCATTTCTGGTTTCCCCTCACAGTTTTGAAAGTGAGCTGATTAAACACATCCATTGGTCCAATGGTCGGTAAATGAATTTATTCTTTATTGTCTGTCCAGTAATCTGAAGGTGGTAAATGGTAATCATTCTTATCTACAGGCAACAAGATAGTAAAGAAAATTTCCTGTGTGCTGTGATGGAAACAATGTGTTTTCATTGGAGAGGACATGAGAGAGAAAATCTTTTCCAATTCCATATATTAGCTAAATTTTATATTAAAAATAATAATTCACACTGTAGTATCTTAAAATATGTATTTCTTTTTTTTTCTTTTTTTTCTTTTTTTTAAATCCCAGCTTTGAAATTACTTGGCTCTGTATTAAAGGCCATAAAACTAAAGATAGGTATTATAATAACTTTCAATAAAATCTCTCTCTGGCAGGAACTCTTTTTATTCCTTCCTTTGAAAGATTTTTTATAGCATTTATATTATTATTTTTCCTCTCCCTCTCTCTGGCGTTTAATGAAATTGCCTTGGAATAAAACTGGAGTAGGAGAAAGTGCTAAACTCTGAGACTACCCTTGAGGATTTACGAGCATATTTACCTTCAAATTCTTTCAATTTCACTGAATTGGTTCTCCATTCCTTTCAATGAATTATTGGTGCTGCAATCACCTCCTCCTAATTTTTCATTCTAAGGGCCTCTTCAATCATGATGATAGTTCTACATCTTTGTTCATTAAATGGTACATACTGCTGTGGGGTGTAAAGTGTAGGGGAAGTTGAGATGGCATGACAAAACCTGTTCAAGATGACTGCATTGTCGTTCAGTCCTTCCAAGTGCTCAAAGTGCCAATTTATGTGTCAAATCCAAAACCTTTGCTCCTTTGTTCCACACAAAATGGCAGGTGCTGAATCTTCTTTTTTCTCAACTACAAAGTTTGTTTGACACCTTGCTTTTAGGGTGCACCATTATGTGAGAAAGATTAGGCATACTGCGTAAAATAAGTCCTGTCACAGAACAGCTTTATGAAATTATAAATAACACACCCAAAAATGATGGAGTTCTCACTTCTACTGGGAGAGAAATGACAAGGACCCATAAATTCAAACCCTGCAGACAAATTTTCTAGAAATACATACTTAGCTGTTTCTTCATCCTGTAAAGTAGGATTCAATTTTCCTAGTTGCCTTTTGCTTGAAACTCTTTTACACACTACTTCCACTTCATTGCAACTGTTTGAAAAGTGACAATTTAATGCTTTGTTGCAAGAGAATTGTAAATCTCTTTGCCACCAAGGAATCACAATTTACGATACTTCTAGAGATATGACCACAATATCTCAGGTCAAAATACCTTCCCAGCACTAGGGAACTATAGTTGTATTTATGAGCAGTACATTTGCATTTCACATCTAAAATGTATAGAGGTGAAATTCAGCAAATTTTTCTTAAATCTCAATCCCTTTTCTACTCCCATACTGCCTTATTTCCTAAATATTTCAAACTTACTATTGACTATGTACAAAGTACTATCTTCTACACATAACAGCATACAATGTAAATGCTCTTCTATTCTGTCTTCTAGAAACCAAGACACTTCCTGTCAAAGAAAAATCTCAAGATATTTTCTGCCCTATCAATGCAAGATAGCAGAAGAAATAGTTGTCTCATTAGGTCTATGACTTAGCTCTTATATATACCTTTTGTACTTTGATAACTGGACTTTTCAAAGCACTTGTATTCTGTTCACACTACTTCAATTAAGAGAGAATTCTTCATTCATCTTTTTTACATCTTATACATTTTTCTTTATTTTCTACGTAATTCTTACTTGCAAAATATCCTGGAGTTCATTATAGTAGACCTGAGAGACTCAGCCTGGATGAATTAAAGCTACCACCTACAGATAGAAAGAATCTGAATATTAAAAAATATTAGAAATGTTACTCAAATCATAATGAAGTATTATAAAAGCAGCTGCAATTTATGGCTGTGTAAACTACAGTTACAGTCATTCCTGGATTTCTTATTGGTAGCCAGAGGGTATTAATCTTTTCCAGCTCAGCACTGGACAGTACAATGTACTTTCAAAGATGACACAGCCACAAAGCTGTGCATTTGTAATTCACCCTCCCCACCCTGAGAAGGTGCTAAGGTCATGTCTGCCTCTGCAAAAGCAAAGCATTAAATAACATGAAACTAGTAATTTTTCTCCATGTAGCTCTTCTGAAATGAAAACAAAAAGAAGGCCAAATGCTTTGTTGGTTTAAACTGGCATTGATTTCAACTGCTCTATGACAATTTACACCATTACACTCAGTACATTTGGTTTTGTACAATTCAGTGCCAAAGGACTCAGAGTAACTGGAGGCAACTCAGAGAAGAGCCTGAAAAAATGAAAGTACTGGAGAGACGCGTGCATGAGATAAGCTTAGTAGAACTAAACATCTGAGCTTCCCTTAACAAGGACTATAGGTGTTTAGAAGGATGTAATAAAAATCAGGAAGATGATGATGAGCCATTTAGGGTGCTTCAGAAAAAGTAGCTAAGTCAAAAAAAAAAACAAAAGACAACTTTCAGCAATAAAAATCTCAGTGGTAACATTTATTAAAAGTCTCCTCAACAAAATATAAGAAAACTAACAGTGCTGAGAGTAAGCAGTCACCCCAGGCATTCAGATATGAATACCATCAGTGTGTATGCTCTAGTGGAGAAGAGTTTGTCTCATCTATCTGTAGTCCAACCTAATCCAATCTAAATCAATTTGTTATCGCTATGTAATAGAAACACATCATTACACATTTACTGTATTTCCGAAGCAGGTAGAAAAGCTATCTAGCACAGTTTTCAGGTAGTTGCACTCACAGAAAGAAAATGCCAATGCTCTAGACCTGTTCGGACCATGGGAACAAATCTCAGATCATGGGAACAATTTGACATTCTCAGGGTCCTGTTTGGCTGGGAGTTGGGAGGTAATGAGGAAGCACATACCCCTCAACAGTAACCTGGCAAAAGTACATTTCCTGATTGTAATCCTATCTGGACATAAAAGCTGATATGATTACATTACACTACTAAGCAGGGATTGTGAGAGCTACTTCTTAACAAAAATCAGTCATTTGTCCATTACTACAGCAGACAAGAGATTAAGTAACTGGTCAGTTAAATGAAAAAAAGAAAAAATAATTCCCCCAGTCGTGTCTCAATTCAGAGTCATGAGCGGTTATGGTTAAAAAGAGCCTTGAAAGATGAATTAGTCCATTGAAAATAGGAAGCCTGTCTCAACACAATCAGTAGTTCATTAAGACTGTAAATCCTGACTCTTTTTGACCTGTTTTGATGGCAAATTTCAGGGACTTTGTTCTGTCCCTAAGCTATGCAAAGATGATGGCAAAAAATCACATTTCTGACTTTTGCCTCTACCTGCTGGTAATGGGAAGGGTAATAGTGTTGCGAAGGGTGAAAGCAAACAGAAAGAGATGGAAGGGCAAACAGATGAGAAAGAGAAGAAGATTCATCCATCTCTTGTTATAGGCACCCTGACAGGGAAAAGAGAAGTATTTACCCACAGCAGCTTAACCCAGCTTCAATGTACCTTCCCAAATGCTGAAGAAATGTAATGCTATGTGGTGTTCTGCTGATAAGCAAATCCTTCTAAGTCCTTTCAGTTTATTTCTTGGCCTGAAGAAATTATATACCATGCAGAAGCAAATAAATGAATGAAATTTCATCTCCAGGCATCTAGATTGGATGTTTATTGATGCCCACATTCACTTGCTTTCCTTTCATCTTGATGTGGTAAGGATCAACTGGCAGATCTTTTCCAAACTATACAGTATAACTCTTAAGATTTGAGAGATTTTTGAAGTGGCCCATAAAAAGGTAAATTCTTGGCTTAGATACAAAAGATACGGTATTGTCATGAGACAACAGACTTTATCCTCTCTTACCAACCTATCTCCCCTTTTCACATTCATTTTCCTACTTCCAAAGAAGCACCTTGAAGATGAAAGTTCTGTCATTGAAGTCATTATCTGAGTGTAGGGCTTCTCAGAGTAATCACACAAAAACTATTTTCACACTGAGTATCTTTTTTGTCATTTGATATAACTTGTTCCCCTTTCCTATTATATTATATTCCTTGGAACAAATTGAAATACAAGCTGTCAGCCTTCTGTTTTAAGCATAGCACTTGTTATGTAGAAGGTAGTAATGCAAATGAAAATTCCAGAAGAAAGGTATAGTAGGTGTACAAACTCCAACTAAATTAAATAAATAGCTTAATCATTGAAACTAAGATACTACAAGTGAACACAAAAAAGCATGGACTTTAGCCCCTGATATACATGCTCTGATGTATTAGCTTGAACTGCCACAGAAATAATTCTGTAAATATGTTGGGCTATGATCTATGCTATGATCTGGAGAACAAACACATTATCTACTCCACCAGCGAAAGGGCAGGGCAGACCTCTGGGGAGCAATAACTTCTTAAATTGCCCCAGCCCAAATCACCAAGGACACTGAGTCTAAACCCTCATGCTGCTCAATTTTATATTCCTGATACTATCATCAATTCACTATTTGACATCAGGAAAATTGCCTCCTTTCCTCACACTTATGTTTATATTGCAATAAAATGGGAGGAAACAATTTCTCTGTTTACCTGGTGCACAACTGGAATTTTAGTAAACATTTTACATTCTCAAAGCAAAGCCCAAGTAGAGAAAAATCCTTTACATTTAACAGAGGGAAGCCAGTGTTTCAGCAAGTAAGACTCCAATGATCTGAGATGAATCAGCTGCCCTTTGAAGACTCAGCCTCTAGTAAGAGTAAATGGGTTTTCTTTGCGTGCTAGCTTGCACTTAATAACTGTGTCAGAAGAATATTTTTCATTTACACTTTGCTCCTTTGCTGGAAATCAATATGTCGTTTGCTGGCATTTTCTCCTGGATATCTTTATTTAGCTTGTCTTTTCTTCCTTGGAGGGGAGGCAGTTATATTTGATTTTGTTCTGTTATTGATTGGATCACTCCTAGCAAGAAATAAGTAACTAAGTACATCACAGTTGCTTTAATGACAATCTCTTAAGCCTCAGAATCTGCCCACCATGTTGCACTCCCCCCTAACACATGATTTAAAATAAACAAAAACTGTAAAGTGAGATTACTGTGTAGCAAAAACAACTCAGCAGCAACATGTGCTATTTAACTGGCATTTCTATTTATGTACTCATTAATAAAACCACATAAGTCCTCTTTCTATTTTTAAAGCACTACTCTTATTGCCGTATTACTCAGCGTTGGGATCTTACCATCCCTTACAAATGAAGCTTAATGAGAAATTAGATACGGGAGAACTTCTAGCAGATATCTTACATGACGGAGCATCTGAGTGTGGTCACACATCTGTCACTCATGGCAATTGACAGTAGGTCCTAAAAGGCTGCAATAGCCCCATCCAGGCAAACAGTGGTGGAGAATCAGATGCTGTGTCCTGGCTGCTCTGAAACTCCAGACAGGCCCACAGCATCCTTCCCTGTAGAAACCAGACATGATGGATAAGCCACAATGTGAGAAGAATTTTATAGGAGAAGCATTACTGACGTTTGAAAAACTAAAGGCACCTGAACACTGGCCTGGAGTTTTGTTTAAGCAGAAACTGAGTAAGTACTTTTATCCTATATGTTTTTCTCTGTAAACTTCAGTTCAGCATTCCTATCCTTGTACTGGACCACGATCCAGTGATCCCATCCACCTGCAGATCTTTCACTACATTGCAGACACAGCTGCAATGGACTGAGGGTGCAAAGTAATCTCCACCACTTGTTTAAATTGGGGTGTTCTCCTCCCCTTCCTCTCTTTTAACTTCTGCTGCTCTTTATTATAAATGCCACAGAAATCCAGCATATGTAGTGGAAAATTCATAAAGGAGAAAACAACCTGTTCTGTAGTCCAAACTCTGGCACTTAAATTCTAATGTGACAGAGTATGTTATCTGTAAAGTAACAGTGAACATAATCACTACGAATAAATGTGCCTTAAAAAGGCTTTGGCAATTACTGTAAGTACCTCTGAGTCCAGTAAGATAAGCATCTATCTTTGGATATTCACATTAATGCACCAGACTTCTCTTTCCAGGAAAATCTTCCTCGTTCTCTCCAAATGTTAATACATGCTTAGAAAATGGCATTTAAATCACAGAACACACACATTTGCTCACACAGGAAAGGAGGTCGCCACACACTTCTAAACACAAAATAAATATAACGCAGAATAAATAAATGCAGAATGAGACCTTGCCCAGTAGGTACACATCACCATCTAGAGTTGTTCCCTGAATAACATGATATACACAGAACAGTAATCAAAGCATTATAGGCACTAAGCTTCTTTGGAGAAGCATGTAAACAGTATACCAATAAACAGAAAAAAAGGCCATAAACAGTTTTAGACTATAAACAATAAGAAAATTCATAAACACAAAGGTCACAAAGAAGTCTGTACTAGAATGTAGATTTTGTTGGACCAGTGACACCCTCTTAACCTGAAGTCCATCTTTCTTTTTCTAATATAGGATATAAGTAGCAAGTGTAGAAATACTTGCATGCACAATAGAAAAAGTGTAATACTGTTAACTTGTTAACAAACTAAGACATTATCAAGGTGAATTTTAATAAAAATGAAGTTAAATGGCTCCAGACATTATTCCATCTGGAACACCCTTGCCAAATATCTGATGCTTAAAAATAACATTTTCCTGGCATTAGCAGTTTTTTCTTTCTTGTTGATATGGAAATAGACTAACAGCTTTACTGCAGGCATTGGGACTGACTTCACACTGCATGTCAATGAAAATCAGCCAACAAGCAAATCAGTGCTGCCACCAACAGAAAATGCAGAAGAAAGGGGAAGTTAGGGAAGTTAGAGGCAGATGTGATTTTTTACTGGGATACTAAATACTGGTACCCACAACTTACTGAAAGCAATAGCACGTAAAATGAATAGTTGAACAGACATGTGGTATTCCTACTAAAACTTACGGCTAGATCTCAAAAACACGCTGTTTAGTCACCAAATAAACGGATTAAAAAAAAATCAGAAAGTTTGTTTCAGCTCCACACAGTACTTCATCAGCTTAAGAATATTTGGCCCATCAAGTATTGATGCAGCCAGATAAACTTTAATATCTGATACATAACATATATCTCTGGGATCCCATTAAACTTGAGCAGATTGTCACTCAAATGCCACATCAAGTGGTCCAAGCTGCAAATGGTTGTCGTGCAAGAAAATTCTGCGTTGGGTAGGCAGACTCCCATACACAACAAGCACGGTGATCACTTATCCCTGCAGGGCTTCTCTGCAGCCCCTGCCTAATCAGAACGTTTACTCTCTGTGATGGATAAGAGGGCCATTTTCCCTGCTTATTTACTTTGCTCTCTATTGAGTTTGATTAACTGTAGTAAAGGCAAATCAATCTTTTGTGTTTGTGTAAAATAATTAAAAAAAAAGGAACAAAGTTAGCTTTAATGGCCCAATAGATGCTCAGCTGGAATGCACTTACTGAGAGTGCTCAGCAAAATTCAGGCAGCTGTAACACCACTGGGAACATACAGAGCTCATCTATATTTCTACCTGTTTAAAGGGAAAAAAAAAACAACTGAAAAAAAACCCCACTCCACTAACAAAGCCGCCTATGTCTCTGCAAGTCTATCAAGGCATCAAGCACTGGGGGGTTTTTCTCTCCCTCCCTTCAGCCTTCCACAGCCAAAGCTGGAACATGCTAGGAAACCAGTATCCAAATGAACATTACCGAAAGGAGAGGGCATGAAGCTCTAAAGCCATGAGAATACTTCCTCTACATTAAAACAGCTTCTAAATTTGGCTTTGTTCTGTTCTGTAACATTTCCAACATCAGTAAACTCTGGTCTGTACTGAAAGACAGCATGAAATGCACAAGAATGAAATGAAGAAGTTTGTGCATTAGTGAATTTGGAGTCATTTCATAGAATAATAGAATCAGCAAGTTGGAAAAGACCCACAAGATCACCCAGTCCAACCATCTACTCATCACCAATAGTTCTCACTAAACCACATCCCTCAACACAACGTTCAAAGGTGTTCCTTGAACACCTCCAGGGTTGGTGACTCCACCACCTCCCTGGGCAGCCCATTCCAGTGCCTGACCACTCTTTCAAGATAGCACTTTGAGAAAGTCTTTCTCTTGCACAGTCTAATCATGGTATTGCACATTCAAAGCACTTCAGTTCCTACACACAGAAATAAATAGGTATGTGCATAGGATCTTGCTGTTTGAGCCTCATAACAAGGGAAAAAAAAAAAAAAAAAAAAGCAGAAAGAATTTTACCACCTTTGTTTTAAGATGAAATTTGACATTCCCTCTCTGAAACAGCTATGGCAGTAGCTTTAGGATGATGGTATCTCTCTTCCCAGGAAGCAATCAGTTCACTTTTCTTTAAATTCCGTTCTATGTGCTATCATTATTGTAGCTTCCAGAGGCAAGTCATGGAAGACTCTGGCATTAAAAGGTGATGCCTTCTGGCTTTTCTGACACTAATTTTCAGACTTAGGTCTTATTTGTGCCAGGGAGCTTTACTGACATTACAGCCACGCTGTATCCAGGTTGGCAGAGCTGCTCCCTTCAGATTCAGCAACACTGACAGAAGGGGCTTTGTCAGCATAGTTACACCACCTTTGAGTGTTGCAAGCTAAGCTGACAAAAGTTGGCATAGTTATAATCCATTTCAGGCTCCTGGCTGGCAGCAGCATGTAAAATCAAAGCATGTGCATTTTGGCACTCTGGAACACTGTAGTGGAGTCGGTAGAACTTTGTAGTAAAACAGTATTATTCTGAAATGCTTCAGATGGCAAAACAGTTTTTTAAAAAATCTCTTAACTGACTCCACACTTGATACTAGGCATATAGATACATTAATGAGAGTTAGAAGTTTGCAAGAAATGGATTGCAGTCGATGGGCTTTTTTTTTTTCCTTCCTTTTTTTCAATTCAGAGATCTCAAGGTCAGAAGGGACCATTATTTTTACCAAGTCCAACCTGCCTTTATATTTACACGGAAGAGCCTGGTGCCAGGGCACCTCTGCCACTGATTTGCAATGTCTCTTGACACAGCAGCAAGTCTGCCAGCGAACTACAGCTCACTCTTCAGACAAGGAATATGCATGTGCATCTCCTGGAAGTAAATGTTAGCTGCTTTGAGAATACCTGAGGGAGAGTGCTGTGTAAAGTGCTGTGATTGCACCCAGTTTGTCATACTCTGTGAGCTGAAAGACACACAGTCCAAGTGGATCTCCCACATGGCTTTGTGGGCATGGTGGTGATGGGCTGATGTCTGGACTAGACGATTTTAGAGGTCTTTTTCAACCTTAATGATTCTGTGATTCTACAATATGTAGTAGAACAAACTGTTATGTGCAACTGGGGAGGGAGGAATCTAAGAAATAATCTCTTTTTGATGATTCTGAAATGGAAAGAAGATAAATGAATACTGAAAAGACTGCATATTTCTATACACTGAGATTCCTGCACAACAAGGAAAGGAACTTCCTGCAATCTCTTCTCACAGGTGAAGAAAACCTTCCATGAAAATCTACAGAAATAAACTACAGCAGAACTTGATGTCATTCATCACCAAAGGCAAATGACTCAGAAAAACACCCCTGTCACAGTGAACTACCAGCACTCAAATCTTGCTTTCAGAAAAACACAGCTTTTCCAACAGGTGCAGAAAAATGCTCTGTAACCTCTATAGTATGCAGCTTTGAATTGCAGCACCTCATAGGTAGTGGAACAAATTGCCTGGCTGGTCCCAGGGTATTCCTTGTACCTAAGTCTCCCACTTGCACACAATGTGCAAATGATCGAAGCAAATGCTACAATCCGACACCATGGAGTTCTCGACAGCTGTCAACTCATTAAATTCTATTCACTGGCTTCCCACCTCCTTGCCAACATATTACATAAATCGCTTTTTAGCTGGCAGCCTTTCCCTTTGCCTAAAACCAGTTTGCACTGAGCATGTTTGAGTCTGTTGTTTTTTAAAAAATGCATTGATTCCCTTCCCTTTGGTGATTTGCCTTGCTCTGCAACAGTTTGAATGGGCTGCAGGATGCTGTTTCATTATCAAGCTGCAACTGGAAATGAATATTTTATAGCAGCTGAACAAAGGTTTGGCTGTAAATGACTATATCATAATTAAACAAAACAGAAAGAGAGAAAGACAAAAAGAAAAATGAATTCAATTAATGAAATACTGATATAATTTACAGACAAAGGACTTCCCACTTAGAAGGGAAATTTGCATTCCAGAAACGTGACCATTTAAAGAATTATAGAGGGTTGGAGGTTTACTACCTCCATCTTTATTTATCTAGGGATGTTTAACAAATCACTTTGCCTTTTATGAATCCCTGAAGGTATCTGGCATCCATCAGTACAAAGTCATCAATACAAGTGCCTGAAACACAAATGTACACTTATAAAAGCTGCCCATTAAGAACATTCAAGAGTAAAACATAAACATAGTCCTGCTAACTCACGCTCCATCTTTGTTTCTCTCCTGGCATTGGTCAGTTATTTGTGTTTGTTCAAGACAAAAGATAAAGGCAAGACTAATATGCAAAAGCACTTTTCTCTCTTACTCAACATCTGCCAATTGGAATGGCTTCCATAAGTTTAAGAAGTGTTTACACCTGCTTCTTCATGCTTTACAACTGCACATTTCATAATTCTTAATGGGACTTTCTACCACAGGCTGTCTGATCTCAGCTTGCTAGTGCTGTATCTCATTTATTAATGTCTGTTATCCCACAGTCACAATTTCTTTCAACTGTTTTGATTTGGGAAACTTATGCTATCCCCCTGGTTTAGCTAGCAATTCTTCAGCCTCTTTAATCTCATCTTAGGTAAAAACAATTCCACCGTCTTGACCGTCCTTGCTAATCTCTGTTCTATGTATCATTGATTGGTTTTTGAGAGGCAATACCCAAAACAGCACAAAAGGCAAAGAAAAACCTAGATTCATAAAGTAGCACAATGGCATTTCTATTTTGTCTCCTTCCTAATAATTTTCAAATTCATTTTGTCTTTTTGAATGTGAACATGTCCAAAAGTTATAAAATCTGGCCACTTGTCAGTATAAAAACTCACTTTCAACGTTCAGTGTGATTAAGCACGTATATAAAAAAGTGCTTGATGATGCATTTTCTCTGTTATGGCCTAATTTCCTGACATTTTAAACTTAAGTCCCTATAACAGGATGGAATTTATTGATTCTTGAGATGCCTCAGAAACATCCGCTCAACTGCAAATTGATTATTCCAAAATAATGCCTCCTATTTATTTCCATGGAAATTACAACACATACAAAGACCAGAAGAATAACATTTGATAGAACAAATTCTCAGCTACAGTGTGTTATTTTTCAACATAGACACCACGGCAACAAAATGTAATTGAATATTGGCAGGAAGTTTCAACCTCTACTGCTATACCGCCACCACCCACCTTTGATGTTAACATAATAAAATAGGAAGTACTACTTTCAGAGCAAACCTCCTATATGGCAGTGGGGTCTACAAAGATGTGATAAATCATTTGGGAGATGCTGGATTTTTCTGTCTTTCTAATCCAACAAGTGGGCAACTTTCTGGCACTGCAGAAAACACCTGAATAAGCCCTAGGGAAACCCGTCAAATTCATATTCTCAGGAGGCAGAAGTAACAAGCTGCAATGTGGCCTCACTTGAAACACGATGGAGTAATCTTCCCAATGCACACAAGATCAGTAATAGATGGAAGTCTCAGAATTTAAATTAGAAATATGAAATATATATCTATACCTCCCAGTAGAAGGGACAAACTCTAGAATTTGCTTCATAATTCACCCCATTTCCTCATCTCTTTTTGATGGTTAAAGTCTTTTACATCTTCTATGCTGTAAAGTGAATCAGGCTTGACTATAAAGTTAAAACACTGCCTGAATCTAATTAATAGATGAGAATAGCCCTGAACTTCATAGAAAGACACAGCTGTACTTTACAGCCCAACAAAGAGTGAAAAAGGCAAAAAATGATGGCATTTGTTTGCCCACAAGAATCTCTTCTCCTCATACCATTTTATTACTTTGGGTGATCATGACATTTTAATCTGGAGTGGACCGAAGGGAGCTGCATTGCAGATCACTCCCAAAACACTTCTAAGGAACTGCATTGGCTTAAAGTTATGAAATAATAAATGAAATAATAAATGCCAAACAACAGCCTTGGACAAAGCAGTTTTCAGAAACCCAGAACAGGAGCTACTGACTCTCATCAGGCCATCCATGATTTGGATAGCAAACATCAATAGGTAAATCCTTTGCTGAAGGAAAAGAAATTATTGCCCTGATGTCACACAATCTACAATGTTTCTTCTAATCCTTCATATCATGTAAATGTAAAGGACTTAAATAAAAACACATAACTCCTACACCATTCCATGCTTTACCATTCACTTAAAGCAAATAACATTTTTCATCCACTTTAGCAAAAGAGAGAAAAATACAGAGAGAGTGAAGGGATGAAGTAAATGGATAATAGGCAAGACAAGTTTGGAAAAGAGACAGATGCATTTCACAGACTTCAATTACCTCTCTCCTCGTGTATTCCTTCTAGCTATGATCTAAAGAAAAATTGCTAAAGGGAGATTTCAGTCTC
Organism: Centrocercus urophasianus; assembly: GCF_019232065.1. NCBI lineage: Eukaryota > Metazoa > Chordata > Aves > Galliformes > Phasianidae > Centrocercus > Centrocercus urophasianus. The sequence goes on along the minus strand of NW_024884586.1, from coordinate 33,625,431 downwards.
CATTTCCCACTCTGTGTTGCCACCTTCAGCCCAGAGCTGTCAGAGCCTTTCTGCTCCCATTTCACCTTGCTCCATGTTGCAGTATTACTGAAGCTCGCAGGGTTTGCTCTCCCACTCCAGCGTTATTCTTGTTTTTCTCTGCCATCCATTGTTCTTTGAGATACTCAGGAAAACTGAGTGGCTCTTTAATACTTGTGATTACTGATCTCAACTCAAACACTGATTTATTTACCTCTTTAAACTCCTCATTATTGAAGAAGAAAAGGTTTGCATGTAAATATACAATTGCTATTACCTGAATTTTAAGTAATAATATCTACAGCCTTTAATCAGATCAAAGTCCCAGTAACTAGACACTGCAGTATGAGTGGGATGAAAGAGACCCTGTTTCGAGTAACACTGTTCAGTCAAATAAGCAACATATTTAGTGCAGCTGACAGATTAGTAACTGTTCAGTTTTATGATCATTTGTGATACTAAAGAATTAACTTCTGTTCTATACTGGCACAAAACCAAACACCCTTTAAAAATTACCTCAGAAAAATAACTGCACCAATGGATCAGTTTTCAAATAACAATCTAAGCCTTTTTTATTATTATTATTTTAATTTTCATCTAAGTGTGAGGCATCCTAGTGTGCAGGACAGCAAAGCAGCCACAGGATGTCAGATGGTGCAGACTCTATAAAGTATTAGTCCTGTGAAAAAGATCCATGCTTAACATCTACAGCTCTGAATCGTTTAGAGCAAGGGGATTTCCACTTGGATCACCCTTCATCTGGAGCACATGAACAGCACTACAGCACTTCCTTCCCAGAGCAGTATCCTGACTGCAGCCTGTGCTGATGAGATGTCCCATGTCCTCCCTATTATAGAACATACACTAACCTCACTAACCTCTGCATCCCTCACCCTCTACCCCTGCAGATAGCTTGACATGAGGAAAAGGTAATGGGATTAATAGCAGGAAAACAGCTTTAGGAAATACTGGCTAAAGTTAACAGTATTAACAGTGTGGAGGAAATAAGGGCAGCACAACACTTTGCCTGAACATAGATTCCTTGATCTGGAGAGCCTGGGATATTTCTGAAGCAGCTAACAAAGGCTATGGTGAAGAAAGCAGTTAGTGTAGCTTTAATGCTGAGACTATACCTTAATAATCTACAAAATAACACTGCTAAAGATTATATACTTATGCTTGCAGGGCCTTATGACAAGAACAACTTCAAGAAAAAAAAAAAAAGGGAGAGAGAACAAAAATGTAATTGCCTGCCTATCAGCCCCACTATCATAATTACTTTCAAACTCTGACATGGGTTGAATCAGATGAACACCAAATCAATTTTTGCAGCTAGCAATCAGTGCATTCTTAGCTCATAAATTAAAATGTCACTGGGAAAATGAGTACTGAGTACAAAATAATGTCTATTTCTCTACTTTACACTGCAGAAAGAGCAACTTCTTTTTCCTTCAATAGCCCAGTGAATGTTGCTTGTATGTCCTTAAGCACTGTACAGTACATTACAGTTATCTAATTCAAAATAGTGTGGGCACAGCTGGATGCTATACATGAAAACAAAGGAAATTATACACTAGTATAGAGTGGGGTAACAGTTACACCCTTGGGTATCCAGAGCCCTATTCTAGAAGTGGGTAGATGGCAGCATGAGTGTTTTTTCTTGCATCTGCACTTCATGAAATGTTGGGAATCTGCTGACTGCAGATGGCAGGAAAAGGAAATGCCCTAAAGCTTCACTCCACTGTCTTTCTTTTATCCTACTCTGACCTGCTGTGAACCTCTTCAGGCTGAAGCAAGCAGAAAGCTCTCCAAATCAAGGAAAATTCTCACCCAAAATATGAGCAGTTCAGTACCTACTCATTGTTGCAATTTCCTTATGGACTAAAGTAATAGGATTAAACTGAACAATCAATGATTTATGTTGAAATCTGATCCCTCCTAATAAAGTGTTTGATTTCATATAATCTTCTGGGCCTTATTTCTGAGTATGAGCATGAATGATTTCATGAGCCTTTCTGTGCCCAATATCCTGCCTGCCACTCTCCACCCTCTACTTCAGACCATAGACTCCGCTGCTGAGGGACACAACACCAGACTGATGAGTTTACATTGCATATAACTTGAGTCATGAAGCCACCTCTTGTACCTCTCCATTTTAGGAACTTTTGCAAGTTATGAGTACATTTTTCACTTTAAGTGCATTACTTAATATTTTCCTAATGATTAAGATAGTTTGACTTCATGCAACATCACTAGTCAAATTCCAAATCCATCCTGATCTGAGTAGTTCTAATGCCATATTTGCTTTCCAAAAGAGAAAACTTCAAGCACATTCCTCTCCCATCCAGCTGGAGAGCAGGTTTGAAGATCAACACAGGCTCCTTCAAAATTCTCTTCCAAGGTTCCAGCTCCTGATACTAGCAAACAGGGCAGCCAGCTGTACTAGCAAATCCAGCTAATCATAATGCAGTTTTGTAACAGGCAATGTCAGTACTGAGAGTACTGCCTCAAGTGATATCTTCCAAAAGCTCAGGATTTCTCTCACGCTCTTTTGAGCCTTCTGAAGCTGAGCTATAAACTTACTGAAACTTGAATATAAAATACTTCCTTATTTATTAAAAGTAGGAATGACTATTGCTTCAATCCAACCAGCAGACAGCACATAGGATTTATGGAGTGATGCTTTCAGAAGAAGTCTTCTCTCTTCCTTGCAGTTGATTACTTCTCTAGTTAAGAAGAGAATTTTCACTCTAAGTGGAATGGCTGACTCCTTATCTAATGATTGGGGTAATTTCACCTCATACGATGGGACCAGCCAAGCGAACAAAAGGTCTTATGTACTATGTGTATCAATGACTATCTCCTTTATTCCTTTAGTCTGCAAAGGTAATAAGCTAGATTCTATCAACTTCTTCTCCTAAAACATATTTCCCATTCACTACTTCAGTCTGAAAATCCCACTTTGTACCATCCCTGGACATGAGGAGATGTACTTTGAAACAGCACTAAACAAATTCAGAGAAATTTTTTAAAAATATTTTAGAGAACAATCCTGATGGAGTAAAATGGGGAGTATTTGAGTGAAGAAATGCTTTAAGAAGTCTTTACTTCCACTGGTAAAGGAATGTGGCTAACTGTAACCTGCCAGACAGAAAGCCTGCTTTGCCACCATTTTTAACTAGGTTGCCAGTCAGGAATGAAAGGCCCTGTGGTTTGAACGGAATGAGAATTAAAATTCAGCTCCACATATTCTTGAATGAATCCAAAGCAGAACATCTACAAAATGGCTGGAAACAGAAATGTATGCGTTGCATAAGCACAGAAGGAAGTAAAGAGATCAAGTTGGAAAAAATAGGCAGTTAATTTTCAAACTGCCATCTTTTATCTCTGAAGAAACACAAGAGACAGAACTGATAACTGTCTTGATAAGTTATCAGTTCTGATAACTACATTACAGAGATGCAATACAGAGTAAGTCCTTAGAAATTCCAAACTTACAAACCAAATATAATGAATAACTGAGAAAGCCTCACTTTCCACTTCAATTCTGCTCTCCTTATCTGCCATACTAACATTTAGAAAGTAATTATTGCTCTTGATGATTAGATTTTTTTTCCTCTCTTGAAATAACTGATTTTTCTTTTGAAGTCTGCATCGCCCTGAAGGGAAAATCCATTTCTCAGCAGACTTTTTTCCTTTTTGCCTTGAAAGTCAAGGGGATTAGAAAAAGTGGAATAAAATGGGAGTAAAAAGAATGAGGGGGAATAGGAAGAGTGAGCAAGGAAAGACGGCTTTTTTTCAGGCTCAGAAATGTCTTTAGGAATTCCTGAAGAGGAAGATTTAAAAAGTGATGTGCTCATCTCATAAGGTATGGCATCCTGGGCTGAAATCCAGAGGTTCCTACACAGAGATGAATGAGCACTGCTGACAGCTTGTTGCTGGAGTAAGGTTAAAATGAAGTCAGTATGACCAAACCAGGCACATCAGCACTTGGCATCTTCATCACGTATTGCATTTTAAGATTTTAGCTGAACTACAACAGCTGGGTTAGTTCTCCAAAGTGAGAAAAAATACATCTTCTCCTTCTGCCTGGCTAGCATGACCAAGTTAACCTGGCCTGTAGGGAAGGGAATTCACACTGTAATGACAAAGGGAGACAGATAAATCTAAACAGTTGTATAATCACGTCAACATAAAAATATTAAATTATGGAACCCTGGTTATGATTATTTGATACTCACTTCACATACTTCATAATAAAAGGAAAAGTAAATAAAAATTAATATATTATAGAAGATATCACAGACAAAATATAGATCTATGTGACTGCTTGTCCCTGAAACTTCTTCCATTAAAGTGGCATACTAATAAAATTGTAAATCTCTGAGAATCAAAACCCACACATGGGAACATACTTATCACCAGTTTGCCTCTTCCAAAACCCTGACATCAGAGCATATGACGCCTCACCTTCTAATTTACATGAATGTCATTATATGCAATATAATCACATCATGTGTGAGCACACCTCTGCACTGCTGCAGTGGAGAACACTGCTTTATACTGATTTTTCTAGAAAGCTAAGGTGAGTACCATTAAAGACAAAACAATGTAGAAACTTCAAAACATTATTCAGAAAGAATGGACAAAATGTCATATTTCAAATACGTTTCCTTTCTCACTAAACATGAAGCCACAAACTCATCAGTAGTTATTTCCAGAAAAAAAAAGAAAAAAAGAAAAAAAGAGAGAGTTCCTAGAAGAGGAGAAACTGACCATGGCTCTTAACTAAATTCTATGACAGCCACTGAAGCAGCTACTCAAGACAAAATATGTTTCACACAAACAGGGTTAAGGAGAACCAGCCCTTGGTGAAGTGACTGGCTTATTTCAGAATATGAAACATTTCTTGTTGGCAGTAAGATAAAATACCATCTTTGGTTGTATAATGATTGGCCATTCGATGCTCTTATACTTGTAAAGTAGCTTTGTCAGTAGAATCCAAAACAAAATAAAGGTTTTCAGTCGTTGAAGAGGCTAAACACATATTTCCTGGACCTGTAGTTAGTACCTGGTATATCACCAGAAACTTCTGTCATTGGTGTCTTCTTTAATAAAATGCTCATGAAATTAATAAAATGACTTGATTCTCCCTTGTGCTGGGCCATTTGCATAATTATAAAGAGGATTCATGGAAGAGAGTCAATCAGTTAATTCCCTTATGCAGATTAAAGATCTTTAAATTAAAATGGCAGGACTTGTGTGCAAACCATGCTAATGTAGCCGAAGATATCCCCAGTGGCAGTTCAGCCATCTGCCTGTACATCAGGACATTTCTTTGTCTCACTTCACTTTCCCAGTACTGGACTCTGAGTGGGTGGGAGACTTATTAAAGATCTCTAATACAATGTTAGTTTTGGAGTAGCGGAGTGCTGCCTTACTTTTAATCATGTTTCAGCAAAGGTCAACCTGGCTGATCAAACAACTGCGTCTTGCCACATCAGGACAAAATTGTGAGAATTGGATTTCCTGAAATTCCAGAAAGAACCTGACATCCAGAAAGGTCTTTCTGTCACCGATCACTTTGCTTGGCATTCCTCTACTAAAAGCTGACCTTTTTTGCCCATCTTCCTTAATAACACACGCTCTCTTTTCATAAGGCTTTCCTTTTCCCTGCGCCTTCAAGTAGTGGCCCCATAGGACAGCTTCTGAGAAGCAGGTAGGAGAAGAAAATTACTCCAGATATTTGGTAGTATCTTAGGTTTTGTATGTTAAAAGCAAAGAAATTCGATCTTTGGATTTCATAGATATAAACTGATGACCTTCAAAATAAGGATTTCATATTTCCACGAGTACAGAGATGAAATACACATTGTTCTTTTATGAAAGTACTTTATCTTTCCCTGAACTGTAGAAAATACTAAAAACTGTGTACCACAGGAGAAAGATCCCTGCTTTCTGCTGTGGCACCCTGCCAGCTTTCAAACCAGAGAATGACTTTTCAGAATCAGCTCTTGTACAGAAGGGATAGCATTTTTGTGTCTTCTAGCAAAACAAACCAACTCTTTTCTATTTTAGGTGCCATCCTTTCTTTGTTCTTGAATTTGGATCAAAACCAGTAGTCTGTATGTCTGGAAAGTAAGAGTCTGTAAGTGAGTACATCAGAACTCTCCCTATGAAGGCATTTGTAGCTCCAGCATTGCTCTAACAGCCTCCTTTGCAGCTGCTCCCAGCAGAAAAGAGAACCCTCTGACTGCATCAAGTAGCCATTAATTGAAATATGCATTTACTTAGATGTAATAGAATGTAACAGCATTAAAAAAAAATCCCCTTTGATATTTTAAAGAAGAGAAAAATATATTTCCTGGACATACTCAAAATGTATTTTCTTTTAGCCTAGGACACTCTCAAAAAAAATAAATAAATAAATAAATAAAAATTAATACAACTTTGAGAAACAGGAGTAATCTCTTAACAGCTAATTGAGAGTATGAATTAGTCCTGGCCTGGGGATTAGCATCTCTCCCTCAGTTATATTAATACCATTACCAAATTACCTGAGTAAACAAAAATAATAATTACCTAAGTAAGGTCCTGAAAAGCTCAAAGTGGATTGTATATAATTCCAATCAGCCCACTGTGAGGTCTTCCTAGTAGTTAATCTATTTCCTACTATGAACTAGCAAGGAACACAACTTGATTCCACTAAGAATCATAGAATAGCTCAGGTTAGAAAAGACCTTCACAAACATCAAGTCCAACTGCAACCTAACCATACTACCCTAAATCTAACAACTCACTACACAGAATCATAGAAAAAGCACAAGACTGGGAATACCAAACAGCTATTCTAAGGCCCAATGCATTTTTTCCCTGGAGCTTGCGGTGAGACTGTAGTGGGGTAGACTTCTCTTTGTCTCATCTCTGCTGTTAGGGAAAATCACATTATCACTCACATCTTAGTGGTCAAAATTCACAAGGGGATATTTTGGTGGATGAAACCATTTGAGACATAAGCAAAAGAAACCTGCTAAGTTTGCATGGGAAGTTTTCAGCTCCCACACTGTGCATATAGCCTTCAAAGTATTTGTGCTCTCATCCACATATCATCATTCAAGAATAAAAAAATATAACAAAAAAAAGCCACTATTTGTATTCCTGTGGTTTTGGATCTGGCCAGTTTAAAGAGATCAAAAGTTTAAACTGATCAAAAGTTTTAAATGTTACATTTGTGGTAGCCAATAAAAAGCAGGAGTTCATGCTCAGCAGTCTATTAGCTTTATAATTATTATTAATACTAGTTGCTTTATTATGAGCCATTAGCAAAGTAAACTCAAGCTTTTTCAGCACATTTTTACTTTAACAAAGCAATTACTTGAGTCAAAATCATTTATTAAATTGAGGAATTCCTAGTAAGAATTATATTTCTGACTTGAAGCCTTTGTTTTTCAAATACTAATGCTAATAACTTCTTGAAGAATTAGTAATCGATGTGTCACTTTTGTAAGTAATTATTTTACTTGAAACAAGTAATAAGTCTGTGTTCCCATTTGAAGGCACATGTAATTGTAATGTATTGTTAATTCTGCAGTCATTTGTATAGAATGAATATTCAACCTTACTAATAATGAGAAACAAGCTGTCTCTAGTGTATGTTCTCTTCAGAAAAAGAAAAATAAGAGTTAGCATACTGAGTATCTTTTTAACTTTCAAACTTCTGAGAAAAACGTTTATTGAAATGCACTCCGCATGTGGTGTTTGTGTGCATTCTCTGCATGTTCTTGTTCTCTGTATTTTTCTTGGTGTTTTGAAAGAAAGCCATAGGCCTAGTAAAGCTTGGAATATGACATGCTTGCTTCTTCATGCTCGTCTCTTCCATTGTATTCCCTGTCAGATCAGGAGTACAGCACAAGGCTCCTGTCTGCCTCAGTTTCTCTCCCTTTAAAATGATGAAAACTAAATCCGTCTTAGGGGCAGAGAACATTGTCGTCATGAGTTATTGTTTGTTAAGCACTTTAAAATCAGTAATAGAAATTCTCAGAGAAGAACAAAGCATTACTTGTTTGTAAGAGGTAATAAATTAAGATGAAATATAATAAAACTTTCCAGCTGCAAGATATGTCTCAAGACACTTTCATATCACATTAGAGCATGAAGTCATATTTTCAAATGCATGAAACAAAACAGATTTATTCCACTGTATACCACAGTAGGAGGCAGGGCTTCTATCTTGGAGAAGTTCAAGACTTGACTGGAACAACCTGACATGTTCAGTCTTGCTTTAGAAAGACAGCAAGTGTAGTTCCTTATTATAGCACACTTTTAAGAGCCTTCCTGGGTTGGCCAGAACATTCAGCTCTTCACAAGTCTGAATCTCATATGAGCACACAACTGGACAAGACCTTGGTGAAAGCCTCGATACAAGCTGAGCACTTGGCAGCATGGTGCAAACAGCCAAACCTCTGTTTTGAGCCAGCTCTAATCCCAAAGGTGATTATATACATTACTTCATGGCTGTGCCTGCGAAAAAAATTCTTGCCTCACAGCTGGACTTTTTATGTGGGTACTGTCCTGTGTTAATGTATCCAGATGGCCTCTCTACTGCAGCTAGCTCAGGGAGCATGCACAGCTGTCTGCACCTAGCCGTACTCTGCCCAAAATGTCTTCTCCCATCACATCTATTCCAAGCTCCAAAAGTACAGGTGCCATAGTTGCGTCTCTGTCATCACCTCTGGAAGCCATGTGCTTCTAGCATCATGCTGGGGCTTTAATTAGTTTCTGAGTCGAGAGAGAATAGTAACTACTCAGCCATCAGAAAAGTCTGTGATCACTCACAATGCACCATCATCTCAAGTTCAATACAACACCACAAGTCCAAGACCAGCTCTCCAAGCTGGACATTTGCATTATTATTCTTATTTTGTCTGTGTGAGGTTTAATGCTTATGCTGTTGATTTGAGGGCAATAAATAGCTTTTTGAGAAAACTAGCTTGTACAATAATCTACTAGCTTGTAGAATAATGCAGCTGAACCTAACACCCTGCTGAAACAGATGGCTGTACTGCCACCATACAGCCTGCATTCCTGTAGAGGTGAAGCCAAATTGCAGAAACCTGGAATCTGAGCTTGTACACACCCTGACACTCCCCACAACAGGCCTGCAAGGGAAAAGCTTGAACGATTTTCACCTGGTATCCTGGGCCTTGCAATGATCACTTGAAAAGTTTAATAACCAGTGGCAGGAAAGAATATAAGAAAACCACAAAGAATTCATGGAACTTTTCCAGCCACGCAGCTGAATTTAGCATCCAATCCTTCTCTCTGCCTGTCTTTTACATTCTGCTTGATATCAAAACTGGCCTGGTATGAGAGCAGGAATACCAGCTGTTGTGTACAACAAAGCAACCTGAAAAGTTAGCAGTCCTAGCGGTATGTACTGGTTTCTATCTGATTGCAATAACAAGTTAATTTTCCCAAAGAAAGAGTAATTGGGGTATACAGAAAAGTATAATGTTTTCCAGGTTCCAGACTGCAAGGCAGCTCTCTGCAAATCTTGGGGAGTGACATGCAGCATCAACAAAAGGCCATGTGCTGATTCAATTGGAAATTGTGAGGGCTGGTACCAAGCAGAACTTACGTGCAATGAGAGAAAAAATGTGCCAGAGTCCCACAAGGCATACAATGGCTTACAAGGGGGCTATTTATTAGATTACTGACCACTTATCTGAAGTGCACTCAAGAGTTACCAGAAAGCAGATTAACAATCACCTTAAAAATCTTGTGATTTAAGGCAAACAATAGGTGAAATGTGATTATGCTTGTAATTTAAGCTTCTTTTAAATACATGGATGGTCTTCTACATAGTCACTAGAAAATGACTAATATCCTTAAGATATTACCACTAAAGTGGATCTTAAATACAAAAGAACAGTGACTGTGCAAATGTCGTATCTATTATGAATGCTTTTTCAAAGGTCAATGTAAAAGGTCATCCTACATGTGCCATTATATTAAGAATGATAGTACCAAAAGAGACAAAAGAGACCAAGTAATCTCGGCTTTAATCTTGATTTCAAAGCTGCTTGCATCAATTTTCATGACTTGATTGAGAAACAAAAGGCAACACAGAAGCCACATCCTGATGGCTAGATGCAGCCATGGGAAGAGGATTTATCTCTGTTTCCCATTTTCCTTTCCTGTGCAATGACACATGCTCCTGCAGCAATGCCATGACAAGGGAAATAATTCAGCTGGAGATTAAAAAGAAGGAAGGCTGAGGTGTTAAAACCTATTAAGCGCCCTCAAACAAATCCAAATCTGATAATTTGTGCCAGTCTTCTACTGTTCTATACTTTGCTGACTCCTCAATGGCTTCAAGATCTTGGCTATTATCTGACAAAGGAGTGATGAGAAAAAAAGACATTCATGAATGGTTGCTTGAAGATGTTAGCTCTGCAGCAGACACTTAGGGAATTCTAGTTGCAGGGCGGAAAGATATCTGCGTAGGTCTTCAAGGAGACTGAACTTGTGAACCTCAGAGCAGAAAAACATTTATGACTCTGCACAAGTCCTGTTTGCTTTTCCTTATGGCCAGGACCTTGCCCTTCTGAAATGCAAAAAGTAATTACAATGTACAATGACAATTCAAAAAATTAGATATTTTTTTTCCTCTCCTTTATCCAAAGAGCATGTAAATGTATTTAATAGGTTATATCATTGGCAGCTGTTGCAGGCAAGGAAAAGGTGACACCATTCCAAGATGATTCATAACAGTGGTGGTGAAAACAAAAACAAGGCCTAGAGTAAGATGACACTTGTGAAGGTAAAGAGAGAGTTTGAATTCTGGGCTGTAGGCACTAATGACTGGTACATGGAACATCAACTGAGAAACCAGGAGTTTCGCAGGAGTTACCACAATATGCTAGCACTGACTAAAAAAGCCATGATGTTGCTGATCTTATAGAGCTAATCCATAACTGTGTTGTTGTCTAACTTCACCAAATACAAAGCTATAGATCAAGTGTAATTTAGTTATTTTAGTCAGAGACAGAAGCTCTAATTCCAGATTTCTGCTCTTAGTTCTGATATTAGACTTTATAGTGCCACCAATACCACTGAACCTGAACATCTTTTATGATTTATCCTCATAACTGATACTAAAGACTATTAACCTCACGTTCAGGAGGGGAACCAATGCACCAAGTGGTTATCTTCCGTAAGATGACATAGGAAATGAATACCAGGAATGAATGGATTCCATTCTCCGAAGACTCAGGTTTTGAATTTTCTTCATTGCTCATATGCACCTGAATGGTCATAAGCCCAGCTAACTTTGGATAAAATTGTATTTTTTCCAAGATGGGCAAGAAGGCTGAATTTTAAAGCCTTCTGAGTTGCTAGAATGAAGGGCACTACAAAAAAATTCAGTGCACCATACCAATTACTGGTCTCATATCTTGCAAATTCAATGATTAAAATTATTTTTCAAATAAAATGCTCTTTGTTTCTACTGCATATTTCTGCAGTGCTCAGTTCTACTACAATAAGAATCCACTTTCTACATTCCAAGTTCCATGCTACAATTAAGAATCACTCTGTGTCATTTAACAAAAGAAGTTTTGTGTGGATGACTGTGGCGAGACAGCAGACAGTGGCAATAAAATAAATCTCTACATTTATTGCTACAATATACATTTTTTTCTTCTCTCCTAGTGCACTGATCAGGTTTATATTTTAGCCAAAGATAAAAAGTAAGGAATATACTACTGGGAGTTGTATACAAGCATTATGAAGCAAACTGATAAATCGTATACAATTCACTGCACACTGATGGGAAGGACAATGAGAAAGAAATGTGTAGTGTAGTATTAGGTTGAAAAGCAACAGCCTAACAGTGGCCATACAAATTTCTCACTGCTCACAACAGCTCAGTTGAGGCAGAGCTCAATGCTGAACCTGGGATGCTCCACTTTTCTGTGACAGAAGTTTTCTCAAGAGAACTAGAAGAAAAAGAACCCTCAGGCAAAGCTGGCAGAAGCAGTGCTATCTGAGATGTACTTTTACAATAATAGAAGAAGGCTGCTGCTACCAGCTTTTTAAACAGTTATGGGGAGCTAGCACATATCAGCCCAGCAGAACAAATTGCCTCATTAAGAGTTCTTTCCAGTAAAGCAATCATCACCCTCTGCCTACAATTTACATGAGCTCTTCCTATCCACATCAGAGCTGAAAAGGAAACGGTGTGAAAGAGAAAAGCACTGATATGAAATAAAAGTTGCACAGAAGCTCAAAATCATATTTGAGTGCTTGCTGTTAGATCAATTCATGAACCCCCATTATCTCTCTGGTACGAAGTCCCCTTTACAGGGTTTACAATCTTTCTGCATTCTCCTATAAAAGACAAAGATTGAGATTTTCTGGAGGTGATCCTTCTGCCTGCCTTCACTTGCAGATGATACAAGGCTATTTAAGGGGTATGCTAATGTGATCTTACTACACTAGTGTGTGCACACAGGAAGCTGTCTACTACGTATGCTAAGTCTAAGTGTGGAATTGAGTACTTATTTCTCAGTACCTACAGTATGCTTAATGAGATCACCGCCTTTGGAAAACCGTTTTTTGTACCTGAGAGCACTGGTAGTTGTGAGTGATGAATATGACATGTAGGAAGGTGCAAGAGACAGACACAAGCACATGTGGCTCTGAGAGATACCTACAGCAGACAGAAAGATACAGCTGTGAACTTTTGGAGGACCAGTGTCTACTCTCTAGGCAAACTGTATGTGGTCATTTCAAGCGTACTGTAAGGAAATGTATGTGACTTTGTACACTTCACTGTGACTATTTCCCAAAGTGACCATTTCCCATCATGTACATAGATTATGCAAGTGTGCATAGCTTTTTGGGAGGGTAAATTATGGGAAACTTTCCCAACATCACCAAAGCTCTTCCTTCCACAGGAATCAGGCCGGAAGCTGAGATGAGCTAGAACACATGCCTCACATCAGATCAAAAATTAAGTCTTCAGAGGCATGTGCATGTATGGACTTGCATTTCAAATGATTTTAATACCCTGTCTCCTGCTTTTGAAAGGAAGGGCGACTTCTACACTTTTCTTGCCCTTCCTTCTGAAGTACCAAAATTCTGCTTGATTCTTGCAAACAAATGAATGTGTAATGACTCCCTTCTGTTACCAGCAGTCTGTGGGGCAAGTTCATAAACAATTCCGATCAGTGTCAGTGCAACTGAAAATCTGGCGTTTACAAACCAGACAAGAGAAAGAGATTGGAGTGGAAAGGAGTTCTTTTCAGCAGGGAGAAGACCTCAGAAAGGAAATAAAAAGATGAATAAACCTGCCATAGGCTTTTTCTTTATGGAGCAGAGGCACAGTTATTAGGTACTCGCAAAGAAGGCATGCTGGATATATGACTCTTAATACATCATCCATAATGTGTGGATGTGCGAGGGCATACAACTTTTCAAACAGTTGTCAGAGGCAGAAATAAATACAAAGTCTTAGTGGGAAAAAATGACCAAAAGGATTAACAGAGAACATTTGGGTAGTACAAGTAGAAGCCAGATAGCTATCTCTGCAAACCTGTTTGCAACTTGTCAGAAACAATACAATTATTAAGCTTCTATTTTTTTTTTTCTTAATAACTTGGGTGACCTTTTATGGTTCATAAAATGGGACAGTTTGATAGTGTTCACTAGAAAGGAAAGGCCACAAACACAAAGCTCTGCCAAACATACCTTCATCCACAAGAGTGGCACCACCTTTACTACAAACTAGTGACACACTACTCCTTTGAAACTGTTAACTTGAATCATAATCTCCTATTCTCAGTTATCCCAGACCTGAAAACCCACAAAAACTGCCAGTTGTTCTCACTGCCAATGTGCAACAACTTACTTCCTTCTCTCTTCAATACTACCTTACTGTTTCAACAAAATACAGTAGTCATTGCTCATATTTCTCTGCAATATTTTAGGTCTGGGGTCAACTGCATATTCCATCATGCTCTGCATTATCCCATCTCATCCCAGTATTGATCTAAAAATTATCTGCTAATGTACTTTGTTAGTTTTCAAAATTTATGCTTCATTCTCAGACAGATACAATTTACGCTTAACCAAAAAAGTTGAGTGTAATTCACTCATATTGATTCAAGCGTTATGCAAGACATAGAAATGGTATGTTCATGAATCTTAAACCATGCATAAAGGAACTTAGAAATCAGGAGCAGATGAGCTTAAAAATATCTGAGAGGTGAGGCAGAAAGTGCACAGGGCAATCTGAGATACGCTGGCTGGAGCGATGTGTCTAAATTGAGAACACCTCCAGTAATTAATCTATATAGCTTCCTTTGGGAAAATGTATCAGCCTGGTGACTATTTAACTACGAGGCCACAAATCAACTTGATCCAACAGAAATGTAGGAAAATTTAGGCTGGAGGGTACTTCAGAAGGTCTCTAGTCTAACTCTTTGCTCATTGCTCAAAGCATGACCAGCTTCAAAGCTAAAGCTGTTCATGACCACATCCAATTGAGTTTCAAATCTCCATATAGGAAGATTCCACAACCCTTTTAAGTACTCCTCAACTATTCAACCACTCTCATATTTATTTTTCCTATATCACTGGATTTTCCCTTGCTGCAGCTTCTGTTTCTTGCTTCTTGTCCTTTACCTGCACGTTTTGCAATTTTTGGATCTGTCTTTATGAACCCTGTAAATAGCAGAAGCCTAAAGTTAGATCCCTTCTTCATTCCAGGCTGAACAAACTGGTTCCTTCTGTTTCTTGTACATCTAGTATTCCAACTCTGTCTTAGTGCCCTCCACTAGTCTGTTCATGGTTTGTGTATACCTTCTGGAAGAAGCCAAAAACAGGACACAGCACTCTAGGCACAGACTCTCAGGTCCTGGAGGGATTAATCACATTTTTCAACCCACCAGAAATGTCCTCAGGGCTGCAGTCCCCTGTGAACTTAGCATTCACCCCTTCAAATGCACACTGAGAACTTATACGTAACAATATATTTTCCACCAGGATTTCAAGGTCCTTTGCTTCAGATCTGCTCCCTGTCCAGATTTTCTGTTACAAAGATGCCAAGGATATTGTATTAAAAGCCCTGCTTCACATTTCCAGAAGAGTTTTTGTAAGTAGTACTTCAGTTGTGATGGGTAAGTCCTCTCTGCCTCCATTTAGAGCCGTGCCATATTGAAACAAAGACTGCAGGTTTCACTGCAGTATTAGAAAGTACCAGCAGGACCATCCCTTGCAATGGTTATTACACTCTTTTAGGTATGGAAGAAAAAGGAAAGTGGATCCTCAACACCGTTCCTTGTTCCCAGCACAGTTTGTGCAATTTATAATGTACAAGCATTGGATAAACAACAAAACCAAGACTCTCCTTTCAACAGTGGAAAGCTTTAATTCCTGAACTACACATCAGTGTAGCATGTCTTGGAGAAATAAAGATAAAATTTATGCTGTACACAGGCTTGGCTTCCTCCAGGTTATGGAAGGTAACAATACCTCCATCTCACAGTCTTACCTATGTGACTGACTACTGCTACAGCATCCCAGACTTGGGAGGGAAAATATCAACATATGCAGGTTAATTTTCAACACACACAGATGATGATGATGGTTATCTTAGAAATGTTCAGGTAGGAAACAGTTGATGTTTGTTACGCTGTTACAGTGCTGAGTGGTAAATATTTTCTGCTTTAAATCTGTGGCAGTAATACTTTCAAGTAAGTAACAGTCAAAGTCTAAAAAAAAAGGAGAAAGAATTACTCTGCAAAAGTTTCTTTGCTATTTTACAGATGTTATCATTAATAAAAATCACACATAATAAACATAGGTAATATCTAAAAACCATTACCTATGCCTTCATCACACCATTAGACAACGCTGTCTCCATGCTAACTAATAAGAATTGATTCTGAAATGAGAACCTTGAAGACCTTTTCTATTCTTTGTCCTCCAGCCTGCCATTTGATATACGACAATTTACACAGGAAGTGCATCATGAGTGTAGCACATCCTAGCCCAGATTTCTTTATAGGAAGCCTCATTCAGACCCTGCAATTTACAATGATGGATGATCTCAATAGCAGAATTCCACCTGACCTGCTGCTAAAAGCAAGAAGCATATTACTGACTTGAGATAAGGTGGTTAGGATCAAATACAAAAAAAATATAAATCCAGAGCCTTCAAATGAAACTGAACTTGCAATTCTGAGATTTAGAAAAAAACTTTTTTTTGTATTTCTTATGCATTGAACAGTGCACATCAGAGCTCTGGCTGAAACAAGTACCCTATCACCAGCAAGATAAAACTGCCAATGATCAACCAAATTGTCAACACTTGTTCACTTTCCCTGACCTACCTATCTTTCATTCTCTCTCCCTTTCTGATTTCTTCCTCTGATCGTTTTGATCTTGGCCTCATACTTCCCTCCCCTTCCACACAACCTTTCTCTCACTATTTCAACAAAACTACTGCACAATACAATGATTCTCTTTCTTACATAATACCGGTATGTTCTGAAAAAAAACCCAAGTAATTTTCTGTGCCCTAAAAATGAAGTAAGGAACTCATTTCTGACTGCAAGCGTGGCAACTGGTAATGCCCAGATATGATATTCAAAAAAGAAAAATGAAGTACCAACATTAAAAGCTCTAATAATATCAAAATCACAAATTGCATTTGTTTCTAACAGACCTATAACCAAATCAAGTACAAAACCTATTCAGTGTTAGAACCCATCAGTTACTTCCTAACTATGGAAAATACACAAATGAGATGTAAAACAAGACCATTTTTTTTCTACTAGCTCTATTCACTCTAACAATACTGCTTGGAAGCTGTCAGCCAGTTACTCTGAGCAAAGATCTTTTTCTACATTTCTTTCTTAAGAAAGAAATACTTAGGAACATATAAATCTGCAGCTTAGCTCTATGGAAAAGGCTAGGGCACTGAAGCGTGATTTGTCTTCTCAATAAGGGTGAGTGACATCTTCATATAATTAAGTCTTTCATTCATTCTTGCAGTTAAGCTTTATTCACCTCATTTTTTAATGTAATATAAACAAGTTTTATTGGTCATTACTCAGACAGGTGTGCTACACACTGAGTCTCACAGATTTGCAGGCCAGAAAAATGGAAACTGGAACAGCAAAATTACTTGTCTGCAAATGCTTAGGGAATGTTTGGAAATGTTGAATGGCATACAACTAAGTTTCACATTTTATTTTCACAAAACTCTTTTGAAGTTAAATGTTACTGTTCTTTACTCTTCTCCCCTTTCTTACCTTTTATACTTTATTGAAAACAGCATCTTCAAAGTATGAAGATGGGATGAAAAAACTCATTTCTTTCCTAATTTCATAAACTAAATGCTGAAGAAATAGAACTTTCACTTCCTACAGATTTTATGACCTTGTTATTTTGAACCCTTCACAGCACAATCTACTGTCCATGCCCAATGTGCTGTGCTTACGGTAAGATGATGCTTCACTCAGTACAGGGATGGCTAGACTACTTCCATGTTAATGTATAATCACATTCTACAATGCTATTAGTTGAGCTAATTCTTACCTCTAAAAGTCAAAATGAATATGCTTTTGCAACTGCATTAAAATGGTCTAAAAAGTTATTCTCCTTTAGCTTCTCCTCCAGCCAATGCATTTCTCCCAATGCAGAAATAATTTCAATTTGAGCTGAACTGAAAAGAGTTTGAATTGAAAACAAAAGCAGTTTCACTTAATTACCTTAATTGATTGCTTTGATTAGAGTATTTTGCACTACAGGACAAGCACTGATGTAGTCAGTTACTCTGTCTCAACCAGGGCTGGCAATTTGTTTCACACTGCAACTTATTCCACACAATCATAACTGTACTTTCAGCATCCTATTTGCCTTCTTCCCACAGTGAAAATAAGCCAAGATTTGAGCACCTGTGTACTAACTTGTCTATGCAAACATTCACCAGATGAAATCAAAGAGTTAAATAATTAATTCCATATAACCTACCTGATTACCAGTCATGCTATTCCATGACTGCAGATCACATTCCTGGACAAAGAATATTTTATTGTTTATAGAGAAGTCTAACTTCTTTATTGGATAAGTACCTATAAAAGTCTGAACCAGAGATGCAATTCCTTATTCTGTTGCTTCTGCATTAAAATGGGGATTAACAAATGTAACTTCAGATATTAAGCGGATTTGCACCTGCTCAAATCGGAACCAGCAGCAAACTCCTGTTCTAAAGTGTTGTGTGCTATTTCTGCATTTTACTACTCAGCTTTTGCACTCTGCAGAAGATAACTGAATATGAGAATTAAGCTTGAAGAGACTAGAAAGACAAATATATAAACCTGCTAGACATCTTTAAGTGAAAAAAAAAAACACTGAGTAAATACAATGTTTTATTACTACTAACCATTATCCTTGCACAATCAATACTTTAAACTAATAATTTACATTTGACACCCCTTCATTTCCAAGAACAGTAAAAAAAAAATTACACAAACAAATGAAAAAACAACAACAACTAGAAACACAAAAACATTTTAGGCTAGCTTAGCTTCTCACATGTGTCTAGCATTGGAACTAGAGAGAGTGGCCTCAAATTGCACCAGGGGAGCAACAGTGGGTTGCCCCCACTGGTGCAGAATTTTTATAAGTAGGGCATGCAGGCTCCTGCTCATCGCTGGTGAAAATCCATAGCTAATGGTGGTGACTATGCTGAAAAACAGTCTTTCCTGCCTGAGAATTTCTTTCTCACAGTAACAGTGTTACTGTGCTCGTAGTATTTGTTCTAGTTTCCATATAAATAAACAGGAGACATTAGTTTTGGAGCAACCTACATATGTTGAAATGTAAAGGTGCCTATTCATACAGATTGGCTTCTTGGCTTTCGTAAAGTACATGTGTTCATAGTTAAGCAATACATCTGTCAATTATGCTATTGAAAAATGCACACAGAAGTTTCTATGTAGCTCTGAAAGATAAATTATTTTTCTTTCGTTGTTGAGAAACTGATCATAGCACTACTAATTGCTAGTTGGAGCTTTTGCAACACTCAGGTATGCAGTATGCATGTAGAATGTAGCAAAACTGCATAGTCTGAAGCTTGGGGAAGAAAAAGAAATTGAACTCCAACAGAGTAAATTTGGAAACTAGAAACAATAAGGTTATGTGGTGCTGCAAACTACCTTAGCTAATTTTCCCTGTTTCTCAACCATATAAAATAATCTGAACAGCGCTCTGGGCTGCCACAGTTAAACTGCATCATTCAGTGCAGATTTCCCCAAGTGAAGGAGCAGAGGCCAAAAGGCTGTTTATTAGACTTGGGTTTAATAGCAGTCAGTGATAGCCCAGAATTAATGTTTGTAATGTACAGAACTAGGTTTGAAGAGGGATGTGAAGGAAGAGAGTCTGCTTTGCGCTCTGTTGATCTGAACGTGCAGTCGTGCAGTGCGTGGTTTGCAGCAGCTCTGAATCATGTGAACAATTAATTGAAAATGAAGTCATGGAAGTAAAAGACAATAATACATCTTGGAGTACGTCCCATTTATGACAAGCTCTACAATAAAAGCAAAGGATGAAAGTTGGTATAGTGCAGTTGCTAGCAAGAATGCCAAGAAGAAATCACTTGAGAAAACAAGAAGAATGAAAGATTATCTCTCTATTACGTCTGCAACAAGAAGTTTTAATTAACATTTCACAAGCCATGGAACATTTGAAATGTCAATTTCTATTAATTATGGGAAATCTGAGGGGTTTTGAACCATAGATATGGACACGACACAAAGAAGGGGCTACAATCAGGATACAGCTGAAATAAAATTAAGCTGCCTTTCCTTGTGGCCATGTGGATCACGACAAAAATAGAAGCAGTTTTTACTGTTGGTTTGGGTCGCACTGGGGACAGCTATTGCCACTGGCAGGACTAACTGGCTAGCTGATTGCATTGCTACAGTGGGTTGGCTGGCATAAATCACCACTTCCATCTCTGCAACAGCTTTATAAAAACATCACTGTTCGAAAATTTTTAGTGGGTTCAATTTCTTAACCAATTGCTTTCTACGGGGATAAATAAAGCGTCTTGGGGGACTGAGGCTTCTCATGACCCTTTTAGATACAAACTAGATCTCAGACAGTGGTACTGGAAGGAATATATTTCAGCTTTTTAAAATCCTATTAGCTAACTCAATCTTGCCTGCTTCACAGCCAGTACCAGATAGTCCTGTACAACACATTCAGCAATACTCTGCACAATCTGGATTTAAATTTGCTAAGCAACAATGCTTTCAACTCTTTTCTGCAGGGACTGTTCTGGTTTACCACGTTCTGGTCTTCTGAAACTGCCTTTACATTCAGCCTAGATTTATCTAATCTTAATTACAGCCCAGTGCTCCTATTTATACATCCTTTATGCAGCACTCTGAAGAATTTACACTCTTTAATATCTATTTAATGTTTATTACCACACTCATACTTCAGTATCAGTTAGCAAACTGCACCTTTGCAGTTTGCATTATTTCTCCTCAGCTTGTATCATGTTTTAATTTTTCTTCTTTTCTGTTTAGGTATATGAAGTGGTATGCAGCAGCATAGCAGGAGGCAATTCCATCCAAAGTTGTTTTGAAGTTCTTTTTTGGTCCTGCCAAGCTCTGCAAACACTATAGCTGTAGGATGATCCATTGCCTACAAGTACAGCATCAGCTCACACAGGCTAGGAAAAGCCTTGTGTTTCTGATGTCATCTACAGCAGCAGCAGCCTACTTGATGAATCCCTATTTCCTTTTCAGATAACACTTGCTGAAGGCTCTAATTCAGTTACTGCTGCACTAAGACGTCAAAGGAGTAGAAATAAATAGTACTATGGCTCCCTAATAGTTACACTTTTCTATTTTTTGTCTGTGTGACTCTTGCCTGACAGTGCACTCTCTCTAGAACATCACCATACAGTATAGTGGCCCATGAGTTAAGACTCAAACTGTGTGGTCACTATAGTAGTCACCGCAAATAGTTAGATGTCCTTTTCCTCTGATAGTATTGTAGAGGCACTTCATAAAAAAATTATTCCTGAATTCTCAGTACACAGGGTACCCAGAAAGACCTCTACCTATTTTCACCGGAACTGTCAAGACCATTGCACTTTGTGGTTGAAACGTGGTTAAAATTTTACTTCACTGCATAAAGTTTTGCAAACTGCAAGTTCAGGATATTTTAACTTCTGAACTCTCTTATCATCATTTCAAGGACTAACAAAAAAGAATTTATTTTAGAAATAATAACAAGAAACAATATGGCAGCAAATATCATTTTCACAGCATCAGAAGCAGGTGCATATTTGTACAGTGTAGGTATATATTACATATTTAAGTATTAGTCCAGAAACGCACAGAGGGGTTAGCAGAATGCAGAAATGGATTTTAGAGCTTTCAATGTTGCAGATGCTTGATATGCTGAGGCTCTGCTACTTTAACTGACTGCAAGTCAATGAAATGCAAATAAATGATCTATTCAAAGAATAGATGCAGTAGAAGATTGCAATGAAGCTTCAGCTCTGTTTATGACTTTCAGACTAATTATATCCACTTTATTTATATCTGATGTATTTACATGTAATGTATCTAATATAATTTTGTATGCCTGTGTAAAATGTGAGTGAATGGGGAAGGAGCATGAAAAATTAGGCATGTTGAATATGTGTAAGGATAAACTCCTCCAGAGCTAATGAATGAAGTTTACACATATACTTGAGCAAAAGTAACTGTAAGAAGGATTGGGGATGAATGTGTACAAGGTGTAAAGATAAGTGAAGGATACGCACATGAGTTGAAGTATAAATGTAAATAGAGGTTTTCCATTTGAATTAAAATCCTTGGTAGGCAAAAGCTTAGAAAAGCCATGGAATTATGTTCTCTTTCGTGGAAATTCCTTTTCAAAATATTCTCTTAAGAAGTCTCTTCAGTTTTGAATGGTAGATTTGGAGGCTTCTTTCAATATTCTTGCTCTTCCACAAAATATATATTCTGAAAATGATAATTATCTGTGAAGCTAGCAACTTTGCCAATGAGAAAAACAGCTTTCAGCCCAACAGCCCATTTTGAGTGATAAAGAATTGCTGTGGTCTTGCTCTAGAAAGGACCAACTTCATTATCACACTCAATGATGTCTTTAACTTTACATTTCCTCAGCTCTGCCTGAAGGAAGAATGATACTCCTGATAACCAATGAGCATTACTGAAGCTACTTTCCCAAAAAGTTTAAATGATAACTACATTATTTCTCCCAAAGAAAACTATGAAACTAGTTATGTTCAGTGCGCTTAAAATTGAGAAACTTGGTACTATTCGGTGCTGAATAGCAAGCTGGCTTGATTTTTTACCTTTAAAGTGTACTGCAAAATCCTTCCATGGAATAATCCAATATACTCGTGTAGAAAAAAATCAAGCCAGTTTGCTATTCAGCAAATGTAAGTGATTTTTAAAAGAGTTTGGGGACTTTTCTTTCATGTTTGTCAACAATGGAAATGATGTCTGGATTAATTACTCATCTGCTCTGTATTTCACTGTTTGATCACATTAGTCATTTCTTGACAGGAAGAACTTTAATTGAACCACAGATTGCAACTCCTCATCGTTGGTGCTCATTTTACAGCTCATCTTACTGCTATGTATAAGATTAGAAAAGTGAACGTTTTTTTTCAGCTTATGTCAATATATTGATGAGTATTCCTAGGCTCAAATCTTTCTAAAAACAGCCTCTTCAAATAGAAGGTGATTAATTATAATTTATTTTTTTACAATAAATTTTTGTATTCTAAGCGATAATTGGATTCATTCTGTTCCCAGCCATATTTCAGTAAAATGGTAATTATACTCCAGCACAGTACCATTAACGATACAAGATATACTACATTTAGCAATCTTTCAATGCTAACAAAGGTCACCTGACTTGACAAGATCACATTCTAAGCAGCAGACCTTTCTACCCAAAAAAGCAAGTCAAAAATCAATCCTTTAACTTGATTTTGCCCTATGCTTTATACATTTTCAAGCCAAGTTTAATGTCATCCTTAAGAAGACAGCAATTACTCAACCTAATGAGATGAGCGATCTGCCTATCTACACCAGTACCAGGAACACCCAGAGTGAAGAGAAGCAGCTGTCTCCAGAAGGAGCCTATGCCCACCATTTTACGCATAATCATGGACTAGTTATTGAATCTCTGCAATTCTACAGCGTCTTTCTGTTAATGTCTTAAAACAAATACAAATCTTCTTCTAGGAATCCTACAAAATATTACTGAGGATTTTCTCATTAGTATGCACTTCTTTAATCCTCTTTTGAGCACTGATAAATTCTTTGGTTTAGGCTCTTTTTGTAATTAGTTTTATTATCTTTTGAATACAACACATTTTCTTCTGTCATCTTCAGATGCATCACCTTACAAATCCACTGAAATCCTGCAGTTCTTGTGTTTTTGAAAAGGACAAGTAAGTAGGTTCAGTGTTTCCTTCCCAAACTATTCAGGAATTTTCATCGTGCTTTCCTTCCTTTTTCTGCAGCAGTCAAAACCACTGCAGCATTTCCTGATGCAACACACTTTTGTATGTCTTGTCAACATTAGCAGCTGTTTTTTGAACTTGCTTTAGTTATGCTATTTCACGATACTAAAAACGATGATGCCACTTCCTTGGTGAGGATGCACCACTGTTTTATATAATGCCATGACCCATAGAATTTTCTAGCCCATTATTTGTGTATCACCATGTAGTGTTTGCTTTTTTGACTTCTGCTGTGCAATGAGCAGATGTTTTCACTAAGCTGCTGGCAATGTCCCCCAGATTTTTTTCTCCCTGAATGGTTACAGTTAATTTTGAATCCAATAATGTGTATGAACAGTTTAAATTATTCCCTGTAATAAGCATTACTTTGTCAACAAAGGATTGTATGTCATGTTCTGCTTCTGATCTTCAGGTGCAATTGAAATTTCTCAGTCTTCTCTAACTCCCATAAATAATTTCATATCGTCTGCAAATCTTGCAATTTCTCTGCCTACTCCCTTTTTCACATCACTGATTAAATAACAGTGGTACTCAAAGAGAAGTTTGAGGCACCCTTCCATTAACCTTTAGCCATTTTTCTATTAACCTGAAAATCAAGCAGTTATTTGTCCTTTCAGTTTTCTGTCCTTTGCCAGTTTCAAATCAATGACAGACATTTACCTCTTACTCTCTGACAGCTTTGTTTCCTTACAATCTCTTAGAAAAAAAAATTTAAAGACTAAAAGTCCTATTCATTTGTTTCACTATAGCCACTGTAAGGATGGCACAGAATAAATAGTAGTAGATTGAACAGGCACAGAGTTAACCCTGATTCTCTTCGTTGTATTTTTTACACAATTAAAAAAATAATATTGCAAACAATTCTTTCTAAAGTCAGTACCACTGAGTAATATTAAAAGTTGACAAAATTGAATACTTGTTTTCTGTTTCTGTGCTACAGCAGTTCTGATTTGTGCATTTTTGTGGTGATGGTGGGAGGGCTGTTCAGATACTTGCTCCTCCAATCTATCAGAAACCAACTCTTAATTATCTGAGCACCTCTCCCTTTTAATATTCTAACTTCCTAAAAAGAGCAGGTCTGGAGCACGCTTCCTTTACCATAGCTAGAAGAGATTCCAAGAAATTCCTCAGATAAGAGTATACCATAGGATGCACACAAGTCAAAAAGTTATGCCAGTGTTAAAATGGGGAACAATAAATAAAAATCTACAGAGCTGCAGTTTATCTCACAAATACAAGCCAGAGTTGTACAATTGTTTCCTATCCAATATATTCAATATCAGTAAAACTTTCTCTTGAGCACTACAGAGCCTTTTAAGATACAAGACAAATATTTGGAGACCACCAAGGAATCAGCAACGAGAACAATCAGAACTCTAGAAAACAGACCAGAAGAAATAAAAAACAACATGTTCTCTAGACATGAAACTCTGACCTGGATGTGGCGGTAATATTAAAATACATAGAAGTGTGCTGCAAAGATGACCACTTGCAACATGGAAATGACAAGAATGAGCTTGACCTGAATGCATATTTCACACAGTAGGACAAACTTCCTGAAGGTTGAACATTAGTAATAGTTTTAATAAAGAAGTTGCAAAACCTTCTTTTTCAGAAGATTTTTTTTCAGTTGTTTAGCTAAACATCTCTCTTAATTGGTCTTACGAGTTTCCTTCCTCTCTCACTGTATGCAATCTTCATTAAAAAAAAAAAACAAAAACAAACCAACAAAAACCTCATTGACAAAAAGAAGTACCATAAAATAACAACAAAAACAGCTTCAAGGAAAATGCTGAAGGAATAGTACTGCTTTTGTATACATGGGAACAGATCATGACACTGAGGAAATAAAGTAGCATTGCGTTAGTCGAAATGCTCATTTCAGTCTCCATTTTAAGCAGTGAGCAGTAATTGAAATGACTTCATACATCAGGGTGAGTACCATCTACTCAAAGTAAGCTGAGTCACACACCTGGGAATCAACCTCTGGTGTGGCACTGATTCACTGCGCAGCCTTAGGCAAAATGTATTTGCTTTCCTATCTGTGAAAGAAGAGTACACATCTACCTGAAAAGCACGTCACTAGTACAGCATAGTAGGAGCCCTGATTGAAAAGGTTTGTTATCAAGGAAACTCAGAAAAAGCATGTTTCTCAAAACACGTTTTCAGATAACTCAGGGGCAAGGGTATTGTTCTCTGCTACTGCTTCTGGTGCCTGCAAGGTGCAGGGTGTTTTGATCCTTTCCAGCAAGCTGTCAAAATGGCTGAAATAGTTTCCAACAAAAACACGGAAAGATCTCAGCAGATGGTCATTGCTTACACTTTCAATTCATTTCTCTGTCTTTTGCTTGCCTTTATAGGCAGAACAATCACAGCTCTTTGTGCACTCCTAGGAAAGGCATTTTACAGCTTCCCTCACTGGAACAAATAGCTTCAATCCAAGAAAAGGTTGCTCTAGAAAACATTTTCTTCTGAAGTTCCTGAGTAATCCTAGTTCCCATGCCTCCTGCCTGACACTGTACTTACTCTCTGGAAGATCAGAGGTATGAAACCATTCCTCTGTGTACTTAATTTTCATCCAAACCTCAAGGCATTTTATGAATGTTAATTCAGCTGAACAATTTCAAGAGGAGACACATATTTACACTTCACTATTGGAAAGCTAGGAGTTCTAGTCACTAATTCAACACCATAAAGCTGAACTGAAACCAGGTTCTGGTTAGTGTTATTTCTAGTTGTCTGCTCTCGCAACTTACACATGTTTTTATATCCACATGTATGTGCATGTAAAGTAGCAGTTTACTTATGAAGATAAATAGAAGTGTATTAGTCCAATATCCCTTTGTAGGAATAAACTCCAAGTGATCTCAATTCCAAAAAATGCAAAGGGAAACCGTATATTTTAAACTACATATTTTAAGGAATAATGAACACTTTATCAGAATGGAGTCTTTAGAAGAAAAAGAAAAAGTGTACAAAGTCGGCTAACAGTATTCTAAATACTGTATGCTTTATTGAGAGAGCAAAGCATGACCTTCCTTTTTCTGGAGATCTCGCATTCCTAATTTTGGTAGCTCCTCTCTTCATTGACTACAGGACTGATCACTTTGATTTTCATACATGACTTATCTAGTTACTGTGCGATTCAAAGCTGTGCAGCCTGGAGGCGTCTATTCTGGCTTCAGTCCAAGTCAGACTTCAATACTTAGTGGCAACTGGGGACATGTATAGTAAACAACTCCAGTCCTCTGCTCTTGGATTTCTTTATTTGAAGGAAAAGGGTGAGTTGACAGATACAAAAAATGAAATCTGTGACAAGGCACAATGTAGAAGTCACTATACAGAAAAGAACAAAAAATTGTTTGCGTTTTTGAAAGAATCCTACTGATAACTGACATTCCTGTTGCCTTCCAAAGCCACATCCTCCAGTCTTCTACTAAGTGATTCAAAACAATTTATAGTAGCCCAGTATTTGCCTAAACAGATAAAAAACATCATTTCCTCACATTCCCAGAGAGAACACCATTTTCTCTAATCTTACTCTGTTTGATGAGATAGTCTTGTTCAGAATGAGTACCCTAGAATCACAGCAAGCAATTACCATATAAATCTACATTATTACTCTGTTTATAGGCATTGTCATATATATTGCCTTATGATCAAGGAATTGAGTATGTCCTAAGTGAGAGAACTTTCGTACCACACTACTGCAAACCCCAAGTGCTTTCCAGCAGTATATTAAAGACAATGATTAAATAGCTGAAACAATTGTTTTATCTCACATTTTGTCAGCCTAGCCTATTCACCTGGAAAACATATTTTCCCTTTGGAAGCAGGAAGATCACAACCTCTCTGATTGGAATAGTGATCCTGGGTCACTAGGAATAGAGAGACAGGCTAGAGAGAAAAGCAGGAATGAGAGAGGATTCAGGAGAAAAAGAGACCACTAGCTACTACAAGAGGTAGGAGATAGAAGTACTATTCCTTTTGGAGTTTTGCATCATTCACCAGATGGAATGAGCAAGATGTCAGGAAGCTAGGATCAGAGGAGGCAATATGCACTTTCATGATTCACTGCAGATACTGAAATGCCCTACAACTCATTTTTACAAAATTCTGTTATAAATGCTGTTGATTCAGTAGCAGGTGGTTTCTTACAGAAGAGCATAAAATAGTGTTGCTTGAGGAATACATTAAGGCTAAAATACTTATGTGAATTCATATGCAAATTAGATGTGGCTTTCTGCTCCTGGAACATTGCTGAGTATTCCCCTGCGTCAAAGACTTTGGGAGAGCCTGTTATGCTAGGATCAACCTACACATCAAAGCTCTGCTATTTCCACAGGGGATAGGAAAGTAAGTAGCTCTTTCTTCCCAGCCAGTAATTAATCATTTTCTACTCCATAGGCTTCTGACTGGCAATATTATAAAAAACAGCAGGATAGCCATTTGATGGAAAATCATTCCCTCTCCTCTCCTGTGTATGACCACACTTACAGCTGCATAGATGAAATATATGAAGAATCTGTGTAAGTTGCAAAGTTTAGAACATGTTTCTTCAACTCAGCTTTCAACAGAATACTTCTAGCACTGGAAATATTCTTCTAAGAACAACCCTTTTGAGAATCTTTAGTTGAAAAGGTCTGGCAAGTGCATGGAACATCTTCCATGCAGCATGAGCCTGGAGCATCTCTTATGATGAAAGGCTGAGAGACTTGGAACTGTTCAGCCTGGAGAAGAGAAGACTGAGCAATTTAAGAGCATACAAGCATTTATCTAAAGGGAGGGTGTCAAGAGGGTGGGACCAGGCTGTTTTCAATGGTGCCCAGCAACAGGACAGGGGACAATGAGCACAAACTGGAACACAGGAAGTTTCATATGAACGTGAAGAAAAATTTATTTACTTTAAGGGTGACAGAGTACTGGAACAGGCTGTGCAGAGAGGTTATGGATTCTCCTCTGGAAATACTCAAAACCCACCTGAATGTTTTCCTGTGTAACCTACTGTAGAGAACTTTAGCAGGGGATTTGACTCAACAATCTCCAGAGGTCTCTTCCAACCTCTACAATGTTGTGATTCTGTGAAGAATGAATTTCAGCAATTCTAAAGACCAAAGACTTCTCATTGCAAGCAAACTTTCTTCAATCATTGCCATAATCCTATTCCACAGGAATAATATTCTTTGTTAAGAGTATTTATTTCTCTAAAGCCATATATCCCTGTCCTCCACATTTAATAAGAATGGGTGCCATTTAATGGGACTGGTTCAATGTTTGCTCTGGCCATGTTCTCAGTGTGTACACATACAGGAAGTAGCAGTGACAATATGTCAGTTATCGAGCTCCAGATTTTACCACTCTGAACAAGATTTTAGGTGGTGATTTTACATTTAAAAGCTTTAACCTTCCTTTCTCAGACTAGAAGGCTTTCCAGGTTATAGAACATATATACTGTTAATATCTATGCTTCTTATTGGAATCTTTCATAAAAGGACACAGGTTATCACTTAAAATCTTTAATACATGAATATGCAAAATTATGATTGCTAGTGTAACATATTCTGAAGTTATGGAAAGCACTATATACATAGGTATACATTAAACTCCATATACTGCAAGTAACCAATTAGTTTATCTGCTGTTTTGGCAGTTTTGGCTCAAGGACTGGATCAATCGCCATATTCTTTAATAAATTAAACCAAATAAACTTTCTTACTACTACTGTGTGTGGTGTCCATGTTATTTTACTAAAAATGCCATATCCATACCCAAAGTGCAGTACTCTTCCCTAACATTCAGTTAATTAATCAGTAAATAAAATATTGCTCAAAAAATTTCTACCACGTTCTCATATCTATCTGCCAATAAGAGAAAAAGAAATCCTATGGAATAACTTTGCTATTCTCAGTTGTAAATGAAAAGCCTTTGCATTATCAATGAAGTGCATAAATTAAAGGAAGAGAGAAAGAGAGAGAGTGTGACAGAAAAGGAGTATGACTGATCGCAACACAATTTATTAGCTTCAAAGGTCAAGGCAGCCAGTGTTTTTACTGGATCTGATACCTAGCGGCATTTACAGTGCCTTGACCTGAAACAAACAAGTTATTGTGGCAGTGCTTCAATATATTTATGTAACTCTCAGGCTAATGTGATAATTCCCTCAAGTTCTAGTGCAGCACATCTAGCTCTATGCAATCACTGGTCCTTGCTGAAAATGCCAGGCAACAGACAGTGCCATCAAGTAAGTTCATCCAACCTTCACTTTCTTACCACTGGATCATCTCTGCCCTTTGGGTTGCTCTGGCGGCAAACATCCTCTACAGGCAGAAGATGGCAGCAGGGGTTGTGCAAACCTACTTTCACTGCTAAGCAGCCACTAAGGAATTTATCTATTCATACACAATGAACGTCCTCTGCAGAGTTACTCTATTCCTTCAGAATGATCTGGGATATTCACGACTGCAACAACATATATAACTATATCTATAAATAAAACTGTGTTACCTGTAGCTTCCCAAATGATTTACTTTCAGCTTCCATTCAAATTTCCAAGCTTGCAACTGATTGAATGACTCATCTAATAAAGAAGGATAGTTTAAGATATTGGAGTTGTCCAATTAATTCCACTAAAACTATAAAATTTCCTGTGGCAGTGGCTCAAGCACCAAGATTAATGTCTGTAATGGAAGATGGCATCCCAGTTCATAAAGCAGATGTTACAAAGGACTGGCTTTTATGTTTACCCCACTTTTTTCTCTCAGGCTGCACAGGAATGTGATCAACTTGAATTTTCTAGATTGAGAATACAGACCTGAACCTAAAACTCTAACCCTCACCCTAGCAATTATTTTACTTCAGCTCTATGGGAATGATGCAGGTGGCCAGCCACCCTTTAGCACCTCAAGTTGGGTTTCTGAGTCTCTTTCTTAGGGAAGGATTCCATGAAGAGGAGATGGTGCCAGAATACAAGCACTAGATCTCTGGCAGTTCATAAATGCTTATGTATTCAGCGTGGGAAAATAGCCTAAAACAAAGAGATGAACTGTATGCCATGTCTAGTGCTTTGCATGAAAATGGCAGATATTATCAATTCTCCTGTGCAGGTGAATGGTACTACAATGTCATACCTGACAAATGAAGGACCAATTTTATCAAACCATGGGTTAGCACTGCCACCAGTTTCCAACAAATAGACCCACTGCTGCCTCACACCTGAACCAATGGTAGGTTTACGGAAAACTTGAAGAAGGAAAGCAGTTAGAGCCAAATGTACTAAATCAGTTGTAAATTATGGCACAATATAATACCTACCCACTCATTTCACACAAACTATGAAAGTCCAACAAATGATAATGTCTGGATGCGTTCTGGAAACCTGGAAGCAATAAACATTGTCTCTTACTTACAGGCTTTTTCATTCCTTTCAAAAGCAGGTAAAGTCTTGGAGGGGTTAAGAAAAAGCTATATACTACCAAAATGAATCATCTTTTACAATATTCCTTCCACCTCAGTGAACATAGTATCACTGGTGCTTACACATGCCAGCAATGCAGAAACTTGTCATCTAATAATAACCAAGGAAGTATTAGAAGTTGTTGTGATGCTCAAAGACTGAATCACCTTTAAGGTCCTTCCAGCTGGGGACAGTCTGTTTCTGAGATATGTGACTTGAAAGAGAGGGGAAATACAACATTCCAGCCTGAGGGTCCCTATGTATTCAGCAAAAATTAGGAAACCAAGAGGCAAAACTGTCTTGAGAGCATTGCTGTCAGGAGATGACAAAACTTGTTGAAGTTTCAAGTCTGCAGTGCTAAAGGAGAATTCCTTTCAAACTCCAAATAAAATTAATGCTTTATAGAGGGAAGATTTCACAGAAACTAAGACACAAACAAATTATCTCTGAATTGAAAAGTACTGCAATTATTAATTTAGGAAAAGCAATAATCCTTCTCCTGTGTGGTGCAGATACCAGACATAAGAGCATGCAGAGGCTGATAAGAGGTAACTGGAATTCACTATAAAGTGACAGAAAGTCATTGTGAGACAGGAATGAAATAGTGAAGTTAAGAAATGACATTGAGTCAAAGTTCTCCCCCTTCCCATTAAAAGTTTCAATGAGATATTTTATTCCAAACAAATAATATTTGGTAATATATCTTCATTTTCCAACACTGCCTGAAATATCAGTCCAACATTTATATTCAGTTTTGACAGCCCAAATTGTTTCTAACACCATTTCGTAGCTGTTAGTAACCATCAGAAACATGGATACATTACAGTTTTACGTAGCTCGAAGAGGTAGCTGAATGTACAAATATGTATGAGGAACAAAAAACTCACGAAGGATCAACTGGGCACAGGCTCATTGAGTACTACCATTAAAACTATATAGTACATTTGAAAGCAAGAAAGCTCATAGAAAATTCATCATTAGTGAGAAAAAGTGTAATTTCAGCAAAATAACTTGACCATGGGCCTAAAGAGAATGATACCACATTTTGCTTGACAGAGAAAAGCACTCAGAATCTTTCCTAATTTTTCTTATCTCTAGCTTGCAGCTCAGGCCACCCTTTTTCTTAGCACTCATGTTAATTAAACAAATGCAATGACCCAAAGAAGTGAATTACAGGTAATCCTTTTCATCTAGTCTAAGACACTATATGAGAGCTGGATGGAGGGACATCACCACAGATTCTTCATGGAACACCAAGGAATGCTCTTGCATAAGAACAAAACAGCTCAAATCTGTGACTGGTTAATGTTTTTTTCAGGCCAATACTCTTTTTGTGACTCCAGCCACAGGAAAGAGCCATCCAGATTCCCTCACCGGAAGGACTATGTCAGGCTATAATCATGTAACCAGCTGCTTTTCTCCAGGTTTGTCTCAGAAATCCTAATGAGTTTGTGCTTGCTCTTGCGAGGCTCTGGAAGAACAAGGCTGGACAAGACTAGCAATCAGCATTCAGAGAAGAAGGAGAAAAGAAAGTTATTTTTACATAACTCAGAATAGAATGCACTGCATGCACAGCTTGTCATCTGCTGTGGTTAGCTTCAAACCCAGCAGTGACAAATGCTGAGCTGTATGTGCATTTTCATTTATCTCTGCAGTAACAGGCTGAAGGAGAACAGCACCTATTTTACCATATGACCATGCTTGTGAACTAAGACAAGTGTATGTTCAATTTGCAAGTTAACAAATGGAGTTCTATCAAGGGTAACATTCATTTCTACTGTGTCCAAAAATGAGCTCATCTCTTCTGACTGCTCAGTTTCTTGTGCTATAAATAAATAAGTAGATAAAAAAAAAAAAAAACAAAACAACAACAACAAAAAAAAAATAGTTCCAAACAAGGGTATTTGGTACTGTCAGTGTGTTCCACTGTTCTTCGAGATGTGTCAGCTGAGGGGAGCTATCTTTAGATTACAGGAGGAAAGATGCATCAGATATAAAAAGTAATAGCACTAATACAAGCAATCAATTAGTATTTCTTTCAGCCTATAGAAATAGAAATACTAGGTGCACAGAAAGTTGAAACACCTAGATTAATATTGTGCTGAAATGCCAGGAAAAGTTTGGAAACAAAATGGTATTGAAGAGATAGTAACTAATGTCTGTAATAGCTGGGGACTTGACTAAGTGACTCGTGTAAGGTTTTCCTATAAGGACTACTATTATCACATATTTCAGGCTTAGGGAGTTTAATCTGCTCTCCTATCCGCTGCCCTGTAGTAGAGAAGGCATATGTCAATTAAAGAATGCAATAGGACTGTTATCTCAGAAAAACAAAACAAAAACAAAACAGAAAAAGAACATAAACACAAAGGGCAAAGGTTGTACTTGCTATCTCTGAACAGCAGAATATATTTAACATCTGAGCAGCAGGAGTAACCATAAAAATACAAACAGGTAGGAATGAAGGACAGAAGGTAGATTGCATGAAGGATGAGAGAAATGAGAAAGGACAGCTTCAGTGCTAGACATCTCCAGAGGCAGCTACTAGATAACTCCTCCACTCAGCTACTCAATCCTGAATGAGTTTGGAAGCATTCTCACTTTTAAATACAACTCAAAACTACATTTTACTGTTATACCTCTCTTTTTATGACTCACTTTCTAGATGAATATTCAAAGGGTTTAAGAAGAGGGAAAACCTCTTGCTTTCCCAGCTTCTTCAACTGATGAATGATCTTAAGCAATTCCAGGGGAGCAGAATTTTGGTTTTGCTCTAGCACTCTAAGCATCAGCAATCAAGAACAAATGTAAGGCTTTCTCACTCTAGCTGCAAGGATCAGATCACAGTCTGTCGGCATCAAGAGCCTCTGAGACAGGACTCCACAGCAGAAAGGAAATCCTCACCAGCAGAGAGCAGGCACTGAATGGAACAGACACAGTTCTACAAATCCCAGATTATTGTGCCTACCTATTTCCACAGTAATCAAAAATCCCCTATAGATGGGCTTTATTTCAAGAGTGAAATGAAGCCTTGCTTTCATAACAGAAAAGAAACAGCCTTTGATTGCACTAGGTATCACATAAGGCTTAGACTATCATGAAGCAGCAGATGACAGTTACAAACTGGACCTTGAGTTATTTCCTCTCAAAGAAGAGAGCATAAAAAGAAAAGAAGGAAAGCTATTATACAGTAACAACTAGATTAGAAGCTTGCTTTCTCATTACTCTTTTTGTACTTGGTTGTTTCTAATTCACATCAGTTTAATTTTTGTTTGAAAGAGATTATTTTAATTTCTAGCTATCTGAAGACTTCACCACTCTGTAGTCACAGTGACTACAGTGAAGACATATGATTCAGCTTTGAAGTAAGCAGTTGTGGGGGAGTGCGAGCATTCTACATAGAATATACATATACATGAAGGCTGACTTAGCCTGCTTCTCCACTTCATAATGTGTTAGGCTGCCAGTCTTTATGGATTAGGATGGTTTAGTTTAGAAAAAGGTGGAAGACTGAATTACAGAAAACATAAAATATTAGGTATGGTTGAGAGGTTGAGTTTATGCTGTCCTGTAATAAAAAACTAGGGCAAAAAAAGCAACTGGTTTTAAACAAATAAATGCCAATACTTTATGAAATGTATTGTTGTATTACCATGGCAAATTGATTAATAAACATTCTGGAAGGAATAGGAGTTTTCATGAATAGTGATTGCAGGATCCTTAGCCAGGATCATGTTATGAGGCAGTCAATCTTCACACTCTGGGAATCAGCAGTCAGGGACTGTCCAAGAAAAACAGAGCATACATATGCAAAAGTAGGTGCATTGGGTAAGTAACAGTGGTCTCTTAAACCATCTGCCCATTTCAGGATCTCAGCTACTGTGTGTTACATCACTCAAACTGGGAGCAGCCCTGCAAGGCAGATGCCTCCCATTCCCTCCAGGGAGTAACTTAATCTCTGCACTTTGCAAACCCACTAGAAGTGGGAAGGACACAGCTTTTTCAAAGGGGAAGGGGATCCTACAGGACTCCTAGCATTTGTGGGACTCAGAAAAACAATACCACATCCATGATTCTATATTAAGGAGTAAGTTTTGTATTCGTCTGAATTTTCAATAAAGGTGTAAGCACTGAAAAAGTAGTGGGGATTTGTAGAAGAGCTGCAAAGGAAAGGAGACAGTGTGATGTGATGTAATGGCACAAGATGGGAGAAAAAAAAGGAATCAGGAAAAAAAAAAAAATAAGCAAGCTGAGACAGAAAAGGTTAAGGCAGAGACCTGACAGTCTAGCTATGGTACTATGAATTCTTTGGGGGAAGACAGCTGCCACTGACAGCATGTAAATGCTCCATAGCAGAGAGGCTTCAAAAAGCACTGAGGAGGTCATTCAGAAGTGCACCATGTCTCAGAAAGTCTTTTTTTAATTTAGGAGAAAAAAATCCAGAGTTTGACACGAATGGTTTTTCTTTTATATGTTTTCCAGGTCTAAAGATAAAGACAACACAGAGAACCGGAAGGCACATGTGGAATTATCTTTTTACAGAAGCCTTGAACAGCACAGCAAGCATCTCAGCCTTAGCAAGAAGACCTAGCAGGTATGTCATTTGAGGTGTATTTTAATCAGAAACATTGCTCTCCTGGGCAGGAAAATAATTAGGCTCACCTGACTTTTCTTTCTTAAAGAGAAAGAAAGCCCCCAGAAGCCTGAAGATTCCAGCTTGGTACAGAAGGAGCAATGAATAAACCATTCTCATGGGATGCCAACTTGGTCTATGAGGTCAAAGCCACAGAACATTTTAATGAAAATCTTTGACAACTAATGAAAATTTTTCACTGGTTCAAGAAGGACTTCAAAGTTGCAGAGCTGCCACAGAAAAATAGCACTCCCAGAAATAAGTTATTAGGTGAATACACCTAGGGAAATGGATATTCTGTTCAAGCAAGTACCGTATTCCATTGAAAGCTTTGGATATGTATTTCCATTTGGCACCACAGAATGTAATGCTATGCAGAGTAACTTCAAGAAGGCATCCATTACAAGGGCATTGAAATACAGCCAAATTAAGAAATAGCCCCATATATAGCAAAAAGCTCTGACAGACACTGTTTTTGACTCTTGAGGCAGTGGTTTAAGATGAAAGCATCCCTAGCTGTTTGCCCCATCCACCAGTCAGAGGTTAGAACCTTGCAGCAA
The DNA here is from genome assembly GCF_019232065.1 of Centrocercus urophasianus. Classification (NCBI taxonomy): domain Eukaryota; kingdom Metazoa; phylum Chordata; class Aves; order Galliformes; family Phasianidae; genus Centrocercus; species Centrocercus urophasianus. The sequence goes on along the minus strand of NW_024884586.1, from coordinate 33,589,171 downwards.
GGGCAGTGAAGAATGTGTGTCTCTGCCTCTCTGTCACCATTTTGGGAAGCAGCAAACAGTGCAACCAGCTCATCTACAGAGGCTAGCACTGAGCACAGCCTGTGACCTGAAGCAGCTCATTATGAGTAGATTTCTTGATCTGTCAGTTCTGCCAGGAGACAGCTTAAAGGAGTGACTAGAGATGATTGAATATAAAACTGCAATATTTAGTAAGGGAAATCTTTGAGTCCCAAACATTTATGATTTGCTGTCTCTCTGATTCTGCCACTGAAGCTGGCCACTTGTGCTGTCTTTACACTTGTGCCATTCTTGAATCCCAGTTCTACTTCTGAAAATATATACAGTATTACTACTTAGCAATAAAATCATGTTAATCTGGAGTCACATGTGAACTAGTTTGTCTTAACTAAAATTTTCTTCTCAATAATCACTGTGGCAAACTAGTGTGGAAAAGGCTTTCCACTGTCTGAAAGGAATTAATTTACACCTGACTTGGACACTGCTTCACTGTTGTCCAGACCTACCTCCCTTTTCTTGGAAAACAAAAAAATAAAAAAAAAATTAAAAATCCATTACTCATCTCTGTGGAAAAAAACTCTGTTCAGGTTAAGAAGATACACAAAGCACAGAAAGAAAAGGCAGATGAGAAGGATTCTCTCATGTCAGAAGGGGCCATTGTTGTGAAAATCGTCTTATTGAGATAATTTGCTATTCAGCAACCTTTTTTTAAAATATGCAATTTTTATTAAGGGGTGGTGCCCTGATGCAAAGACAACTGAGTTAATTGTTTCTATATGTTTTTGCTCATAGCCATATTGAATGCATCTTCACTGAACAGCACTTCTGGCTTAGTTATGCACTATTAAACAAGAATGAGATGCCATTGTATAATTAGCATTCCTCAGATACAGGTTTATAAGGTGCTTTGGAGAGAAATTTTGTTAATATTGTTTTCATTAATGTTAGCATACTCACACAATGCTCCAATAGGCTCCAGATCATCTATGCATCCCAGAGACTGAAAATTTCAGTCAAGGGGATTCTGAAATTCACACATTTATCTTGCTACGGAACAAAGAATCAAAGATCTACTTACTGAGATTTAGCTAAAGGGGCTGCTTTAGTAAAATCCCTCTATCTGGCATCAACTGAATTACAAATTTCCCTAAATTGCATGCAAGAAGGAAAGTAAGTTCTGAGTTGAGAACAGGAATGACTGAATACATGTGTACATTTTGATGCCGAATAAGGTCAATCAAGTTAAAACTGGTTTCACCGAAGCTGCCAGGTGGGTTAACAGCCCAAATGTCACTGCTCTGTCCAAACAAGAATTAGGCCAGATGAATTAAAATAGAGCAGAAAAGGCAACCAGAAGAACACGATCCTGTTAGGTAGGAATCAGTATAAGCAATGATTAGAAAAATCATTCTCCAACTATGGACACCGTAACAGAGTTACAGGAGAGTCCATGTCTCTTTCAGGGTATACGTGAACAACTTTCAGTTTATTGTGTTAGAGAACTCAGGTCTGAACATAGTACTCCACCAGGGCCTCACAAGAAAACAGTAGAGGGGAACACTAACCTTCCTTACTCTGCATGCCACCTTTCTTTTGATGCAGCCCAGGATACAGTTGGCCTTTCAGGCTGCAAGTGCACACTGCTGGCTCGTGTGCAGGTTTTCATCCACCAGGATCCCTAAATCTTTCTCTAAAAAGATGCTCTCAATTAATTCTTCTTCCAGAGGTTATATATACATGAGACAACACCTTGCACTTGGCCTTGCTGAAACCTCACTAGGTTCGTATGGGCCCACTTATCAAGCCTGTCCAGGTCCCCCTGGATGGCATCCCTTTCTTCTATTGTGTCAACGTGCACCACTCTGCAGACTTGCTGAGGGTACACTCAGTCCCACTCTCAACCATTAATAAAGATGTTGGAGAGCACTAGTCCCAAAACAGACCCCTGGAGAACACCACTTGTGACTGGCTCCACCTGGATGTAGAGCTATTGACCACAACCATCTGTAGCATCCTACCTACTGAATAGTCCACCCTTCAAATCCAACTCCCTGCAATTTAGGGGTAAGGATGCGGAGTGGGATTATGTCAAAGGCCTTGCACAAATCCAGGCAGACTCAGTCAGCTTTCCTTTGCTCATCAGTGCTGTCTCTCCATCAGAGAAGACCACCAGACTTGTCAGGCACAATCTGCCCTTTCTGAAACCGTGCTGGCTGTCTTGGATCACCTCCTTATTTCACATGTGCCTCAGGAGAATCTTCTCCATAGGCGCAGACATGAGGCTAATAGGCCTGTAGTTCCCTAGGTTCTCCTTTCTTCCTTTCCTAAAAATGTTAGTGTTGTTTCTCTTTTCCCAGTCATCAGGGACTTCACTTGACAGTCAAGACTTTTCAAATATGATGGAGAGTGACTTGTCAATCACATCAGCCAGTTCCTTCTGGACCCTGGGATGCAAATAATTGGGCCCCCAGAGATTTATACCCATTCAGTCTCATGAGGCGGTCTCAGACTTGCTCTGCTCCTAGAGTTGGAGGGATTTTGCTCCCTCAAACCCAGCTTAGAAATTCAGGGACACAAGAGGTGTGGGAAGCCTGACTGCCAGAGAAGACCAAGACAAAGAACCTGTTGAGTACCTCGGCTTTCTTCATGTCTGAAGAAGCCAGTGCTGCCTTCTCATTTGTCAGAGGCAAAAGAGTGTGTACTCCCTATCTCTTCTTACCAATGTACTTAGAGAATCTCTTGTCATTTTTCACATCCTTTGCCAAATTCAGTTCCATATGTGCTCTGGTTTTCCTGATAGGATCAATGCATGTCCAGAAAGCATCCCTATATTCTTTTCAGGCCATCCATCCTTACTTCCACTGCTTACACTTTTACTTCTTATCCCCCAGTTTCACCAGCAGGTCCTTGCTCAGCTATGCCTGTGGAGTTTTCTGTCTCCTCTGCTTGATTTCTTATGGTGTGGGATGGAGAGCTTTTCTGTTCTCAGAAAACTGTTCTTAAAGATCTTCCAGCTCAGATTCGTTCCTGTGTCCCTAAGGACAGTTTCCGAGGGGATCTCATGCAATAACACCCTAAACAGCCATGATGGTTTTCATTAAAGAAATTTGACCTCTAGGAACAGTGATTATGGCTATACATAAACTCTGACACCTTTGAAAATTTTGAAAATAAAATTCATATTAATTTTTTTACCATCATTTTTATCCATGTTTCAAAAAGAGTCAGAAAGTTGTATTTGTACCCAGGAGGGGAGTAAACTCTTCAAAAGGGCTGACAACAGCAGGACTAGGGGAAATGGATCCAAGTTGAAGGAGGGAAGATTTAGGTTGGATGTTAGGGGGAAGTTCTATACAAGGAGAGTGGTTAGGCCCTGGAACGGGCTGCCCAGGGAGGTTGTGGATGCCCCGTCCTTGGATGTGTTTAAGGCCAGGTTGGACAGGGTCCTGGACAACCTGATCTGAATGTGTGTGTTTGGTGGCCCTGCTAGGCAGGGGGGTTGGAACTACATGATCCTTGAGGTCCCTTCCAACCCGGGTGATTCTGTGATTCTGTGATTCTGTGATTCTGTGATTTTCTAGAACTTACACTCACTATCAAATTTATAGTTCTATAGTAAAAGAGATTTCATAGAATCATAGAATATACCAAGTTGGAAGAGACCTGTAGGGATCATCAAGTCCAACTCCTGGATCTATACAGGACTTCCCAAAGATCAAACCACATGACTGAGATACTTCTTAAACTCTGATCAGTGCCATCATCGCTTCCCTGGGGAGCCTGTTCCAGTGCACAACCTTCTCTCAGTACAGAACCTTTTTCTGATATTCAACCTGATTCCTTCTTTGTCATATCTTCATGCCTTTCCCTCGAGTTCCATCTAGGTCAGCAGAGAGAGAAGATCAGTGCTGATCCTCCATTCCCCCTTATGAAGAGTTGTAGGCCACGAAAGGCCCCCCCCTCAGGCATCTCTTCTCTGGGCTAGACAAATGAAGGGACCTCCACCTCTTCTCATATGCCTTCCCTTCTAGATTCTTCACCATCTTAACCCTCATTTGGACACTCCTTTGAGTCCTTTTTCTACAACGGCACCCAAAACTGCACACAGTACTCAGGATGAGGTCACACCAGTGCAGTGTAGAGTGGGACAACCACTTCTCTCATAACTTGGTAATGCAATGCTGAAACACTCCTGGAAACAGTTGGCCTCCCTGGCAGCCTGGGCACACTGCACACTTATGTTCAATTTGCTGTTCACCAAGATTTCTTCCACCAAGGCTGCTCTCCAGCATCTTGTCTCCCGGTCTGTATTATAGTCAGGATTATATAAATAGAATTTACTGATAGGAAAAAAAAGTGAATTTCTGGCTTAAAGAGATTTAATTAATATGTGTATTGTTCATTTCATGTATATAAGTGTTTTTTCTCCTCAAAATCTTAGTCTGAATTTATAGACTATTAGATGGGCTACCAAGCTGAAAGACTTTCAGATGCCAAGGCAATATGTGTGACAAGTACTGTAATTTGCCATATGGAATTTGACTGTAACTATGGATGCTACTAATCACTCAATATCTTTTCCATAATGCCCATTGAAAGAGATGACATATTACTGCCTTATCACAGCCACAATTCATTGCCACCACCAGGGTTGTCTCTCAGCTTCAGATGGTCAAAGTAGTAAGGAAAGAACAGCTAATAATGGAAAGAATTTAAACAATCTCCAAATGCTCCTGACCTTCAGCTACTGCTGTCATTAAAGTGGTCTGAATAGAAGACAAACAGTAAATTCAGAGCGACCAAGACTGAAAGGAGCAGAGGAAGAGTCAGTTTATGCCACTGTCTCGCTTTGCCTCTAGAATGATCCTTGGTGTTGTAAACAGCTATTTACATCCTCTGTTCTGTTCTGTCTGCAGCTCTCTCAAGGAAGTTGATTGCATTGTCTTCCTTTCATCCTATTTCTCCTCTCACAGCAGAAGCACTGATGCCATTTAATTTTCTAATCCTCTGGCAGCCACTGATGTCCAGACTTCACTACTGCAACAGTAAGCGGAAGAGCACAAATGCCTGCCAAAACCTGCAGCAGAAGAGGTCCCCAAATTCTACAGAGAAAGTAATTGAGTGAGAGGCAATTCAGATTCAGAATCTTAGCCAGAGACCTAGTTCATAGTGTAGAACAAACTGTCAGAAATGGGGAAAGTACAGACTGCAGGGCCGCAGTTCCCTCCAATTGCTACAGCATCTCCTAAGGAGAAACACTGCAGATTGTGCTTGTTAGCAATCCACCTCCAAGATCTTACCCTCCTTTCCAACTTCTTCTTTGCCTCCTCCCAGGGAACATATGGAGCAGGAGGTAACGCCATTTCCATGGCTTAAGTTAAGGAAAGAGAAAGCAAACAACTTGCAACCATTAACAGAAAGGCAATCTGAAAAGCACCAAACCTTTTTGAAACAGATTGTAAGTTTTTCTTGGTTCTTGCCAGGGTAACAAATGTTACAGCCAAACAACCAGAAATTTCTCTATGCTTGAGTCCACAAACAGAAGGACAATGTGTAATTAGCCATCTGAGCACCAAAGAATTATTCATCTTCAGGAAAGCAACAATGCTTTCCAATTAGTCTGAAATGAGGTGGGAGAAGAAGCTCTCTGCAAGCTCTCACTACTGCTGATCTTTCTGAGCCACTGCTGATCTTTCTAAGCCATACACACAGCCCTCCACACAGCACACTGCGTATAACCATCTTCCTTCCTCCTTCCATCTTTATCTATGCTTTCCACCACGCCACATCTTTTTATATCAAGCAGCTGAAAATCCTTCCCAGTATTCCCAGTAGGTTGTGTCCATCACAACGAAACAAACCTGGGCACTGGAGATCCACATGCTAATGTAAGCATGAATAAAAAAAAGAGAGCACTGCTCCAGCAGAGAACAATTGGATTCTCTGCTGCCTAAACTAAGAGCTAAGACAATTATGCCTAAGCTTTGGTCTCTTGTTTGCAATTCTTGAATCTACCCTGTGAAGACAGAAAACATTATGCCAACATGAAAAGTGTTGAAAAAGAGTACTGATCATATGAAAATATATTCCTATAGTATAGATACCAAGTCACTCTTTTAGTCTAATCTCATTTTTGGTACCTAACATAATAATCTCAGCAAGAGAAAGAATATATTTTAAAAAAGCCAAGTGGCTGCACTTGTTAAAACAAGTGAGAAACAAGGACACTTGATCCCAAACAAATTATTACTATTACAGGTGCTCCTTTCTGCATGTGTCTTCTCAATGGGAAAAAAAAAAAAGAAAAAAAAAAAAGAAAAAAAGAAGCACACATGAAGCTTAGAGAAAGCATACAGCAAGTTCTTCAGTAGCAAAAATTATATGTAGTGCCACAGTTCAATACCCATGCCTGTTTGGGTGTTTTTCTTTAAGTCTGCTTTTTTAAGATCCTGAAGAAGCAAGACAATTAAGATCCATTCCTATTCACTCTGAAATCAGATGTTCTACTTAAATCTAAGTCATACCAATTCAAATAATCTTGCTTTGTTTTGTTTTGTTTTAACTACTGCTCAGAATAAATTTTCTGCTCTGTGCTTTATGGATCTGTAGGATCAAAGCTAGAACTAGAGGTTCATAGCACCACTATGAATGGATAATGCTAAGGACAGGGCAAAAGGGAGGGAGAGAGAATACAACACTTGGGGGGAATTTTCAGAGTGTTATCCCTATTATCATTATTGTGCCTATAAACTTGTCTATGAGACAGAACAAGGACCAATAGATCTTTTTGTTCCCTCCCCCCCCATCATATAGGGAAAATAAAGAACAATATAGAGAAGAGGCTTGTTGACAGCTTTTATGTGAAGGACCTGAATTTAGAAGCCAGTAGGTTTCTGGTTCAGGACCAGTGCTGACAGCACTACAGCCTCTTGTTTTTCTAGGTAAAATGCCACAATCCGACAGCAGTTCAGTAGCTCACTACCTTCCCGCAAAATTTCCATGTTCCACTTGCAGAGGCCTGGCCCATTCATCTTCTTGCCTCCAAATCTGCTCTGGACTCTCTTCATTCCTGCTGTGTCAGTACATTACATTCTTTTAACAGGAGGAAAATATATTAAATAAATAATAAACTGATAACGATAGTCTAAGAAAAGCATATTTCTTTCTCTGTATTTCCCCTCATTTGATTAGTCTCCCAGTAAGAGCAGCATTAATCACTGGGGAAGTAGATGAAAGATAAAGACCAATTTGAATTTTGCTGTGTGCTACTGACTATGTGTGTGTGTGTGCTCAGGCAGCAGGGAGGGAGTTAGCAGGATAATCTGTCATTTTGTATATTTATGCTATTGGAGTTGGTCAGGACTGGTTCTCCATTGTTACCACAGATTAAAATCATTCGTGTCCTTACAGTTTCATTGGAGGTCATCTTTCAGAAAAAAAAGAACACTATAATCAAGTTAAATTGAAACTATTTGAGCAAATCTCTCTATATGGCTTGGGCATTGAGGATATCGCTCGAATCTTAGAAGTACAGCATGTTTTTCTCCTTACCTGACCTGACTCTTTGTACATTAAAAGTGAGTTTTCCTGCTCCAAAGCAGTTAACAGAAAAGAGCTGTAGCAAATGAGAAGAGGTGGTTTTCACATGGCGTTATTAAAATGTATGACAGTTCAACCCAGCCTGACTGTGCACTGCTATGGTAGAAGCCATGGGTCCTCAGAGTGCGGTTGCCAACAGCCCTACTGAAATAAATCCCTGCCAGCTTGGCAAAAAAGACTTCCCTTTATCCGTAGCAAAGACAGAAATTCGCAAAAGGAGAGATTAAAAAGTAGAAGAGTGGCTATTAAGCCACGTAAGAGTATCTCTCTTCTCCAAATCTTTGTCTAATCAAATTAGAGTTGCCTAAAGCATCATCCTACTGCTTCTAGCCATGTCACTCTTCACATTCAAGTCTTGCTGTTTCCTTCCCATATCTTTATGAGAAAGATATAATCTTGTCCTCTGGATCTTATTTCCTTTTCTATAGCTCAATAGTTATTTTTTCTCTATTCATTTTGATAGATTTAGCCACCAGGGTATTCCTAATACTCCTTACTCTCTGGCTCAGGACTCCCAACAAATTATCACTATGCCTGGAACTGTTTTTACCCACAGTATTTCTTTAGGTATGCCCAATCCCAGACACAGTAAAAGAGGCAGCATAGCACCAATAGAAAACCTCAAAGCAATAAGAGCAAAGAGACAAAAAGACCAAATTTTCTCCAAAAACACACTCTCAGAAAGCACAAGGGGAGCATCTGCAGTACCAAGGAAACTGGAATCCCAAGTCCTCACCACTCAGGCTTTATTTTCCTGCAGAAATTTTGTAACAAACTGTAAACAAATTCTTATCTTAAAGATTATAATAGAAGTAATTATTGAAGTCAAAATGAATTACATCCCACCGGCTCTTAAACTGTCTAAAATAGAAGAAAAAGTAATGGTAATTACATAACTCATTTTCCTAATAGTTATTTTTACGAGACATACCATGATAGACATATATTGTAAATTAGCGACAATTAATCTACAGATCTGTCCATCTACCTACAGATGAAACTAGCAAAATCCTGCTTTTTGCTAGTTAACAACATCATAAAACCCAGTGCATTAATTAGGTGATTTCAGAAAGTGGATCTGTCACAACAGCTTAGATATTTTTCTAAATTCAATACAGTCATCCATATATAAGTTAGGAAAGGTAAGAAGTACATTCCCACCTCTCAGCCAGTCTTGTAAAAAAAAAGAAAAACATCCAAATGGAACTGTATGCACTGGAAGCTTTCTGGCAATGTCTGCAGCTTCTAGGCATTTTCCTTCCTTTTATATAAAAATAGCAAGCAGAACAGATACACTCTAACAATATGTGACCCAATCCCACAACTATATTTGAACTACAACCATTCACTGTACATCATTTAATCCTAACCAGTTGCTTTTGCAGTATTGGAAGTCTTTATCACACGTTGTTGCTGCGCAACCAGCCTAGAACAAAACACTTTTCCTATACTATCATTTTGCTTGTGATCAAATGTATGGTCAACTATAGCAGCTTTAGTCCTGAATACTGTATTAACCAGATTTGGAAAACAATCTTCCATGTAACTTACAAGAATCCATTGTGGCAGGGCAGATGACATGTCTAAATGCACAAATGGATCACGTGCCTTAAAAAAAAAGTGCACAGTGATGTGATTAAGCGTACTTTCTGAGAAATGAATAACTGCCTGTCTTAAGTAGATCCACATCAGTTTACTAGAGCTGTTATTACAGATTCTTATTTTATTACAGAAAAAAACATGCATTTGGTCACCTGAAATCAAGGGAATATTTCAAGTAGCTCTTGACAAGAAGAAATTTTACCAGTGAAAATCTAAAAAAAAAAAAAAAAGTTGAAATTCCTAAAAAAGTGCTAGCCCAGGTCTCTTCCTCATACATTGGCCCAACATTTCATTTCAAAAATTCATAGTAGAGTAGAAATTAGTGGCCGTTTCAAAACCAATTGATATTTTACTACAACTCCCATGCAGCTGTTCCTATCTGCATGTTTAAGACAATGTAAACTCAATCATTGTACAAATCAATTAGCTAACTCAGTCCTTTCTTAGCCTGAATAAATAGAAAATGTGGATTCTCAGTAGGACCCACAGAGAAGACGCTCAAGAAACTACATGACAATATCACTACATGAAAATAGGTTAACCAAAGCGAGTGTGAGCCATATGCTGAGAAAACACTGTGTGCACCAAATTGTGACACTCAAGTTTGCTACACATATCATCAGTGAAGTCTCTCCAAGGAGTAATGCAAGAGTTGTCTCCATTTGGAACTCATAATAGTTATCAAGTTCAATGTTCAAATAACACTGCCGATAATGTCAATAAATGACAGCAATCATCAGCACATAAATGAGCTGTTTTACAAATGCAATGATCTGTGCTAGTGTAATTGTGCTTAGGAGAATTACAGAACTAAGTTTATTTCTATTGTCAGTACCTGCTAGCATCTGGAAGCAAGGAAGATCAGAAAAATAATAGTACAGTAAAATTATGTTCTCTTTTTGGATGGGTATTGAAACCTCGGATCCAGAAGTGCAGCACACGTATCTTCTGCAGAAGGTGAATGAAATAATGAAAATATAGGATCATATTTCAAATCATAAGAGCTAATTTGAATATCCTGATCACTACATCAATAAATATAATTTATCCTCCCCTCCAGCTTCCAAACCACATTATGATCATATCTCTTCAGAAAAGATGTGACATTGAATAGACAAATGCTATTTTGTGTGTTATGTTGCTGAAATGTAAATCTATGATCTCACTCAATACAACTGCTGGTCAGAGGAAAGGATGCTAGTCTGAAAGAAGGTACAAGACAGAATTTCTGGTCTCTTTAGGAAAAAAGCAGTTCAGGAAAAAGCAGCAAAGGAGGCACAAAAGCCAGACCACCTAATTCTCAAGCAGTACCAACAGACCAATGAAGTCCATCTTTAAAGCAGATACCAAGAAAAAAGCTTTTTTTCATTAGAACTTTACGGTCTTTGAATGAAAATGTCACTAGTGAGTTATAAGAAGCAAAAAGTAAATTGAAGACCAGTCTATTTCCCCATAAGTTATTATCTGTGAGTATTAAAGAAAGTACCTTGGCAAGATCAAAGAGTGACACAACTGTATTTGTCTTAGTTGACTGAAAATGTCTAATTAGACTGACAAATCTGTGCTGCTTTCCTTTGTGAGATACACAGAAAGAAAGGATTTAGCCTGGACCTGCATATTCTGGAAAGACATTAATCAAGATTATTGGAGCCTCCGTCTAAAATAAATTTAACAGGCTGGAATGCCTAATGGTTAAAATCAAAGGTTGAGAAACTTATTCCGGGACATACCAATGGGCTGAGCACTCTACATGGATAATGGATAGAAATCTTTATTCTTTATAAAGAATATTCTGCATAATATATGTCATACACTGTAATGTTGTCACTTTAAGATCATAGCTGAAAACACCCACAAATAATTTATTATTTTAAATTCCAAGCTATATTTGAACAGTTTGGCAAGCATTATCCTTATCCTTACAAGAAATTAAGATGTGCACCAGATCTTCAATAGAGTACGTATTTTATGCTTCCTCATGGACAGCATAATCATAGAATCACGGAATCCTTAGAGTTGGAAGGGACCTCTGAAAGCCATCTAGTCCAACTCCCCTGCAATGAAAAAGGGACATCCACAGCTTAATCAGGTTGCATGGGGCCTTCTCCAGCCTCTCCTTGAAAGTCTCCAGGGGCAAGACATCTACCACATCACTGGGCAATTATCCATCTGACCTCCCAGAAGGGTACTGATTTCTTTTCCACAGAAATTTTTCCATGGTTTTGGTCTTATGACGCCAGCTATCCAAGCCATGGAGCAGACATATTAGGGGCCTGTCCCAGGTCAGTGAGCTCTACAATCTCCAAGAAGCTTATCTGAAACAGATCTCTTTTTACTTTCCTTCAGGACCACTCTGAAGGATATTTGAATCACAGACACATTCCTATCAGCAATTTAACTACTATGAAGTTATACGTCTCACCCATTTCTCACACAAATTCTTCTTGTCTTCCACTAAACTGAGTTTCATTTCCTTGCAGAAATAGTATACATTTTGAAATATAATTAAGTTATAGATATTTTAAATATTAACGTTATTGCCACATGATATTTCCAGTAACATTTTTCTTTGCTTTGGATGTTTGTTTAAGACCATATCCCACTATAGTCTGGGAGCTTAACATACTGTATAGTGTGTCACTGGTCTGTGTATATGCAGTGTATTTTTAAAGCATTTCATTTTCCCATTTTCATTAAGTAAAACTGTAGTCTAAAACACTACTGGCAGTGTTAACAAATTACAGGAGATATTCTGATGTACAATACAAACAGAAGTTTGCAGTTACGCTGTTTTGTATTTAACAACAAGTGATATGTAAACCTAAATCCTACTAAAATTGTTTTGGATTTTGTATCACTTTGGGATGATGGATCTTGAATCTTGCACAAGCTTTATACACATTTCAAAAAGGAGAAGTTTTAACTTCTTACATATGAAAATGAGCAATTCAAATAGCACAGACTGTTCTAATACAGTAAGAATAGTTATTTAACCTGATTTTTGACATTAGGTATTAGATAGTTTTCTTTGTATCTTAGCTGGCATTTCTGCAATGAATCAGAATGCTTCTATGCTAAGTAGTGTACTCATGCAGAATTTGTTCATTTTGAACTCACAGAGTTTTCAATTTAAGTATAAAACATTATATTGCAAATAGATACAGGTAAATTGAATAAAGAGAATAAAGGGATGAAAAATGTGACAATATTCATAAACTTGATAAACAGCTACCCCAGAACATCATCAGCATAACCACTGCAAACTTTTTCAACATGGTTAAAGGAAGGTTTCAGTAACACTGGAAGTATAACCTAGTTCTGCCTTGCAAACAGTCAACTGGAAGCAGAAAGATTCTTATGATCAAATTTAACGTGAGCCTCCCCCAAAAAATAATAATACTGATAAGCATGGGAAGGGGAGAGGCTAAACAGAAAGGCCTTGAAAGTAAAGAAAAAATGTTTATTTCTGAGGAAAACAGGGGAGAAAAACTGGAGTAGGGTAATAAATAACTGCACATAGCCCCAGGTGGCTATATTTAACATTCCCCAAAGAGCATATTCATTCTATTTGATTTTTCTACCACTTAGAACTGAAGTTGTAAGCAGGCCTGACAACGGTGATGTCTAACACTAGCAAGATAAAACAACCATTAGGCATCTCAAAACCACAGCTGGAGATACTGCCCAAAAAGAAAATGACGATTTCTTCTCACTTTTACTGCAGAAATAATGCATTGCAAGCTGACAGAATCAAATTCTACCAAAAGTAAGGAAGAAAGTAGAGCCATTTGTGCTGTGGCAGCAATAAAATGTCCCAGTATTGAAATGCAGAAACTTGTAATGGAGATCCATATTGACTTTCATCTTGCTTTCAGTGGGCAGTATGAAGTGTCAAAGAGTTATTGCTTTAATATCATCTAAGATGAGACCATTTGTTGTGGTGCGTGTGTATCCAGGAAATCATTGCTCTAACCATGTTTTTAGAAGCACTTTGACACTTTATTAAATCTTCTTGATGCACTTTTGTCATACAACGGTCTCTATAGGCCCACTGAACTACCACGTAGTTTAGGCAGGAAGCTTTCTGGAAGATTTCCTCATCAAACATTGCAGGGTGATTTCCAGCTTCACTCAGACCACTAAAGTCCAGTACTAGTCTCTGTTACATTCCTATAGCTAAACACAGTTCTGTTAACTTTATAAATCATAGAAAATCTCCAATAAACTACAGTAACAAGAGCAGGATCTGGTCAACACTTCATTCTTCTGGAGATGTAATTAAACAAAAATTTTCTCTAAAATTAGAGGAAGCTTTTGAGGAGAAGGAACACTAATTCTTTCACAGTTTATGACAAACAGAGAAGAAACCTTGAGTAATTTCTCTTTATTTGGCTGCAACTTTTAAAAATGATTACTGAGTGTTTGAGTCTCATAATTCAGTCCTGCTACCAACTGGATGTAGTGCCAAAGTTGTTGGGGCAACACTAAAACTTGGCTTGAAATTCATTTTTCTGCTGCAGCAAAAATAACTGACAGAACTGCAGAATGGTTGATGTTGGAAAGGACCTCTCTTTCCATCTGGTCCAATCCCTGCTCAAGCAGGGACATCCAGAGCAGACTTGGTGGCTTTTAAAGATCTCCCTTTCAAGAACGGAGACTCAAAAGCTCTTACCCACACAGTGAAAAAACACTTCCTGATGCTCAGACAGAACCTACAGCATATAGTTTGTACTGGTTGCCTCTTGTCCTGTCACCAGGTAGCACTGAAAAGAGACTGTCTCTGTCTTTTTTATATCCTCCCTTACTGTATTTGTTCACATCGATAAGATCCCCTGAGCCTTCTTTTATCCAGGCTGAATGGTTCCACAGCTCTCTGAAATTCTCCTCATAGGACAGATGTATCAGTCCTTTAGCCACCTCAGAGGTCCTTTTCTAGACCATCTCTAGTAGTTCCATATCTCTTTTATGCTTGGGAACCCAGAACTGAACACAGCGCTCTGGGCGTGGCCTGACTTCCTAATATAGTTAAGAGGACAATTTTTCATAACCTCAGTGATCAGTGCTAGATTTAAAGTAAAGAGAATAGCCATATATACACAAACACAACCAGTAACTGATTAAATCTTCTGAAACAGTAGAAGACAAGTGTGTTACTTGCATGATTCTAGATTTCAAAGTACTTTATTTCATTAGGTTCTTCCATTTCAAGCAGAAGAAATTGTTTCAGAGAAGGAAATGGAATCATTTAAATTTTTTTCTCTAACTGGACAAAAAATACCTTTAATGAAGGCACTCTATGATCAATAATCACTAGGTGGTGTCTCAGTCAGTATACATGAGTATCAACTTGATGAGGATCTTATGTAAATAAAAATTTTAGAACATGTACTTCATCCTAGTTAATACCGTGATAGTATACTACTGAAATAAATCATTTTGAAATACTAATCCACTACTCAACCGATTATTTCTTTAACCTATGCATACAAGAAGAGCAAATATAAGGTTTTTATTTCTAATCAATACCACTGTCTGGCTATAACCAAACAAGTAGTTCAAAACAGCTGCATTTTTAGGTATGAACACACTATGTTGGTACAATCTGGCTAGAATACCTGAGATCTGTTTATCATAAGAATGTGTTTTACCAAAGATGCTGAAATTGCTCTATGTTGGAGCAACTTCATTTTGCAAGAAAGTGATCTAGATGGTGTGAAGGCTGTAAAAGGAAAATGAAAAATGGCTCAATCAGGATGTAATGCTCCACTGCTTTTCACTCCATTATGAACATCAGTGTTGCAGCAGTATATAGCATCATAGTGATAAATAACCATATGCACACCCCCCTATAAGGCTTTGTTACTCTCTTAGCAATACATTTCACAGTATATCCAACTGAAAAAACATTTAAAATCTTGTTCTAATTTCCTTTGGAGCAATTTTACTTACCTAAATATGGTTGCAGTTGAACAGGAGAAAAATCTGTTATTATTACATTATTATAAATACATGTAATTCATTGAGTTTGTTCACCAACACAAGAGGACAGCACATCGTGTGTTGACTTATCTTCACAAAAACATTAAGAGTGGAACATGATTCAGATAACAGTTCTAGTGAACTTACAAATGAGCAGAGAAATGAGATTAATTAAGAACCCAAGGAAACATCCAAGACCAATTGACTCACCTGGATGCTAGGTGGTGAACGATTTTTTCGGGTTGTAGTGGTGGCCATCGTAGTTGTGGTTTCCATGACAGTAGTAGACATTTCTGGTGGCACAGAGGTTGTGGGTGTTGTTCCCAAGATGGAAGGGACCTCCCCGACAAGACGGACACTTCCATTGATTTTAATGTTAGGGTTGTTCTCTGCTGCCATGTTCAACACTTTCAAGCCATTGTAATAGAGACCGGAGAGTTGGCCTTGGAAGAGACGCCCTCTGTCTTTTCCTCCTATGGCTATTTGCGCCTGGGTGTTGAAGATCGTTAACTGTCGTCCTAGTGAAGGGGGGTGGAACAACATTATTGCTAGACATTTCCTTTACTTTGTACCTTACATTGAATCCTGGCCAGAAATGATAGACAACAAAGAAATAGATTCATTCTCAGTGTTTATGAAGACTGTAGGGTAGAAATAGAATATGAAAATGTATTGCCTGTGATTCATTAATAATAGAGATTATTTTGAAAGCAAGAACGCCTGAACCCTCATCCATCCATAGCCACTTGTGCATCAAAAATCCAGAGTAGCTATGATACAGTCAGAAACCTGAACCCGCTTCTTTAGAGTTGGACCAATCTTTAACTACTAAAAAGACTTCAATATGTGGCTTTTTTTTTTTCCTGCTATCAATTCAAATTACAGTACCTATCAAGCTTTAAAAAACCTTTTTTAAAACCTTTTAAAACCCATTCAAAAAACCTTCCCTTTTGACTGGTCAAAGCGTGGAATTGTCTCGTAAAACCATTTTTAACATTGCAAAGGTGTTGAGGGGTGGCCTGAGGAGATAACACCAGAAAAATTGGTGGTGATCAACTGTTAATCACCATCTATACAGGAATTGTAAATGAAACTTAAGATAGGCTTATTCATGATCTTCCACCTGAAAATTTTTTGTTGTGAAGGCTCACGAAACTAAAACCAGGAAAACGCAAACACTAACATCACAATGTCTCTGAAAGAGCGAAGTTCTTGAAACAGTAAGAATAACAACTACATCCCAGAAAGCCTTACATGTAAATCCCACTTACAGATGTTTACATTCAAGAGTAGGCAAGTTAAGTGGTTTATTCAAGGTCACACCTTGAGTATTAGGAGTGGATTGATATAATATGTAATAAGAAACACACTTTTAAAAAAATAAATCCTTATAACAATTGTCAATTCTATTTTTGCAGGCCACTTAAATCACATTTAGCCTTGTCTGCTCTATAAATACTGCGTATGTCCCAGGCTAAGAAATAAATTGCTTCATGCAGTGCAAAGATAGTGCCTATAATTTCACTGTTCTTCAGAATATTAGGACCACACCAGTTGGATCTGTTGAATTACAAGAGAGACAGACTAGGCACTGCTTTGAAGGATTATCAAAACAGCATCAAGACAACCACCATTCAAATATTTGTGTTCTCCTGCTTTTATGAAATTTGTACCATGTGTCCCCATCCCATTCCCGCTCCCCAGTTCTCATTCACCACTTCCTCTACAGTCCACTCTGACTAGAAGTGCAAAAAGCCACCATGTAGCAAAGCACAAAGTATAGCCCACTGCTCATTTATTCACAGACAGTGGTTAAAGCAGATCAAAATACAAGGGGGAGCTCACCAATTTTGGTGGTCGTCGTGGCAGGTCTCGAAGTCAAGTGGTGATGCGGTGTTGCATCATCTTATGGTGACAGGATGGACCATGGGGAAGAGAATGGGGACAAGAGAAGAAATGTATCTGAAAGGAGTTCCTGTCCCCAGAGAGGGCCCTAGTTAACTGAGCAAAAGTGTATGGAGAGGTGCAACGTATAGACACATGTGAAGGTGAGTTGCGCACCCCTTATGCTCCTCACCCACAGATTTGTAAATGAAACACTAGGACTTGATCAGGGTGGAGGAACAGCACTGATGAAAAAATGAGAAATAAGAAACGAGGGTGCCCTTCCCATGGAAAATGTTTAAACACTCGACGCAGCATTTTGCATCTTAGGATGTTTTAAACTTACCAGAGGATCTTTATGTATGTTAAAGCAATAAACATGCACTGGAGCCACAAATTCCCAGCATGTAAAATCAGAGCAGGTTTGGTTTTTGTTTTTTTTTTTCCCCTCAGTCTTTCTGCTTGTCTATGAGGAGAATAGGATCCAGTAAAAATATCCATCAAAATGTACAGCTCTTTCAATCCAAGTCCCCTCAAATCTAGAGGAATTGGTACTGTACACTGTAGAAGGCGAAACTTGTCATATACTACGGCCTCAGAGACTGATTTTCTTCCTAGTAGCTCTGTCTTGTTGTGCATTAGATTTTCTAATGGACATGCTGTCAGTTCCTTACTTCACCATCTTCTGTTCTCCTCACATATTCCCTCTCCCTAGAACTACATTTCCTTCCATGCTGTTTCTGTCCCTACACACCCAGACACTTCATTTGTATTGTTCCATCCTTCCCACTTCACTTATGATACAGTGCCAAAAAATGGAGATGAGGTGAATCAATAGCAGGGAATATCATCACCCATCTTCTTTCACTAATCTTGAAATGACACTGCTGAAAATGAAGGGGAAGTGCTGACCTTTCAAAATTTCCCAGTTCTATTCATTTTTTCTCCTTGAACCAAAACTGTCACTTTCTATCATCTTTTACCAAAGGGAAAAGGGGTGGGCAATGGTGAGGAAGAATCATTTTTTACTGCTCCAGGAGAAGAGCTTCCTAAACCAGGCAGGAAAAGAAAGGGGTTCTGGTTCCTCCCATTTTACTGGAGAATTATGGACCTACAAAAGATGTCATTCACTTCGTTCACTCTAACCCAAGCCCATAGTACATCTTTAGATATGTCTGTCATATCTTTTTTTTTTTTTTTCAAAATGAGAAATTAGTACATTAAAGGTGGGAGCTGGGGGGTGGGGGTGGGGTGAGGGAGAAGGAAAATCACTTCTCTATTTCCAGGCTTTTTTCTGCATCTTCTAATGCTGACACCTTACCCCAGGGAAATGGCCACACTCCAGTAAAAAACAAAATTTTGATTGTGAATTTTGGAGTTGTCCTTGTTCAGTAAGTGGACTGCCAGTTCAGGACAATTCATGCACTACACCATATGGTAAACACCGCAGACAATACTGGTACTGGAACTCTGTTTGCTAAAAGAACAATCACTTGATTGAGTTATCTATAATATGTAATTCTTTGCTCTTCATTCTGTGACGGCGTACACATGCATGAATAAAGACAACAGGGAAATGCATATGAAATGAGAGAATATCATTGAGAAAATGTACACATAATTCTGCCACCACTGACCTCTTCTAACTATTTTTTTGATTATATGTTAGCCCTTGATCCCCCCCTAAGTGAAACTTACTGGGCTGCTGAATTTGATTGAGGAACTGTATTTATAAATTCTATTACATGTGTAAGGGTTGTGAGCTTATAGGCTATATTTTCCACAAAAAAATTCTTCCCACTGCTTAGCGTCATAGTAGAGAAAAATGACAAGTGTATTTTGTGTTTCTGAAGTGATCTTTAAACATTCTGAGTAGTTCAAGTTCTCATTTGTTTGTCTCTCATTGACTTCTTCATTTGGAGAGCTGAATACCAATAAGAAATTTCACTGAGAAATCTTAGTGAAATATAAGCTTTCTGTAATGCTAGGAGAGATTTCAGGCCTGATTTTGCAAACCCAAATTCACATCAACAGTTCTTGCTCCAAAAGTGCAGTTGTTCGCATCAATGAGACCTCTCACATAAGAGGAATTTGCAGAATTAAGAGCTTCCAGAATCAGACCTTTTGTTGAAACGTATCTGTGACTTTATCAGCTCCTCATACTGCAGAACAAACATCCAAACGAGGTAGCAAGCACCAGGTATTCTACTAATAAAATAACCTGGTTTTATGATATCTGAAATTGAACAATTTAGAACTTTTTTTAAAACTCACAGTCTCAGTGAAGTTAATAGTGGTTAATGTTTTACGTATTACTCGTATAATTCAAGATTGTAGGTGTGTACCTCTCTGAATACTGTAAACAATTTATATAATTAAAAAAAAAAAAAACAACCCTTCAACTTTAATGCTGCCACTTCAGAAAGATGCTGCATTATATACATTTCATTATTATGAATTATATAATAGTGGTACCAAAATAATGCCAAATCTATGGCAGTAAAAAACTCAATTAGAATGTGTCTAATCTTACCCCACTCAAGCCAAGAACTAACAATGGAAGACAGCTTTTCTGTGCGTTAATTCACTTATGAATCTGTCTATTCCTCCACTCATCAGTTAATCTTATTCAATTTTGATAGTGAGCTATGCCTTCACTCATCATCTTTATACAGAAGGTATCTATGATTCAGTAAGTGTTGGATGGATGACCAGATGGATGAGCAGACTGGTGAACAGCTAGGTCAATTCTTCATTCTGATTTTTTGGATGCTATATAATTTGCTGAGAAGGTCTATCTACATTGGAATGGAGGAACGAAGATGTATTGTTACAGGTGTTGCACTGCATGATGCCATTTTCCTAATACACAATGTGAAGATTGAATTTCCTTTCGCTCTGGGAAAATCACACGTATATGCATCTAGCCTAAAATCATTCTTTCCTTCAAAAGTGTCTGCATTCTCAAATATTGTCGTTCAGATCCCACTGCATGTGTGATTGTCTTTTAACAAAGCATCAATATTCACAAAAAGTAGACTTCAATTCAAATCTTTAGGATGGCTTACAAAGGGAAAGTACCTTGGCATGCTTATAAGCTCAAACTTAGAGAAGCAGTGACACAAAATAAATCAAAGAAAAAACTTGTAGAAAACCAAAAAGGAAAATAAAAGATATGGAATAAAAAAAATGGGTTCTCAAGCACATGAATAGCATCAAAGAATTCGACATGCATCCGTTTTAATAAAGTTGAGGCAATCACTGTCTTTAGTGTTAAAGGGACTTTAGCAATTCAAACTTACCAAGATTATCCACTGTTTAGTGTTAAGCTTTATTTATTTAATTTAGTTTGATCTTGTAAATTAACAGGGTACCCCACTGAGATTCAATAAGCATTTTCTGTATACCTTTATCTAAATATCTTCTTACTAGCAAGCAGAAACAAATTGTTCCATGAAACCATGATGATCAAAACATATTTCTGTTTTAGTTATACAATTTTCTTAGCTTTATTTATAAACACATCAGAGTTGTAGACCAAATCTGGAAAGTGGGCAACACTGCCAGCTGTCACGGAAATCAATAGGAACTGTGTGCACAGCACTTTGAAGGATGAGACTTTTCACAAAAAATATTTTGACTGCAAGTAGCTATGTTTTTAATGGCCTCAACTTGATCCCTGCTGGCTAAGTCAATTTTCTAATTCAGGTGTGGATAGAAGTTAAAAACAAAATATAGAATATATTTTTCCCATTGCACAAAATTTGATTTTTTTTCTTGGAAAATTTGGTAATACCCACAGACTAAGTCAACACAGAAAATGCAAGATTTGAGTTCAAAGGTCACCCACTTTTATCAGCAGTACTTTCTTTAAGGGAAATCAGAGAAGATTGTGTTCTGTTTTCCAAGGCTTAAAAGAAAGAAACTACCTCTAGTGATTTTTTAATTTAGATAACACGTTTAGTTTAGAAGGAAAAGAACCAGCATTACCAAGAGACCAGCCTAAATCCTGCTGAAATCATTGAGAGTTATTAAGCTATCTTCAACAAGCTTTGGAATGAGTTCTACATCCAAGATTTAGTACTTCTCCAAACTCTTTATAAAAGAACATTACTGTTCTGACACAAGACCCATTTCAGCTGATCACTGAAGTGTATGTAGAATTCTCACTTAAGCCAATTGGACTTTTGCATATTGGTAAAAATTTTGTTGAACTGAGGCCATTTACTCCAGAGAAGCTCACAAAAGATAACAGCAGTACCCTAGACTATGGTAGGGAAGAATTTGAGTTCAAACATAAAATGTATTATTTGAGTGTTGAAATTGTACTCCACATAGAGAATAAAAGCAACAGAACGATCATCTTTCTCTGTCTCCCTCACTGTAGTTTAAAAGAAAATGTTAAAAAATGTTTTCTTTACAACATTTTTTAAAATTGTTTAGTTATTTGAAAACAATTAGAAAACACATAGTTACAGTGGCTGGTCAGACTAATGGGAAAAAAGAAACTTACAGGAAGTGATTTAATAAGGTTTGAATTTTTTTTTCTTTTAAGAAAACTTTGATAATAAAGATATGAATGCAGTTTTAAAACAAATCATAACAGGAAGATCATGCAGTGGTGAAATTGCCATAATACATGTTGTTGCTCTCATCCTTTCTTCATTTTATTTTGTTAGAAAAAGTCTCCTGAATTTTTGCTTGTTTTTCATTACTGTGATAGCAAGCTCAGAATTTTGTCCCTTTAACTGCATTTTAATAGCAATGTATTATAGCATGATTTATCAACATATGGCAGGTGGAAGCTGACACAAATTATAATGAAAATTAAAACAGTCATTTATGCAGCAGGCGATTATCATTTAAGAAACATTTATTTGCAGGCTTTAAAAATGAGGGTTTAGAATCAAATGGGTTTAAAATGAAAGTTTTAATGACTATTACCTTTTTCCTGCAGCCACTCCTCTACAGGCCGGTTATATTTGAAGGGGATTTTCTGTTTTACCATTTGGAACCGTTCACTATCAGTGTTGCCTTTAAAGTTTAAAAAACAGCTTAAAAACAATCTGAAAAGTCAATGCAATGGTTAAGACATCCTAGATTTTTTGTTTGTTTATGACTTTATTTAGCTATAAATAAATAAGCACATGCGTGCATACATAATATATTTGAAAGAGATTTATCTTTAGTAAGGTGGAGAATAGTTATACATCCAATTGCCTGAGGTTCTGGAAGGTCAAGGAAGTTAAATCCTATGAATAACATCTCTCCTTAATTTTCAGAGTATTTTCTTATCCAGCTTGGTTAAAAGGCATGTAGAATTTGTCCAAGACATGAGACCTTGGATGAACTCAGTGACATGAGTTAAAACATTTTGAACAGACTCTAAATCTGATGGTGAAAGAATATAGCAGAACATGAAAGATATGTCAGTCACACAAGCATACAAATAGCAGCATTTTGATAAACCTTCTTGCAGTAGTACAAGATATGTGTTAGGACTTGAAAACTGGTAAAAAGAATTGAGGAAATTAGAAGAAATTAATGGTGAAAGGATGTAATAGAATTAGATTAAAAAAAAAAAAAAAAAAACTCAAAAAAGAGTAAGAAAATAGTAAAAAGAAAAGTAACAATTAAAAACATGAAGAAATGTTAATTAAATATAAATGAGGACTTATGTCCAGTTACCAAAGACTAGGGCCAGTTGCCATAGGAAAACAGAAGTTTAGAAGCTAATATGAAAGCAGAAATGATTTATACTTTAAGTATAAATTTCGTGCAGTTCAGTTGTTTCACATTAATGCATAACTGCAACATTCAGTAAAGTGTATTTTGAAGAAAAGCATTTATCACTCACAGGGAGCACAATACAGATAGGGATAAGAGTCAAAGTCTGTCTTCATATTCCCTAGATATTCAAAAAAGCCAGGTACAGATCAGAAGGGTTGATCTAACCTTTAGTAGAAAGGCACAATATGGCTTGATTACATTAGGAGTGATAAGAAACAAATGCCATCATCCTGCTTTTGTTTTCTTCAACTACAAGTCACTTTGTGACTCATTCTAATGTTTGCTTCATGTTTTATTTTTATAGAAGCTGTTTCATCAGATAGGCATAAAAAGAGTGTCCTTTTAATAATAATACTGTGAAAACTAGAAAAACAGAGTAAGCCCCCAGTTTACTGTGGTATACTACCATGAACAGATCCTGCACGCCAGTGCTCCAATACATGTTTGGAATAGGTGGTAGTCCAAGAATCACAAGTGCTCTGCAAAGTTTGTAATGCTTCTTTTGAAATCCCACAAATAAATAGCCTAACAGGACTTTATGTTAATCTGAATTTTGAAGCAGATGCTGGAATCTTTTTTCCAATGTAAATACATCCTGAAGAAATATACATATACATGTATATTTCCTTGACTACATACATATATATGAATAACAGCAGGATGCTTCACCTGGTCAGCGGTAGAGATTTTCAAACTGCAAGGAATATGACTGGTAATAAAGGTCTGGCTGTAGAAGGGAAAAGTGTAGTGAAATGAAATTTCTCAGAAATAGAACATCTCATAAGAACAGGCCAGCAAGACTAAGGTAAAAAGGAAATGGGACAGTGAAAAAGACATGACAGTTAAAAATGAATTTCTTGTAAATGACCTTCAAGAAAGCCAGAAATGACAACTATTGCCCACCACATCTTTAAATCTGTTTTAAAAAATCAGGTTTAATTTAATTTTATTATTATTATTAGGCAGATATATTCAGCAAGATTAATATATGTATAAAATGATACCTTTTAAAATCTATGAAAAGCTGAAGGACATTAGAAAATTCAAATAGGTTTAAAATTCAACATTAGCATCTGATCTAACTTTTTTGTTTTGCTTTTAAATTTTATTTCATACATTAGTGAGAATAAGTTTTAAATAAATGTGCATGAGAACATATTTGTTGATATACACGATTACAACAGAGTTAGAAAACAAGCTTTCCCTTTTCAAGAGCTTGGGTTGTTCAGCAAATACCATTAAACACATACAATTATTAAATTAATATTGATTTTAAGCTTAAAAAAATAAACACAGCATTTGATATGAGACTTCAGAAAGGAAATATCATGGTTGCAACAAGAAGTGATGTAAATTCAACATGAAGTAAGTTCAGTAATGATCCTTTTGTGACCTCAGTGCAATGCCTTTCTAGAACTATATGACATATATGCCCACATGGTTGAACAATCCCTTCACTCACATAATCTGGACTCCCTTCCTTCTCTTTGAGTCCAGCTCTAATCCAAAGCCTTATTTCAGAAAGGAATATGTAGGATAAGATGAGTCATTTTGGTTCAGTTTAGAAAATGTATAGTTCCCATAGTTCCTTTGAATTCAGAATCAATGTAGGTCTCAAAGGCCTGCAGAACATTATTTGTTACAAAAAGGTTGTACCAGTTGGTGTTGCTACTTGTGATTGACTAAATATTTTTCCAACCATAACTTCTAATTGTTTAAATAATATAAAGAGAAATAGAATATTGTTATTTAAGATAATCTCCACCCTTATTCTTCTGCAGAAAGAAACCCTGTACATTAAAATAGTTTATAGACTGCTTCAATACTCAGTTTCATCTATAAAAACTCAAGCTCAGAAATGCATTCCTTCACATATTTTTCTCCCTCCTCATGCAAAATTCTCTAATACAATCAAATCCAGATGCATGATGATGGGGATAAAACAAGTCTGTTATCCCATTTAATACTCATACGTGCAACTACAACAAATCCAGCTTCATCTCCGAAGTTTACTGATACTGGAAATGCAAATATGCTGTAAAACCTCAACTTTCCAACACATTGTTAAGTATCTAGATTCTTATGATCTCAAGGTTTTTCATGGTAGCATTTTGAAATGTTCTGGATCCCTGAATTCTTTTTAACCTGAACATTCAAAATATCTGGTACGTATATAATAAAATTTAACCTGCTGGCTAAATACTTTTGGTTGCCAGTCTTTTATCTTTTCATGGATCCCCCAGTATATTACTGCTAAAACTGACTACACAGATATACATAAATTAGATTCAATTCAGATCAAACTAAAATGGGAAAAATCAACAGAATTTACTTCTGCTAATCACTATTAGCAGTTCCCACAGGAAATGTTTTTATTCATAGTAAGATCTCAGGGAGAGATACTTAAAATTTTCTCATGGGCAAAGTAGAATTTTCTTCCAAGACCTTACAATGTTGGATGATGTTTTACTTACCCTTGCATGGCTCTTTAAGGAAACAGTCAATTTTTTTTCGCCTTAACACTTATTTCTAAACAAAAATGGATTTTTAAGCCAAAGAAATTAAAAGAGAGATTGAAGCTCTGAAAAATGTTTCTTCTTGGCCCAGATATCAATCACAATGATTTACTGCCTTTTGGTAAGAAAGAGAAAAGCCAAAAGATTTCAGCAAATTGCACTGTGCAGAAAGGAAGTGTTTGCTTCCAGGTGGAATATTAATACAACCTGACGTGTTGTCAAGTCTGTGAAGATGCTAAGAAGAATATCCTAAGAAAACATTAATCTGTTCTAAATTAATGCCAAAGGCTGTTTTATGAAGAGGGAATACAAGCAGCAACATTTTCTACTTTGATTATAAGTTTGTAAAAACAACAAGACGTTATCTTATGAGCAGTTATAAAAGAAAGGCTATACATTGGTATGAATGATTTAAGAAAATGGTTCCAGATTAGTGCTCTAGGTTTAAACTGATTCTGCCTCACTTTACTTTTTTTAGATGGAATTTCAGTGCAAGGAGGACCAGCAAGTTTGACTGCTCTGCACAGCAGCCTCTGACACCCTCTGAAACCATTTGAGATGTTACAGAAGCCCCTAATCTCACTTTCTAAGATTTACATATAGTTAATTGACATCAGTGTGGGAAAGGGGGGCACAGTAGTTTGCAAAGTTGACCTTAAGTGTGCTCTATCTTCTACTGAATAACTGATCCAGTTCAGTTCAATCCCTGGATTCCTCCAGATCTGATGCCAAGTGCTCTAGAAAAAGAGGTTGAGGTACTTCATGGAGTAACTACCAGTTTACTCTAATATTTAATGAAAGGCAGAGATTTTGCCAACCACAAAAGTTTCAGAAGGTTGTTTGTGATAGGCACACACTGAACCTACTGAAACACTTCTGTTGCACTTGCAAATTAACTGTATACTCAATTGTCCCATTTTCACATTTTCTTAAACACATATATAGTTTTGAACACTATGAAGTAAAGATACCACTTGTTTACATTTTACATTCAGAGCTGCCTATTTTGTAGTATTACTACAAAGCCATACTGTGGCATATGTAATATAGAACAGGAAACGTTTTCATTAAAATTGTAACACGTAAAAAATATTTACTCACAGCTGTTTTTATAAAACACTTGGACAAAGTCCAAATCTGAAACCACAGATGTGACTTACACAGAAATGAAGCAAGATAACCAAGCAATTAAACAAAATAATTATAAGATTGGTGATGTGCAATCTGTCTTTGTAACTACCACAGATAGTCTCTACAAATTCTTGCAAAGCTTTATTTTTTGCCCTATCTAAGAAGGGACACTATGGAAAATGAATTCAAATTTTTCATTTTATTTTGAGTGACTGAAAAATAGCCAAATACTGACATTGTTTATTTTTATTTCTGGTCTCAGATAGTGTGTTTTTTCTTCACTCTTAGATTCAGTTCAAAACATATTTTGCAATTGAGTTCTCATTTTATTTCTTCTCTTTGTTTTTCTCCTTAATCCTGGATGCCCTTGACTTATCTTTAACTTGCTCTGATCAATTTGTTTGCTGTGAGCCACACCTCTCCGTTCATCTCACTGTGGAATGGAGTTAAACACTGATCTTCACATTGCAGCTTTCCTCAGCACACTGCTTTCATGACAAAAAATGGGATCTCAGTAGCATAAAAGTTACTCATTTGATCAGATGACTCTAGTTGCATCTAAGTTCCTATCATTTCAATCAAAAGCTTTGTGCTGTTGCCATTCTATTTTGGTTTCCCTTGCGATTTACATTTTCATATGTACCATCCCTCTACTTCAGGTACTCAGATTTAATATGTTAACTATAAAAATATTTAAAAAATTTAAACTAAATAATTCTGGATTTATCTTTAAAAAAATGTATGGTCCAAGTTTAAAGTAAGGCAGCAAAGGCCACGCTCAATGGGAAATTCAGAGGCAAAGTAGGAGATTAGGTGCAGTTAACATGAACCATTATACCAGAGAAGAGTTCACAAAGTCATCCAAATCTGTCCCTCTGCCCCAGGAAAAATTCACAACATTCAATCTTCTTTAGATTAATCTTTCAGTTCTGTCTTGAACGACCAAGAACATAAATGCCTCACCTTGATATCTAACCCACAGGTACAACAGGAGCAAAATGAAAAGAAAACGCAGCCCCATGAATTTGGAAGGAGGTTAATCAAACTTTTTCAATGGTGCCAAAGAAAAGTTAGTTTTGATAAAATGCGATCAGGACTTTATTTTGCATGTCAGATAATAATTAATTACTTCAGCTGATAATAAGAACAGTCTCCTTTAGCTCACTTGTGTTAGAGAATTGAGCTAGGGTATGGTATAGAGAAGGCAGCTCCCAGTACAACCAATTTACAGATATGAAGCAATCTGAATGTATCTTCTCTGAGAGATTCTGTAAGTAGTGTATATATCGTGTTTTTTTGCTGTCCATGTCCCAATTAAGCTCCATATCAGGCACCTAAGGCTAAAGTGACTATTAAAGAACTGAAACTACATATTGATCTTTCCATTTTAAACAAGGACAAATTTCATTTTGCACAAAGAGATATGAAACAGAGATCAGAATAAAATCCACTGTTATCGCCCTCACATCTCATTTCTTCGATTTCTTTAGGAAAACTGATTTACATAGCCCTGCAGGACCAAGGAGTAACAACAAAATGCCAAAGCCACTTTATTTACATTTATATTTTAAATTCCATTAACTCTCATTCATCTTAGCTGTGGCTATGCAAGTCACACTGGAAAAACACTGGTGGAGAAACCAGCTTACAGGCATTCACACCAATTGGCATTGGTGTTTAACATGGAACTACGGAAATACAGCTGTATGTACTGCAGAGTACATCTGTGAACAACTGCCTTAGCATAGTGCAGGGTCTGGGGAAAGAAATGCAGTGCCCTTACTACACCTGCTTTACAAAGAGTCAGCGTCTCACTGTGGTGCTCCTGAAAACAAGTGCATTCAGGTAGACAGTTAGCTTAAGTCTGACACAGCCAGCAGGGAGATAGAGCTAGGAATGTCCAACATGGATTGGAAAGCTAACCAGTTATAAATAACAGCACATTAAAAAATTCTATTGAAGGGATCAAGTTCTCTAGGGTGAGCACAAGGAAATAACTAAAAACAAGTAAAAGACTGATGAAAGAAGGTTATTAAGAAGCACTTCCTATGCAGATTACATACTAGGCAATGCTGGCCTCTTCAGGGAAATTCTTGAATTATTTAAAATTGTATTCGTAAAACCTAGAAGGGTGTAGTGAGGAATATCAGTTGATTATGCAATGGAATAAACAAGAGATTGAAAACATCTGCTTGGTCCTAATTACTACGAATCCGCAAACTTTGCCTCCTCTTGAAATGATTTCTCCTGTTTCCTCCTGTTTGCATTGGCTTAGAAATAGGAAAGAATTCCAGGTCTCTGTAAGCCTTTTCAAAGATGGATGCTATTCACAAAGCCCAGCCATGAACTAGAGGCACAAGAAACACCCAAACAGTGAAAAAAATTATTACTGAGTAGCACAGGGCCAGATGTAAGGTGGGTCAGTGGGAAAAGGCACTTTCAGGCTTTTTAGATGTATTTTTTTCTACTCTAAACTTTTAAATCAATTGCCTTCTTGGAAATTACCTGAGTTACAGAAACTGCTATGGTAAAGGTAGTAGGGAAGAGATAAAATGCAACTCAGTCTGTTACGCAGAGTAGATCTCACTGACTACAAATCTGTGGGGCTTAAGGAAAAACAGAAAAGATATTTCAAGCCTGACACTAAAGTTTTCAGTCTATAGAGTGCTCGAGGTACTTACTAACCAGTAGCAAAAATGCAATCCAAAAAATTTTTTATACTCAGTGCACAGTGTGATATTTTCTATTTATAAGTCCCTGAGTATAATTGAGTAACTTGAGGCTTTATCCTAACTTCACCTACTGGAAAACTAAGCCACAGAGTAGTAAGAGCATTGTCCCAGTCAAAGAGAACAGCGTCAATACAGTTAGGACTGGAATTTGGGAATTTCTGGTTTCCACTTCTATGCCTGGTCCTTTTCATTTGACTAGCTCTTCACACAGCTGCTCTGCTTTGATCTTTTGTCACATCATGGGATTTCAATGATTTTGTACTCTCCAGTGTCTTTAGTGAGCAGGGAGAAGGCTAATGTGGATGCATGAGCCCCTTCTGTCACTGCATGTCAGCTGTGTCAACCTGGGATTACAGCTGGCACTGTTCTTTCTGCAGGCAATAAGATCAGAACAGCACAAAGTTGTTGTTCAATCCTCTAAGCCCTCAGGCCAGATGTTTGTTACTTACTCTGTGTGTGTACTGGAGAGAGAGAAAGACAAGGACAGACGGAGAGTTGGAAGGAAAGAGAGGAAAAAGAACATTATACAGTTCCATTTGAGCAGAAAAACTGAAACAGAACTAACCCAGAGAGAAATGTAACCATATTAATATCTGGGAGTTCATTGCTGTGTGCTGTCTAGCAGAATTCCCGCTATCCAGCAATCTTATTTAGCCTGATTCCCCATCTGAAAAATATTTCTCCATCTTTCTCTGCGCTACAGTATAGAGCTACATTATATATGTGTATTATATATATACATATATAAATACACACACACAAAATCAGTTGACTGAACCCCTAATAATTCATCTTGTTTGCTCTAGCAAACAAGAAATTCAGAAGTTTTTGATGATACTGCTCATGCTTAATACCTGGCCATTCATATAGCCACGGAACACTCGACAAAAACAGTTCACAGCATTTGAACATTCAGTCAGGATAATCATGTTTATGTAAGCAATCACACACTTCAGCCTAGAATTATTAGCAAGACTATTAGGACATTGCTATGTCTTTTAGTGTGCATTGCTGTTTCTGGAAAGCAGTATGGTGATGACTTTATCAAGACATACAAGGGAAAATAACATGGCTTGGATCCCTCAGGGAATGTTATACACCTGTTCTGCACCAAAGCATTTCTGGCACAAAGACTCACAGGCCTATAGCAACTACAAGAGTGTAATCCCAGTATTTAGGGAAATCCCTCAGCCCAGAGCATTTATATCATATGCAAACAGGGTGATAAAACCTAGATAGAAAGACGCTTCATTGCCCTATGGATATCTTGGTATATTTTCAAATAGACATAGACCAAGTCTACAAGTAGGGAAATGTACAGCTCATCTCTTTCAGAGTTACTCTGTATGTCATACTGTGATTTGAGAATTAAGATCATCAGTGAAAAGAAGGAATTAGAAAACAGAGAAAAATGAGAGATGCCTCTAAGTTACCTGGGTTTTATTTTGTCTGGTTTGTATTAAATTTTGGCTGATCAATGTGCTTACATTATAGCAGAATAACATCTACCAAATTTCCACTGGAGAGGGAGTGAGTATATTTTCACATCATCATGTCTCTCTAGATAAATTAATGAGGGGAAAAACAAAAGCATTTGCTTTCCTGCAGAGTAACACATGTAATGACTGTGGCCATGATACAAACATGCATTGTTTATATGACCTCATGTTTCAGGTCACAAACTAAGCCTTAAAGGTACGATAGAACTTCTCAGAAATACATATTTGGGGGCATACTTTCATTGTTGTCATGGTAGATTTGCTATCATTTTCTGAAGTATCAGCCACTTGTCTGCTCTGCAACTCAAAAAGCTGATTAAATGTACAGAGGCTCTGGGAAAACAGAATAGAAACCATTCCAAATCCAGGGTCATTGAACAGAAGTGCAATTTGAACCATTCTAACAAATTTTCTTTTTTTTTTTTTTTTATTTTGTATTCATCTGTAAATTGGACATAGGGGACATCAAGGCTGATTCAGAAAGTTGCAAGAAGAATGCTACGCTAATTCAACTAACAACGTGCAGCAATATAATATGTATTCCTGTTCTTTAGGACTGCACTGACAAAAATTTTCCTCAAAGCGTTAGTATTTTCTGACAGCATTTTCTTTATCCAGGCTATAACCAAGAAAAAGCATTTTGACTAGCTGAAATCTAGCAGTACCACTGTGGCATACATTTACTTGTTAGAATATATATATATATTTCATAACTGTTACACAGCAATAGTGAAGAATGCTACATAAAAATCCTTCTTATTCCTCCATGCATCTTCCCTATACCTAACGGACTCTCTGTGGGATCCTACATGGGAATTAGGTTACATGCCTGAAAATATCATTGTATATGTACATTTCCTTAGGTAAACTTTGCTTCTTCTCTCAATCCGATTGATGTTAACTAATTCTGTACTATTTGATCTGCCTGGTTAACTTGCACTTCTTGATTACAAAAAAAAAAAAAAAAATCATCTCCCTCTTTCTTAATGATAAACTTATAGAAATAGCAGTGCTTGATAACAAACCACTAATTTGGTCTTGAGATGTTTTGTGATGGTAAGGCTGCATCTTATGTAGACTAATTGAGTGCATATTCTAAAAGTCTGGACCACCTTTAGGAACTGAAATTCTAACAGGAAGGATGAGTACTGAAAGTTGTAATATGGTCCCTTTTTTCTTTTTCCCTTCTGTCTTTCCAATTCTCTGTCCTCAGAGACTGAATTTGAAAGATAGAAAAGCCCTACAGCACTTTCACACAACTGTTTGGGCAATGTGGAAATGATTCACAGTGTTATACTTCCTGCGGGAAAGCAAAAAACAAAGTACATGGAAGTGAAATTGTGAGCATCGTGGAAACATTTACATAACTTTTTGTGTAATCTCAGATGCTATCTCATCATTCAGTATGGATGCACCTGCATTAACGCATGTACACGAATGTTTCTGCACAAATTCCACAGCACATTTGTCTGTTGGTGTCCGAACATGTGTAGTCTTGATATCCCAGCAGATATAGGGGCCCAAAACTGAGTGCTCATATCATGTAGCCATATTTATCTGTTTTTCTACTTTATATTATAGATGTTAAAGCCCTAAAGTGACAAGTTACAATCAAATTTTGATTTCATCAACTTGTCATGCTTTAATTATCCCTCTTGGCAGATCTTTCAACATATGTCAAAGTACTGCCTTCAGAATGTCCCTCTCCAACTCTGTTTTATTAACCTTGTCTTTTTAAATGTTTTAGGCTCATTATGAAATGCAGTAAATCTGTCAAAGGTACTTTACATGCCGTCTCCAATTCATGATGATAGAAAGCATCTAAAAGCTCATTTAAAGTCCCACAAAATGAACACAATATGAAAAATATAAAAAACACAAACAAGTGTATGACAAGAACACTGGGGATCACATTCAACTCACAAGGCTAAGCAAAGTTCAGTGCTCTTGTTCTTAACTGATTACCCACTCAGAGGGAATAGTAAAATATAAAGACCACAGTGGGATATGGCAGTACCCCAGAGAAATCTCTTCAGCTCAATATCAAACACAAGTATTTATTAATCACTCCAAATAGTAATGTTCAAGATACATGTTCTGCTTCATGGAAACAACTGAATTCAGCTAAGCTTCTTATTACCTTGCTTTCAGTGAGGAGATGATAACAATCCCAAGTCTCAAGGAGGGAAGGAGAACAAAAAGAGCACAAGGCAGTAGAAACTGGAATTGAGGGTGGTAAAAAGTGGCTGGAATGAAGAGAAGCCAAATAGCTGTGGAAGAGACAGAGGGAGTTTGGGGGAGGAAGGAGCCAGGCTCTGTGAAGGACAGGAAACTACCTGTTTTCTCCATGTCTCAGCAATGAAATATCTGGAAATCACTCAAGTGGCAAGGATTGTAAGAAGATGTTGCAGTGACTCAGACATTCCACTTAGTTCTGCTTTTGAGTTTTCCTGTTAATGTCCCAATCAGCATTAGACTTGTAATTACTGAGCTCGTGAGAACTAATAAAAATAATACTTGCATATCATTTCTACAGTCAGAAGACCAGGTAGTTGAAGAAAGAAAATAAACTCTTAAATCCTCCATTACTGCTACTATTAGATCATCCAAAACTCTCTTAACATTGGCTACTGCATTATAAATTAAATGGAGCAAGGATGGGAGATACGATATCTCTTATTAGGACAACCAATATATTTCTAACAATACAGGAAAACTCACAGAAACACAAAAACATTAAAGCAAGCTTCTTTACAGAGAGAGAAAAAGGAAACGTCTCTAAAAAAAAGACTCCTAGAACTTATATATTTAGAAGCAAGGCTGCTTTTTTCAACTGTATTGGGCTGACTAATAAAGACTGCATGTTTTCAGAAATCCAGCCTTGATTACAACAGAAGACTATTAAGACTATTAGGGGTATAACATACTACTTTCTCCATAATTAATCAGGTACTCATGTTCCAGAAGATTTTTTCTGTTTTGCATTCTGGAGTGTTAGGTTAAGTTCAGATGGTCAGCAGCTACCAAAATTCAGAACACAGCAGAGCTGGCTCAGTCCCTCTATTCAGTATAAAGCCTAATACCCAGACAAGCATGCACAAAGAATCTAGATGCAACCTTGTGAGACCTCAAGTTTCAAGGACAAGATGAAGACTGATATATAAAATCAGCAGACGTGGCTGGGAGCTGTTTCACACAGCTCCCTTCTATGCTTCACATCAAACAAATCCATGCTAAATTTTGTCTTTAACAACTACAACAATCACTGCATTATCTGAGGAAATTCCTCTTCATAACAAGCTCTTGTGTGCTTTGTGTAATTCCTTTACAAATAACCTTGAGCCTTATGCATGTCCTCTTAATATCTCAGGAGAGGATCTCGTTTTTTTGTCCTCTCTTCCTCTCTCGCCTGCCCTCCCCCAGCCCCCAAATTATCTCTTGCTGTCTTCTGGGTGGTTATGTTTAATCTCAGGATTAGGCAGCAGTCTGCAGTTTGCCTGGAACATCTTATCAGCTTCCAAGAGACATTTACAGGGAGAAAAAGACTCCGGTTTTGATAGCAGTAATTGTATTTAGCTTGTAAGATACAAGGCTATTTATCTCAGAGCTGGAAAATCACAGAGGGAGAGATAGAAAATAAAAAATTGCTGATAAAAAATAAATAAAACCAAAAAGAATGAAGAAAAGAAAAGAAGCAACTCCCTCCCTCAAAGTCCGTCCTCAAGTGGAGTGAAGGCATGGGTAAAGGACTTTACTGAACAAAACAATCCTGCCACTTATAGAAAGAGATTGAAAATATCAAGGAAATGGTGATGAAATGCTCAAGTAGGACAAGAAATGACCTGGTTCAAAGCAGGCACTGAACTCTAGTTTAGCAGTCATATACTCATGGAATTAGATTTGTAGAGATGTGAATAAGCTTTTTTTTTTTTTTTTTTGAGATACAGAACACTAATATTTGGTTTTAAAATAGCTGGTGCTGTGAATATCCAATGTTTCTGAAAATGAAGACAGTTTTTATTTTTCAAAGAAACTTACAACTGTGCCTCCCATTGGACACATGATGTCAATACAAGTTATCTTTCTTATTAAATGCCCCTTCCATTACAAATTTGTAGTATTCAGCACCTTCTCTCCAAAACAGCTTAATCATCCTTTTCTCCCATCCCAAAAGCCTTGTTAAATTTCTGATGCTGATATGACTCAAGTTCTATTTGGCCTACAGAACTACTGCAGTAGTTTCGGGTAAATATTAATACAAAAATAGGATTCAGATATTTTGAATTTTCTTAGGCTGTAACCAATATTTCAATAGAGTACAATTTAAATAATACACAAATAGGGCAGACTTAAAATCATCCAACTGAGAAATATTTAGCACTTTGTCGAAGTATCCAGTTGCCTTTGACAGCAGGAACAAAAACAAACAAACAAACAAAACAACAACAAAAAACCCCAACCAACCAACCAACCAAAAAAATCCTCACATTCCCACATTTCCATTTGTACCTCTGTAATCACAGAGAAAATTCAGTAAGAAAAAGATAAACTTGAATTATATCAAACAGAGATGAAAAACAAATACTTTACTTGTTTGCATCTCCATAATTATTTCTCTGCAGCTAAAACAGATTAAACAGATGATCTATTAAATCAATACATGGATGATGTATATTATTTCTGCCGTCCCCAAAAACATCTTGGAAATTTTCTTCAAAGATGAGAGGTGATAAGGTGAAATATACTTTTAAAAATACATGGTGACTAGATTTTTTTTCCAGAGCTTATGTCTTACCACAGTTCATTTAAACAAAATGTATTTAACCTTTTCTTCTGTTACCATGAGTGTAAAATAGTTTGCTGAAAATCTTGAAGGATCATGAAGGAATTCAGCTAGCTTTCTTCCCTACCTCCCATCCCCTCTCTAATATTAACCAAGCAATTTCCAATCTTTCCCTGATTATATGAAAAATATATCAGTGCAAGAAAAACTTGATGGCTTTTACATTTAAGATAGGTAGGACAATCATGACCACTGTAATTTTAATGTGAGCTTCTGGGAAGCTATTTTTTTCAGACAACAGCAAGTAAGTAAGCTTTTTTTTTTTTTTTTTTTTTTTTTTTTTTACATAAACTACTAAAGATGTATTTTAGTGAAGACTTTAAACTGACATAAGCCAGCCTTGTAACACAGGAAGTAATTTTATCTTTGTCCATCTCCTGATCAGTCATTTTCACAACCCTGTAACCTCTTCTCCCGGGCTACTTGCATGGTGACTAATATTGGTGAAATGACTGAGCTGAAAAGAAGGTGAGAGTAGAAAAAATAAATTTAAGTAACATGAGCACGAGAAGGAGTAATGAAAGAATGAACTTTGCTGTCCAGCTCCAGCTGTAAACTGTATTACAATCCACCTACATTAGAATTTTTATGTGAATAGGGAGCATGCCTCTGAGGTTTACCTAGCACTCCCTACTTGCGATGCTTTGGTTCACATACTAAAATGCTCTCAGGGAATGTGAACTGGATTTCTTTCCTAACCAGAAGTTATGCTCCAGCTGTTTGGGGAATTCAGTCCTTGGGATTGGAGCTAGTCCAAAACCTCAGGCTGGAATCAGGGATCTTAGAACCAATTTTTTGTTTTATAGGTGTACTCTCATCAGGCCACCATACTCACCAGAGCCATCACAAACTCCCTGGAGGTCTGTTGTAAGCTATCCATATTCCTAAAATCCAACTTTCTTACAATTTGTACTTGATTCAGAAAATGAAAAAAATGATGACATCTTTTTCCTATTTTTTGAAGCCAAAAGAACAATTCTGTGATTCTGTGAACTGAACACTAATATCATTGGAAAGGGCAGAGACTCCTAGGAGAAGGCTAAGTGATCATTCAAGAGAATGATAAAGGGGAAAAATATAAAATCTGTGCTGAGAGAATGAACTAATGAATCCTCATAAGGGCCCAATTGCTCAATGCTGTCCCTCCCATTTCTTCTTCTTTTTTTTTTTTTTTTTTTTTTTTCCTTTCAAATGTATAAATCTAGGCTACAATTCTCTCAGCAAAGTATATATTTCTTTAAATGCCAGCAAATTTCTGCCTCTCACTTCCTTTCCTGTAATCTCCTTTAAAACATTACTCCACCTAGATTTTTCCTCTGGTTTCTTATTCTTTCTCCCTGTAAAGCTTCTCTTCACCTAGTTTTGTTTCCTTTATGACTGCAGAAGATGTAGTCGATGCACGGATGGATGAACAGGAATATCAGGCTTCTTTCAACATGCACTACAAATCTGGCAACATACAAAGAATTTCTTTGCAAGCAGAGATGAAGAAAATCTGCCACTCAAGAACTAAAGAAAATTTAAGGACTGAGGTGTTTCAGCTGTGCTTCAAAACAAAAGATTTGTTTTTAACCCTTCTGAGAATTGCTGACTCCCAAACCTTAAGGATGCCTGACTTAAATCCTTCTCACTGTACTGTAAAGTGCCTCAAGTTTGAAGGGTTTTACAGTAATCTGAAACAAAAACATGTCACAGACTTCATTTGCTTAAACCAGCTTTCCTATCTAACTTTTATTTCAAAAATGATTCCAAAATGATTCCTACTGCATCACCAAAAAGATGAATTTAAATTTAGAGGCATCTGTCAGGAGCAACATAAAGAAGAAAATGGCCAAACGCAATCTGTTACCTGGGATGTACACTAAAAGGTGAAAGCACATGAGACAGTGGAAGAGAGGAAGTTGTGGAAAATAGCACTTTAGGGCACAGCAAATCATACGTATTTGGTAGCAAAATGTATACATACCCTGACTGAGAAATACATTGCAATGATCAACTTGGTTAATTAAGAATCAAGGAACTGGTCATCAGTAGAAAATATAGATAAAGCCCATCTCCTTATTGCACAATTGAGGGAGAGAAGCAAGGGCAAAATACAAATAAATCATGAAAAGTTCAACGGTTTTGCCCGAACTAAGTCATAAAGCTGAACAGCAGACAGGAGTCCCATTGTTAATGCTGCTGTTTGCCATTACCCATTTCTCAAGAGCCTTGTCTCAGTTACCTTCACTGGATCACTTTTCAGAGTCTTATCATCCAGTAAGAGAAACTCTGTCAGAGTTTGAATGGTACTAAAACTGAGAGGTCATTTCTAAATCTGAGCCAACCTTAGCTTCAAGTTAATTCCCTCCTTTACAGTTTATCATAGAATCCTTAGAGTTGGAAGGAACCTTTAAAGGTCACCTAGTCCAACTCCCCTGCAATGAACAGGGATATCCACAGCTAGATCAAGTTGCCCAGGGGCTGATCTAGCCTTGCCTTGAAAGTCTTCTGGGGTGGAGCATCAACCACATCGCTGGGCAGCCTATACCAGGGCCTCACCACCCTCACTGTGAAATGCTTCTTCCTTATGTCCAACCTAAAATGACCCTCTTTGAGCTTGAAACCATTTCTCCTTGTTTTGTCACCACAGACCCCACTAAAGAGTCTATCCCCTTCTTTCCTGTAGCTCCCCTTTAGATATTGAAAGACTGCTATCAGGTCACCTCGGCGCCTTCTGTTCTCCAGGCTGAACAGCTCCAATTCTTTCAGCCTGTACTCATAGGAGAGATTTTCTATTCTGTGAATCATTTCTGTGGGCCTTCTCTGGACACACTCCAACAGGTCTGTGTCCCCCCTGTACTGAGGACTCCATAACTGGATGCAGTACTCCAGGTGAGGCCTCACCAGCACAGAGTAGAGAAGCAGAATAACCTCTCTCAACCTACTGGCCACATTTCTTTTGGTGCAGCCCAGCATACAGTTGGCTTTCTGGGCTGCAAGAACACACTGCTGGCTCATGTCCAGCTTCCCATCCACCAGTACCACCCCATTTTATTTTTTGGCAGGGCTATACTCCTTTCAACTCCCAGCTTGTATTGTTAGTGGGGGTTGCCTTGACCTAGATGCAAGATCAGATTTACCTCTAACCCTTTTCTTCACAAGAAAACAGCTTGTGTTGCAGGTTACTGAGGCGTAATTGGATGTTTAAAAGACAAATAGACAGACAAAAAACAACCCAATATGTACGTATCAGAACTGTAGGTTTGCTCCTTTTCTGCTTTCCTTTCACTTCCTTGTCTTTTATATGAAATTGTAAAACACATCTCTGGAATCTTTCATTCCCTAGTTTCTTTAATTTCAATTTAACTGAATACAGTGTTTTAAGGAAAGCCAATATTCTCCCTCTTTGCTCATTTTATGAGCATCACACATTTTTTTGTACTTTCCATTGAGCAAGTAATTATGAATCTGATGTATAACCCTTCAAGAGC
Source organism: Centrocercus urophasianus (assembly GCF_019232065.1). Classification (NCBI taxonomy): domain Eukaryota; kingdom Metazoa; phylum Chordata; class Aves; order Galliformes; family Phasianidae; genus Centrocercus; species Centrocercus urophasianus. The sequence continues at coordinate 33,550,105 of NW_024884586.1, read as the reverse complement.
TAATAAAACTCAGAGAGGAACATAGAAATACCATTAAGATTTCCACCTTGCTGCCATCACATGTGATGACAAAGAAACTTTCGCTAATTTGCCAAATTTATGAACACAGCTGCAACACCACGCAAAAAATTATGCACACATTAAATTGTCCACATTATAGACATCACAGCATACTCAAACATGTACGTGCCACAAATAAGTTTCTTTTTAAAACACTACAAAAAATTGTCTCTTCCAGAATTGAAGTGATCCTACATGTAGAACACAGAAATCCTTCGATATTAATACACAAGTTGAAGATAAATTGCAATTTCAGTATTCTATAGCTGAGACACACTAGATTAGTCCAGATCAGCTTAACCACAAAACTCTTCTAAAGCTGAGATTCTGCTGAATGTGTTTATTCTCTACATGAAAAATATTAGGCGCATGTTTGGTTTGCTCAGTTGTCTTCTAAATCATCACTTCCTTAGAAAACTGAACTAATCAGGCATGGTTTCTTGTAGCTATTCTCTTGTTTAAGTTTTTCACAAAGCTGAGACATTAATAATACTTTTATCTATCTACCTATGAATATTCTAATTTTTAACACAAAGTGAGATCAAGCTACAGTCCTTTCCCCTGGGAGAATTAGGATAGTGCACTCCTCCATCAGTTATTTTCACTAGCCATGTTGGACTTGAATATATTTTTTTCTTTTTAAAAATCTTTTGTTCCCTCCATCAAATTTGGCTAAAAAATCAATATGAAAATTAACTGAAAAAATATAGGAGACAAACACACATTGATGTATGATGCCCAAAGCCCTATTTTCACATGGAGAGGCTGAAAAATACTACACCTACGAAGAGCCAGAATGTGAAACACCTGCATGGAAAGGAAATGATGTCTGGAATATAAAGGTTCCTTTGGGGTACAACTGCATATACTTAATACTAGGCCAGAACATAAGACCAATGCCAATTCTACTAAACCATATACCTTCTAAAGAAAATGCAGGACTACTTTAACCAAGACAAATACAGAGGATACTGAGATATTCTCTGAATGTGACTTCTTTTCCCTTTAAAAAAAAAACAAAAAAAACCATCTCTGAAGCAATAGCCGAATGTTTTGTTTCTTTACAGGAGGGAATTACTACAGCAAGTAATAGGAGAAGAAAACATATTCGAGGGATTTTTACTGTCTATAATTGGCTGGCAATTAGGTCAGAGGTATTTTACCATAAAACAACTGAAGAAAGGAGCAGAAAAGGGATGCTCAGTTTGGGGACCTACAGCCATCCTACCTTTTCTTACGAATGGATAATAGTGCTAGAATCTAGCTCAGCATTCTTGTCATTACTTTCTTAGAAAGCAATTATTTCACTAAAATAATGATTAATTTTATTTTTTTTAATTTAATTAATAATTATTAAAGTGTACTCTTGCACACACAGCATCAAAACACTAAAAAAAAAAATCACTGAATATGAAGTAATATCACTTGCAGTGAAAATTTCCCTATGCACTTTACGATTGAATAGAAGAGATGAAATTATCCCTTTGGAATAATTTATTAGTGTTTGAGAATAATGGAATATTCATACAAAACTAGTAAATTGCCTTATGTCTATCAGTAAATTTTTCTATCTTCTATTCCAGATCAGTTATGTATAATCTAGAAAGGAAGAACTGGAAGTTGCTTATACTTAATACTTGGAAGCAACAAGATGATCATCACTTGATCATAGACAACAAAGTGTGAACAAGATGAACATGGCTACAACTGGAATTGTTTCCCTATGTTTCTTCTGCTTTTTGTAACTATCCCCATCACCAAGTCTCAACTGTATTATGCCCTGTCCACATCATGTACAGAAGCCTGTTTTTCACTAGGGATGAGTTTAATCTTTTTACATGGCGACGTGGCTGTGTATTCCCAAGAGTGAGATAACACATGAGACAGTGATTCAAGAGCCACTTGTTCAGTATTCCTGGTGGACTTGGGGTGATGACTTTCCAAGAGGTACTGAATTGCTGCACTATATTTTGACCTAAAGTCAACTAAGAGTTGTCAGCTTTGTCTAGATTTTGTGTCAACCACTATTTATGTGCAAACCTAAAAGAGAGTGAAAATCGGGTGATGAAAAATTGAGGCAAGAATAAGGTTCATTCAAGTATTTGCAACTCAGTCTCCCACATTCTTTACAGTTCAGCTGTGTACCTATATAGCCTGCATCTTGGGGGTGGCTAAATCTACCTCTCCTTCTTGCAAAGTGCATTCAAAACTTTTCTCTCTTAATTACTGAGAACATCACAAGTAGCAAAACCAAGTTTGTTGTTGAGTTTTTTGTTTTTGTTTTTTACTCTCTGCTGAACCAAGATTCACTTAGAGACCTCCATAATAGCAAACGCTATGTGTATCATACCATACAGTTATAAAAGACCAACCCTGTGTTTTCCAAAAGACAGAACATTCACCACTAGGCTGGTCAGTTTAATATTGAGACGATGCTACAAAGTCCGATACAGTAACCACCTATGGTTAAATGTTATTTTGTAAATATGAGTAGACAGAAAGAGAAAAACAGAAAAAGCACGTACCTGTTGGATAGTGTTCGTTCACTGGCCAGCTGTCAACCTGAAGCGTAGCATTGCCGCCATTCCTGGTAAAGCGCACCACATGGTATTTGCCATCATTCACAGGTGTGCTTTCCTCTTTAATAGAGATATCCACTGTGCCAATATTGAAGACTACGCCAATCTTGCCCTGCTCCTGAAAGAAAAAAAGAAAAAAAAATCTTACAAATTGCTTGCTATTAGGAGAATGTTCTGGCCCTGTAAATCTCTACTGGGTTATTGTGCCGGTAGATGGCACTGAAGAATACACAGAAGCATCATTTTGAATTTAGTCAAGATACACTTCATTGGCTCTGCTTCAAGGCTGACATTGTCTTCCACACTCTTCCTTATAGCTTTCACGTGAACATAACAACTAGCTTGCTCTCTTAAGTGTTACAAAGTACAGTTAAGAAATCAGGCAATAAAACTAAGGAGATGTGAACCGTTACTTGAACAACAATTAGTAAGATTAGTAGTTTCTTGTTCAGTTGCCATCTGAAGTGCAGGCACATGCAGGCTGTACCCTAACTGTTCCACAAATGCAAAAATAGAACAGAATAAATAGCCTCCCTAAAACAAATAACGTGGGAATCAGCAGAGTGAATGTGTTTTCAAATATAATAGAATAAGAAATGAGCAAAAATGTACTAACCAGCTTTGGACATTTGAGGGAAGCTAATTGCTCCTAAACCAAATGGAAAATGCTACAGACCTTCAAAGGATTGGAGTGACTGCAGTCTTATTTTTCTATCTCACATGCTCCAAGCAATGACTTGCTCCCCCTAGTGATCTCCCAAAACTTTCCAAATGCAGTTAACAAGAATACATCTTCAAGCTTTCAGAAAGATGTACAGTAAGCTGGCTTCAGGGTTTATGAAGGCATACTACTATGTCCACAGCATGGATTCAATTCTGATTCAGACAGAACTAAAATTTTTCACTCAGAAAACCATTACATTTGTTACCACCCATACTACAAAACCGGCATTAGCCTTATTAGCTGTCTCAATGGAGAAATCGGAAAAGAAACAAAACGAGATAGTGGAAGGCCATCTCATAACCTCTTTGAAATAGAACTGTGGTGTACATCAGACCATCAGACTTTCTTCTTTTTTCCTTTTTTCTTTTTTTTTTTTTTTTCCTAACAGTCTACCTTACCTTATTCTTTGAACTGCAATCATAGAATCACAGAATCTCAAGGTTGGAAACGACCTGCAAGATCATCTAATCCAACCACCCTCCCATTCCCAGTACCACAAGCTACTAAACCATCTCTCGTAGCTCCTCGTCCAGGCACCTCTTGAACACTGCCAGGGACGGCGACTCCATCACCTCCCTGGGCAGCCATTCCAGTGCCTGACCACCCTATGAGAGAAAAAGTTTCTCCTAATGTTCAACCTAAATCTCCTCTGGTACAACTTCTGGCCATTTCCTCGGGTCCTACTATTTGCCTGGGAGAAGAGGCCAGACCCTTTTTCATCACAACCTCCCTTCAGGAAGTTGTAAAGCGCAATGAGGTCTCCCCTGAGTCTCCTCTTCTCCAGACTAAACAATCCCAGCTCCCTCAGCCACTCCTCATAAGACTTGTGCAATATCAATACTGCAATATCAGTTGAAAAGGAAAACAAACAGTCCTATAATTAAAGAGATCATTAAAAAAACGGGACTGTGCCTGGATTACTTTAAATTTAGCACTGTAACAGCATATAAAGCATTCTCCCTCTTCTCCAAACAGTAAATTTTAGACTCTACTGCATTTATACTGGACAGCAAGTCCTACATTCATTCACACTACAATGTTTTGGACTGACTTCATTATAAGATATAAATCTGTTTTTTAATGGTGATAGGGGTAAGTTGATTGCAACATTTTATTGCAACTGAGAAATGCAGAAAATTGTGTAAAACACATCACAGGCCTAACTGAAAACCTCCTCCAGCTCTATACAGTCTCTCCTCCAGCAATGTTCCTCATGACTTTCTGAGTTTTGCAGAAGCATGACTTTACCAGATTTTGATACTCATACTTGGACTGACCTGGATCTTGTCATGAAAATGGTTCTGTTCCAATTACTAGGATAGAACACAACATAATGCAATTCTCTGAAAGCAGAGCTATTGAAACCAAACTGCAAAGAAAGACTTGAAGGTATACAAGTCATAGTTTATTAGTTTATTCATGTTTTGTTGTTGTTGCTTTGGTTTTAGTATCTCTAGGGCACAAGATTATCCCTGGAAAAAAAATCCAACTGTTAGTTTACTCATTACTGGTAGAAAAACAGTAAAACAAACTAGAAAGAAAAACCTACAGCAAAATACAACGACCATGGATACAGGGCAAATACAGGATTTATTTTCAAGATTTCTTCATCTCCAGTTTCCTCTATTACAACAGCTAATTAAAAGCAGCTTTAATGAATATCTTCCCTTTAAATTTGAAAGATGAACTTTACCACTAGCATTGAACATTTCATTATGGACTTGGCCTCTATCACTCCATTCCCCGTATAGCTAGCACATTTTCTTTCTATGTTACCAAACATGGATATTAACTAGACCTGCAAGTATACAATGAAGAAAGATGTATTTCAAAGCCACTATGTTTATTTTGTACTTAAATAAATAAATATCTTGCCAAAGTGAGGAAAAATCAAAATACATAACCACAGAGCTGCAAGTTACATGCTCCAGAAGAACTCCAGAGAATTATAGTAGACTAGGCATTCCTTGCTATCAGCACTCGCTGATCTGCTCCAAACTTCTTATGTGAAAAGGTGATCGCACATCCCTTGATATTGCTGCCCTCAAAAGCCACACTGCTTTCTCCTCACTTTCAAATTTTTTGGAGATAAAGTTCTGTCAGGAGGTTTCTAAGACATCAGGCAAGTAATTATCATTACTTAATGAATGATTGTAGATAAATTACATGTATAGAAATACTAAAAAGAATGTATAAAGCCTCACTTTGTCCTCTCTGTTCTACACTACCATCCCCTTCAGGCCCTGGCAGCAATTCCTTGTTATGTGCATTGCTCCAAAAACACTATGAATGTTAGTAAATGACACGGGCTAATCTCGGTCCAAGGATCAGGAGATACGGCATCTTACCCTTAAGCATTATTTTCCTTTGGGCAATATTTTATTTTACCTTCTCATAAAATAGATTCTTCATCAGTAAAAGAGGATTGACAGATATTTATCTTTCCAAGATCTACAAGCCCTATAATCCAGACATATTTTTACCTAAACTCTGATAGCATTTTAATAATCCAACAAACAATTACATATTGAAATTGGAAGGAGCTGACAGTGGCCTCTTAAAAGACCAATGACAATATTTGCCCCTCAGTTTCATGACAGAAAGCAATCTAACTGAAACAATGCTCTGAAGGAGAAGGAAATAATCATTTTAGTACAGAGCATCACAATGCACAAGCTGGAGATGGAGACTGTGAAATTCCAGCCATACACCAACAGCTGCGCACACTGCTTACTTTCAGAAAGGCTCTAACTTTTGGTCCTCACCTTTCAGCCATCTTTTTCTTAATCTAAAAGTCAAATCATCTAGACTGAAAGCAGACAGCTGCTCCCTGTGCGCAGAAAACATTTTCTCAAAAACTAAGAGAATACCAGGCAATAAAACAAATCCTATGCTGAGCTGCATCTATATGAATAAATAGCAATTCTGTGGAAGAAACTCAGGACCCTTACTGATGCAAGAAAAAAGAAAAATAACTTTATTGAGGTGAAAGAAGATATACATGTCAGCTAATTTTGGCAGATTTTTGAGAGATATTATAAGCAGTAGGTCAACTATTGTTTTATACCTTCTTTTTTTACTGCTTCAAGATGTCAAACTAGATTCTCTAAATCCTCATTACAAAACTATCAAAAAAAAAAAAAAACAACCAATACATATACAGAACAAAATAAATAGAAATTATTACTGTTAGGGGTCATGGTTTTTAAAAGAAGCAATTCTCACAGATACATAATTTATAAGGCTAAAAAGGACAAATGTTTTAATCTAGTCTGCTCTAAAATTTTATATGAGACTCTATATCATGTCAGAATTGATCTTTTTTTGAACTATGGAATATATTCTAGAACAACATGCGATTGTGATCTGAATATTAACAGCTGAGGGAACAGTCATTACAACTGGGTCTTTTCAGTTACTTTTTTGATAATAATGGCCCAGTTTTGAACACAGTCAAACAGGCAAGGGAAATGTCACGAATTATAAAGAAATGGAATAGTATATAAAAGGAAAATCTCTGTTATAAGTTAATGGTCTACCTTTGACTTGAATTTTTGAACACAGTAAACAGAACTTTATAAGCTCCCTCAGTAACAGAAGAAACACAGAAGATTCTAAAAAATATCAAATTTGATACTGTGTATATAAAAACAAAACCATTGCTATTATTTTAATAACTGGAAGAACTACAAATATTTACTAAAATCATTCAGTAACAAAATTTATTCAAAAGTAGTACAGACTGAATCATGCAATTCACTATCACAATATGTGTTGGATGTTTAAGATACATTCAGAAATACACAAATTCATGGGAGGAAAGTCAGTCATGAACTATAGGACACAACAGTGCAAACATAATATCCTGCTCAGTAGATCCTTAAAAGCAGATCATTACTTTTTATTTTAATTTTTACCATCTATACTGAAAAGCATCTAGCTTCTATAAATGGCTTGTTAGACTGATCAAGTAAAATTTTTTTTTGAACGCTATTACCAGTTCTTAGGCATTTCATAAAGAGGTAAAATGCTGAAATTAGCAAAGTTTAATGACAATCTAATCTTTTCTACTGAAAGTTTTGAATTGTGGCTTCAGTAAACATCTGCCAAGGTCAGGCTTGTATATACATTTCTGCCTTAAAGCAAGACAGTACTAGAGCAGATGATTTAAAGTTCCAGCTTCATCTTTCTGGGATTGCATACTCCCGCCAAACCCATATAATTTGCTACTTGTCAGGAACTTTATACATCACTACAGGTTTTTTGGTAACTGGTACACAATATAAATAAAATTAAGCACAGGAATTTATTTGAAAGCTGATATCATTAACAAAGCCTGAGACCTTTTGAGATTTTAACTCACAGAAGCAATCTAGTCAGTACATGGCTGAAATGATTTATTTTCTATTTTCACTGCTTTTCAGTTCTACCTTCAACAAGCCATTTGATTTGTCTTTCTGGATTACAAAGCCACTGGGTTATCATTCGGTACATTTGTATGATATCTAGCACAGTAGAACTCTGGTGTCCAGTCTGCCTCCAGATTTTGTAGTTGTACAAATAATTAACATCAACTTATGTTGTGATATATGGTATCATCACAGCATTACTATGACTGGGCACATACTAAGCTTGCCTAAGCTAATTTCTTCAAAACCCGGGGAAAATGGTCATATCCAGTTTCTCTACTTAAATTTATTGAGCAAAGCCTAGTAGTCAGTGATGTTTAGTGGTCTTAAGAGGAAGGCTTGTTTTTGTGCTGCTCAACACCCAGATGTGCCTGATTTAATTTTTTCTTTCTCTCACCCAAGGAAGTATTATGCATTGCTAGCTAATTACCTGGCATCAAAATACAATTTAAAATTCATTCCAGTGTGTTAAGGTCACAAAATTGGTGGAAAACAATTGTTACAAAGCTGGTGAAGCTCCAGCCATGAAACCATTAGTCTTCCTTGTGTAGGAATGTCACAACACAAGTAAGGAAACAGAAATTAACAACATGGTGAAAAGGAGGCAAAATGAATGATTAAAGCGATATCTGCCCATCATTTCACCGGATCATTTCAGATAGTTAATTTGTTCCCTTAGCTTACAACACGCATCATGAAAGCCTGCCCTACATCATGGTATGAACACCAACTATAAGTAGGATTAAACAGACTGCCCATGCATTTTCAAAATACTAATAGCATATTCTGGAAATTGTTGAGAAACAACACCTCTCAAATATGATGCTGGACTTGAGGAAAAAAAATCAGAAACCATTCTGAATGCTAATGTCAATTTTGATTTTTCTAAATGGCTGAGACAATACACACCATGTGCTGCATTTTAATTTTCAAGTAACCAAACATGTACCCCTTCTCCTGCATTGTTAAAGTCAGCTGATCAAAAACAGGCCCTGTACTGTCAGGTAACTCACTTCTAAGACAAAAATGTCACTGGCTTCTAAAAATGTCACATGCACTTAATAAGGAAAAGTCTGTAGTGGGAAGTCAGATTTTAGAAGGACACAAGAACAAGCAACCCACTCAGCAGCAGAGATCTTCCAGGATAAAACGTCTCCATCCATCTCACAGTGTCTCCATTTGAGTGTTAATCTGCTGAGTAACATTGCCAACAATTTATTCTGACAGAAGCTAAAGTGTCAGTTACAAAAATACAGTACCAAAGATATGATACTTACCAGCAGCATAAAATAAACTGCATACCGTAACTACCAGGTTTCTTTATCAAGAGAATTGATACAATTGTTTGATGTCTGAGGATGCAGCATCTATCATACGCTCTGTAACAGCAATCAGAGCTGTCTGTCTCAATCCATAACCCATAGAAAATGAGCACTTGTCATGAAGATGGCACTAAAAAAGGACACTGCTGCTTGACAGGAAAGGTGATGAGAAATATCAACTTACCACCATCCAATTAGCCGAAGGAGAGCAGACAGAAAAGTGCAATGGCTGAGGAAACTTTGGACATAATTAATCTATTTAAAATTTGTTTTGCCTAGAGCATGCTTGTAAATTCTATTTTAAACTCAGTCATTAACAGTATTGCAGGGCTTCAGAAAGTTTCAAAAATGCATATTTAAAGGTATCCTATTACACAGCACTGTAATATCACATATCTGCATATATCACATAGCACTGTAATATCAAAATATCACTGCATTTTCCCTTTTCAGAGTGTTTACGTATAGGTGTCTGATAGAGTTTAATGCATCCAGGGTCTATGCTGTATATTTCTTTTAAAAAGAACATAACAGATTTCATGAACTACATTTAAAATCAACATGTTGATTTTACACATAAAATCAAATTTTTAACATATAAAATCAAAGCATGTTGTAAACACAGCAGTAAGTCTTCCTTCCTAGACAAACGAGAAGTATGAGCTAAGGTTCAATAGGCCTCTCCAATCAGCCAAGATAATGAAGAAAATAAGGGTATATGTAAACACAAACAGTGCCTGGATTTTCTAAAAGGTTATTTCTAGCTTTTCAAAGCTTGCTTTTTTTTTTTTAAACTGTGAACTTATTTTAAAGAAAGTGTAGTATGGCTAGACTCCAGCAGAAAGCTTTTCCAATTTTGAATTGGTTTCTTAAAATTTTGCATGGGAGTAGAAAAAAGATAATATTATGCATGAATAGTATGTGAACACTGCAGTTTTCCACAGTCCCATACAACCAATATACTCGTATTTCTAATGAAAATTTCCAAAATAATTATCTACAAATTTTAGTAACTTTCTATGACACAGCAGTACTTGATAAGTAACAGTGCAATACTGGACAGTAATGGTGAAAGAGAAGATAGACTGCTTTTGAACACATCCCACAAAGGAGACCACCAGCACTACCTGCATTTTGCACATGAGAAAACAGAGATAAAATAAACTGACTTGCCAAAACAAGCCATTTAGCTTGGAGAAATAAAAGATGTGCCTTATTTTATCTTTTTTCCAATGAGAGACTGGGGAGTGGGCCCACAGTCATTTCTTCTTCCCACACAAATTACCTACCCAATGAGCTGAGTGGAAGAGTCAATTAAATTGTAACAGGTTGACTGTGTGGAATACAAAATGAAGGAGAGGTAAGAGTGATGGATGTCTCTGGCCAGGTATTACAGCTGTTGTCTGTGGCTGTTCTTCACCTAGATGGAGGACAGTATTGGCAGCATATGGCATGGGAGTTTGGACTTGGAAGGCCAATTGAGCAGACTATTAATAAAAGGAAGTAAAACCAAAGCAGTATGGTGGATAACAAACATGATAGACTGAACTATTCACCACTTTCCAAGTTTCTTCACCTCTATACCTTACCAAGATTTCTAGGATTCCATCTCCATTCCTATTACTTACCTTTTATCTCTGCCTGCAGCACAAAGGAAATCAGGAAGGTTTAACTGAAAGGTCTAAAAGTCAAAAAACTTTCCACTAGCTGCATCCAGGCATCAGTCACTGAGGCAGACTACCCAGGTGGAAGTCTCATCAAATACTATGAATATTGCTTTGCCTTGAAAGCCTTACCATAACCAAAATAATCAGATACTTGAGAAAACAGTCATTTGGGTGCTTCAGTTGGTGGGTAAGTGTGATATGCAGAAGCATAAAGTGGTGGCAACTATCAGTCATCCCTTGGCTAAGATTTCTGTTACAGCCTTAACCGTAAAGATATGCCATATTCCTGTATCCCAGGACTTAAAGAATCACATGATGCCCTCTACCTCACAGAGTCATTCTGCCACTGCTGCCATTAAGGCCATAATTTCTGGCACAATCTGTGATCTATGTTCCTAAGTAGTAATAGTTTAATGTCATTTCTTCTTCTCTTGAATGGTTTTAACACTGATCCTGTACAATCTTTCCTCTCATATGAACATACCAGTTTGGGTTATTTCTCCTCCCAGAATACTTTTTTTTTTTCTTTCTTTCTTTTTGACAACTTTAATCCTCTTCATGTAAGACCATCTAAACTGCACTGTAAAACAGGAAGAAGCTTCTCTGGAGTCTGATGAAAATTTCAGAATATTTTAACCATCTCCAGATACAATTGGCATTGTATCTGTGTGGTATGATTTCTGAGTCTTTACATCAGAAGATGAAAGGCTGGATTTAATTGACTATCTTGCTGATAAGCTAATATCAAATAGATCATTAACGATGACTGGTTTTTTCAACCTTACAGATAGGTTTGTTTATGGTCATGCACAGTAGTGTAAAAAGTCAGAATCCAGATCCCTTCAATGTCTCTGCTATACCTGTGCCATGGGTAGACTGTGGTCTTCAAAAACGTTTTAAAGAGCAACTATATCAGCCAGCTCAGTAGAAACATTAACAATGCTAAACTGAAATTAACATCAGAAATATAGGCACTTAACTCCTAGAGCTTTAAGAGACAAAGAAAAGCATCTAAAGACAATAAGCATCAGTATCCAAAAATATATTATTTTGCAAATCCATGTGCATTCTGTAAATCAGCGTGACCCAGCTTTACCAGGCTGCTGTATAAAGGAAGCTGCACCAACAAAACAAAGAAAACAGTACATGTACAGATATGGGTGCGCAACAGAAAATCAGGAGAGCTAGCATGGGTACCATGTATTTGTAACCATCTTATGTTCTATTTTTTCTCCTAATACGGAAGAAGAAAGAGTAGAAAAATACAACAAAATAGGCTGTGCCTGTTTTCTGTAATACTCCTGTTAGTCTCTGAGGAATCGCGCTGTTCCACTGAATAAACATCATTATCCATAAATTGCTTTGTATCTCGTTACAATGTAAAATCACCAAAGACTTTACTTCAGAAAATGGATATCGTTTTTGGGGGAAGTGAGTAATATGAATAAGTTTATGCAGATCACCGTACAGCGGTTATGCTCTGGTAACATACAAGAATGCATTACATGACATAAGTGCAAAAAGCTCTAGACAATACAAATAACATCAGTCTGCATGCAGGAGTAACCAATATTATAGCTTCAGGGGTGGATAAAACAAGCAGACTGTGGCTCTGTATCATGATATTGTAATGTTCTTTTCTCACACTAGAACACAAGTTAAACTAATTACAATCCCATAAACAGATGGATACAAATGACAGTGTGATGCACAGCAAATTCCTAAGGCAGGGCTCTTAAAGTTTCAGAACTTCTCACCCTCAGATGTCACATACTAGCAGAGAATTATCCCAATGCTTGAAAAGAAGCCATCAATCAATGGTCAGAAGACTTCAGGGAGTGCAAAAGCTGTTTCAACATTTCAGGATATATATATATCCTGAATATATATATATATATTATTTTTTTTTGTAAGAGGAGCATAAAAGATTTCAAAAGAAAACACATTATACAGATTATGTTGTTTGGTTTTCCTGTAGAGAAAACCTGTTCCTGCTTCCATTTTGTCTTTTTATTTTTTATTCTTTCCCTTCTTTCAAAGAAGGAAGAGGAAAAGACAACAACATGAGATAAAGCAGAAATATTCTTAAAATTTATGACTAAAATCAAGATATGTTATCTGAAGACAACTTTCTAGAACAGAAATAAAAAACCAATTTCAGTGGAACATATTAAAATTTTAATCAAATGTCCAAAATGAGCCTTATTTTTATTTATTTAAACCTTTTCTTCGCAATGAAGGGCGTGAATTTCTCATCTGGAATTAGCAGCAGAGCAAGCCGCCTTGAACTGGTAACTAGTGGCTTCTACTATTATCCTAAAATAAGACATACCATTATAACTTTTCTCAGTGTCATGTACTTTCTCAAAACCCTCATGGCTATTTCTAAAGAGGTTAGCCTCCCTTAATGTCCCTGCCAAACTTTAGGAATGATATCTCAAAAGACTAACAAGAAGAATTACTATCACAAGAGATAACATTGATGTCCTTCTAATAAAGACTCTTGTTGACAGTGAAGCATGTGCTAAGCAGTGGCAAGGGAAAGCTGAGTATGTTCCCTTCTGGAGTTTGTTCAAAACCAGTGGAAGCACAAATAGCGTACCTATAAGAAAGAGCCTGGGCATACACCCCAAATATGATATTAATTCTTTGTAGGTTTAGTCACGTTAGCAGATTTATACAGTTTTCTGCTAGGACTCAACATTTTCACTCACTGTAACTATGGCAATGGAAGAGAAAAAAAATGTATTGCAAACAATTTTTTTCAAATACTGTTATTCAATTGTTACAGCTTTTTAGTGCTTTTAAAAATGCATTTACCAATTCACTTTTTCCACGATACACTTTCAAGAGACCTCATCTTGGATTGTTTGGGAGTTATTTTATTTTATTCCTAATGTAGAATGTTAAATACTCAAGGATGCTCCTGTAATGTAATGATTCAGAATCCCAGCCAGTGGTTAACAGCTCTGCTTCAAGGTGGTACTGAATACACATACTTTCTCAGCCTTAAGGAATGCATTTCTTCCTTTCTTTGTTAAACTGAGTAGGTGGCTTCAAGAAAAGGAAACACGAATGTCTTGCCCTCTTTTCTAGTAAATGCTTCACAATGAGAATAACTTGAAATGTAAAAAAGCTTGAAAGACACTTTATTGTTTTAGTCAGAGATGTTAATGGCAATGGCTGCACTTAAGAAAGAAAAGAAAAAAAAAGATGAAGGAAACAGAAAATCAGCAGCTGTGTCTTGATCTGGATCAAAGAGATAGAGAGGGAACTGTGCCAAGTATCTCCTGTGAAAGTGTTTCCCAGTTTTCTGTATACTCAATTAGGTATAAGGAACTCCATTGTGCTTTTCAGTGCATACTAAAAACACTATTTTTTGAAGATCTGCAATTTTATAAGCATGATTAACTGGGATGAGACCCTTAACTCATTTACTGTAGACTACGAAATAGCTACAGAAGAACTGTGTTCTTTTCATACCTTTGTGGATTGAATTAAATTGCAAATTAGAAAGGAATAGCATTGTTGAATCCTTGATAGGGATGTTTATCTGAAAACATGCTGGCTTAAAAACTGTTGCTTTAAATTGATTCTCCGAGCCTTAACGCTATTAACAGTTGAGCATTGGGTATACTTCATTATTTTCCGAGATTTACCTGTGGCTTATTTGCAAAAGCCACCTTTCTATCACTGTATTGACACACAAATGGAACCTGCACTTAACCCTGCCACATTTGCTAACTGAGCACAAATCAAAAATTTCCACTCTTCATTGTCAAAAAGATGAAGATGAACTATTTTCTGTCCAACTCAAACAGCACTTGTGCATCCAGGTTAGCCATCTACCAGAAATGATGTAAACCGCAGCATCAGGTCCTGACCACAAACACATCAGAACATTTTCCTGCTTTGACTTCAGATGAGTGCAGGTGAATACTTTTCTTGCAATGGCAAACAACTTTGGGAAGAACATTCTGCAGTTTCATTTGTGTATGTTGTTTTCTCTTTCAGGGCTTTACAGAGACTAAGTTATAGCATAGCATAGAGCTTTTTGTCTTGCACACTAGAGCTGGAACAATGATCTGAATTTCTCCTTCTTAAAAGGCTATGGAAAGGAAGAATGAGGGAAATAACGGAGGAGGTCAATCCTCAAAAGCATCAACATCGTGTACCAAACTACTACTTCTAGCATAGATCGGTGCTTCCACCAAGATTCTGAGATGGCTCAAAAAGAAAATAGATGCAATGACTCATGTTACTAAAGGTACATTGCTCATAATCAGAGCCATTTCCTAGACCGTTAAATCAGCAACTTTCATGAACACTGAATTAAATACATCTTAAGTGGTATTTCAGAATTACAGTTGGTTACATTTGGGCCTGCTGACCTTAATAAAACCATCTCAAGTATTATCTTTTTAATTAAGGTAATGGTAAAGCTCTGAGGATGAGTATTATTTTTCACTTCATTAATTTTATTGTTAACTTGCAGAAGTGATATTGAAACAGATTAGCAAAGCAGCAAGACAGAGGGGACATTTCAGGTGGTCTGAACTGTACTACAGTATTCCTAGGTCCAGACTCTTAGTGCCAATCAAGCCCTGGGCACAGGAACCCTGTCTCCAAATTGTTCAGCACCACAATTCCAAATACAGCCAATAGCTGATCTACCAGCAGTCAGTCTGACAGCCACACCAGCCTGCCTGGTTTCCCTGGTCTCCACAAAATAGAGATGTTATTTTTTAATAAATGCAGGAAAGCCTTTTTTTTTTTTTTTTTTTTTTTTTTTTTTTTAAGAGGCAGATGGCTGTTCTGCAAGTTCCCTTTCTGTTGGCTGTTAAGGAATTAGGAATTAACATTCATGCAGATTAAAAAAAGTATCTAAGGATGCAGTTGCCTTTTTGAGAAAACAAGAATGCAGACTCTCCCACTCTAGTACATACAATGAAAAACATATGCAAGAACCCAAACATAGTTACACTTGTTTTTGTGTTAGCTTTCCTTGGTGAAAGCCGTTGGCCTAGAAATCACCTTCTGGAATGGGATGATAATTTTTCCACATTAAAAATTAGCATTATGAATGTAAGGGCATTTCGTATAAGCCTTCCTCACTGATTTGGGTACTAATTACATAAATAGTAAGAATTTGGTTTTTTCTTTCATAATTAGGGTCATCCAACCGAACCAAAACACACTGAAGATTCTTTGTTCTTCATAGCTGTAAGAGAAAAATGCTAACTAAGAGTAAGGCAAGTAAAAAAAATTCCGTTCTCATTTTGTACATCACTCTTGCTCACAGGATTTATTACAGCTTAAAGGAAAAATTCTCATTGAATCAACTCCTGAAAACACTGGTAACATGTCACTGCCTTCTACTCAGCAGGTGAAAGGGAACAACCATTTACTCCAGTAACTGCAAAACCACAAATCATCTGCTTTTGTGAAAGGAATCGTGGTTTAATAAATAAATTGCAGAGCTGCATGTCAGAAGATCTTAATCCATTTTCCTTATGCTGGAAGGAACTTGTTACATGGCTTGAAGGAAGATATCTTTATATTTGATGTCAGAACAATGTTATTTTTATTAAACAGTTAAACAGTGCTCAGAGATCCCAGAATGGGAGAAGTCCTGACAACTGCAAACTTCATCCAAGAAATTCTGACCTCTTACCAAAATGTTTGCAAATGTGTTTGCAGGCTGAACAGCTCCTGATAGTGGGGTAGCTTGTTTACCTGCTCAGTCCACACATTCTGTCTGCAGCTGTTCTCAAGGGACACATACAATCATCACATTTGTCGTGATGGCAATGGCGATAATGATACTGTATGCACTAATGAAAGGCATGTGCACATTTCGCTTTCTGTAAGGCTTGGTACTTGGGCAATGCTGCTTGCCAGCTGCCTCTGTCCACAGCACAACCTGTAATTTAGTTAACAAAATGAGCCATTTCAGAGATCAATCATTATCCTGACTGTCTTTATCCATTTACTGTTGCTGCCTGTGATAAATACAGCAGGTTTCACAAACAAGGTCTTTTTCAGTTGAAAAGGATGTAAAATAAACAAAAAAATTTAATACGCCCATTCAGAGCTCTTTGTCACAGTAGTGGAAGTTGTGCCACTTTTCACCTGTGAAGTTCAGCAGAAGTATCTTTGTGACATGTTCTCACTCTCAATTTTTACATCTTCTAAGCCATCCCTTCACCTCCAGCTCCCTTAATGTTTTTACAGAATTTAGTATGGTATGACCAGAAATTCTCACATGCTGTTTTATGCTTTACAACCTTCCAGTTTTCAGATCCAGGTATGCTATAAAATCAGTTATTTTCGTAGGTAAATGAACTCCAGGGCTCAAACAGCATCAATGGCCTTAAAGAAACAATGTCTAACGCTACTGATGTTTCACCTCCCATTTACGTGATAGTTAAGGACTGAAGTCAAAACTTTTCACTGATTTAGTTTTTCCCTCTCTTGATGGAATAGGTATATCAGAACAAAGCTCAGAGTTCAATAGTGCAGAATACAATACCAAGCACAAATCAGTTCACATCATGGTCTAAATCTTGAACTTCTCATGCAGCTTCCCCTCAGTGTATATTTGACATTTGGCATTGCATCCTGTCTTAATTCAGTTTCCATTTATTCCACTCCTATCAACCAAAGGGAACTTATCTTTTAGAACTACAAGGATTTGGACATCACAAGGAAGAGGCAGAAAAGAAGCTGTGTTTTAGCCCTAAAGTCTTTGGAGTACTGTCAGAAGAGCCCTAATTCATTTTCGAGCGCCTACTTGAGTCTTCCATTGTCACTGCTGATGAGTATACACTCCTTGCACCGTGAACACAATCAGCTTAGGTTCTGAAGACTCTCCAGCTAGTCCTATAGTCCTAACCTCACTATGCAGACTTCCCCCACTTGGCTTCTTCCTGAAAATTCCAACTTCAAAAGAAAATTGAACTACAATTGAAATAAAGATACGGTACTGGAACACAGAAAAGGCATGTTGCCAGGCCTGGCTTTTCCTTATTCATGCAATAAGAGTAATCATGTGCTATCATCTAATAGGAGCAGCGCACAGCTTACCTCATAAATAGCTGTGAAGAGCTGTGTTAATGAAAGCTGCAGGAATTGTTGATATAGATAATTCTCAGAATAAAATACAAATGACGGCGGTCCTAAAAACAGTTACTTATGTACTTTAATTTTAAAAGCAGAGTTGATTTACTAGGAAATTATTCAATTTTTTATAGATTATCTTACGGAGTACAGACAATACCAGAAGGCAATATATACTAATTTTTCCCACCTGCTTTTTTTTTTTTTCCTGCAAGATATATACGATGCTCCTAAGAATAAGAGATATGCCTACCTTGCCAGACAAAGTAAAAGAAGCTACTGTCATACATTATTAATATACAAAAATATAAAACCAATATTAATTCTATGAGTAATCAAATGTGCCAGGATTTCTGCATTTATAAAGACACAACAAAGCACCACATAACAGAAAACAAATGTCAGCTAGAATTTCAAAAGGCTTTTTTAAAAAGCACTCTACCAAAAGACGCTACAAGAAAATTATAATACGAGAAAAAGTTCTGTAAAAAGTTAGAAACTGACAAAAAAAAAAAGACAGGAAACAGAATTTGGGACTAAAATTGTTGGTTTTGTTTCTCAATATGCCAAATAAAACAATGGAGAAGTTCTGCTTAAGAAGCCCTGTCTCACATAATTGTCAGTACTGTGGAAAAGAAGTAAATAACAAAGAAACAAATTCACAGCTGGCATAAAATTATTTAAGTTATTTCTTAGGAGAAGGCCTATGAAAATGGTCTACACAATGGCAAATTAAATTTACTGTTGACAGATGCAAAAAAATGCATTCTGAAAATAACTAATAATCCATATCTACTGCTGAGTTCCAAATTAGTTGGAAGCACCAAAGAAATGGCCCTATACACATTTCTCAACCTGTTCAGGCCTGAACATGGGATATAATAATAGGACAAAGATCCTAAATGAGGAGAAAAACTCAGCTAGAAAACCTGAAAATACTCTTGAATTTATTTTGGATAGAATGGCTTTTTTTCGTTTTGTTTTTGAAAATTCTCCTCTTTTGTTCCCCACTGTTGATACAAGCAAGTTTTTACATTAAATTTTGGCAGACACTGACCAGAGATAGAACATTAGCAGATCATGGGATTAAAAAAATTAAAAAAAAAAAAAACAAAACACCAAAAGAGAAAAACTAGGAAAAATATGTCCACAGGTATGTCTACATGTGAGGAGGCTGTAGCATCATCTACTCCAGAAATTTCAACACGTCCAGATGGATCTTGGCTAGGTGAATCCTGTTCTGAAGAATAATAATCGTGCCCATGGTATTACAATGCAATCCAGTTTTGCCTCTGACAGTACTTTGTCAAGGTGTACACAGACAAGGTACATATTCAATCATCTTTCATTTCGTATTTGATTTCAAAGGAGTCATTACTCAGATTCGACTCATAGATTTTCCAGATTGTGACACATCTTTGATGGGTGGATGATTCACATCAAATGAACCAAAGCCATGCACAGGCTCATATCAGTGCTGGTAAGATGCTCAAAGCACAGGAAAAATATGTTTCTTTCTCAGGGGATACCATTCACAGTAAGGCAAAAGACAAGCCTGCTTGGCTTTGTGGGCAATACAAACAATGGAGACAGTATCCACATTGCACTAAGTGTTTTGTAACAACTTGTGAAGTAGGGAATGTGATCTGTCAGAGGAACGGATGGTGTAGGAAGAATTAATGATACTCTGAATTTTTCCCAGCATAAGATTTGGATAAGCATATAAAAGATACGAAGCAGTAAAAGCATATGAGGAGACTACAAAAAATGACTTCTTCAACTCATGGAGCTTCCTACTGACACAAGTTGACTAAAAAACACAAACAGATAAACAGCAACAACAAAAACCAAAGGCAATCATCAGAACAAACAAACAAAAAACAACAGTAACAAAAAAAGAAATCCCCACAAATAGGGCAGCAAACTCACTTCAGGACGTGATCTGGTTTAAGCAGACATGAGGCTTCTCAGAACTAGGGTAGAAAAGAAAGCCCAAACAACTCCCAGTTTTTTTCTTGTATTGACCTATACAAGCATTTGCAGTTATGCAATTGTAATGAATCTTGAAAGTTACTAGAACAGGATCATTACATTTTTAACTGCCCCTACTGGGATAAAAATAAGAGCAACATGCAACAGTCAGGAATGATCTCAACAGTCAAAACGAAGTAATATTACTAACAGAATCAGTACTGAACCACAAAGACTCTCTTGTTCCTGCACAATGTAAGACAAAACTCTGATGTCAGAAAGAAAAAACATAAAGAAACAGAGGAAAGAATGAGTTAGAAATAGCCTTCAGAGCAGCAGTCATTTTCAGACTCTTATTAATAGCCTAAGAGATCAAATAATGGCAAAGGGGAGAGGGTTAGTAAGCAGACTAATTTTATTCCCATATCTAGCTATATGCTGGATATACAACTGAGATCTGTTTAGGATGATCGTGTTTTGGATGTCATCTACCAATCCACATCCCTGTCAGAAGAGTGCACCTTTTGCATGCTTTAAACTCAAAAAGATCTGATCACCTGGAGAAAATATGACATGAAAAAATAGGCTTAAAAGTATGACTGTGAATGAGCTTAGTGGACTAAGAAATAGGATGTTTGACATATCTCTATATCAAAAAGAGAAGATAGGCACTACCACTTTGTCTTTTCTCCCCTTGCCTCCACAGTTCATCAAAATAACTCCTTATTAATGTACCAGGAGAAGACATTTCACATTTACTCCTTAAGATCAACCTGACAACTTGCCAGCTGTTTCTGTATTACTCTCCCACAACAGTATGAGTAATCCAGGGAATGTTCTCACTCTCTACCAGCAGAATGGTTACCTGCTGTTCATTCCTCCTAATCTGTTCCATGAGCAGGACGTGCTATGTTCCACATAGTTTGCAAGCCATTAATTTTGATATCATATTAGCACAATTTTTACAGGATTTAGTGTGGTATTCATACTAGAAGTTCTCATGGCAGGAAAACAGACTCCCAACTTCTTATTTCCAGTATCCCTGCCCCAAACATATTATGGTCATTTCTCAGTGTTATTACAATACACAGCCTGAAGAATAAATTTGTGGGTCAATATATATTTCCACTGTCTTCTGAAACAGTAGAATGGAATTACTGAGCAATGAATAAGGGATAAATGTAGTCAGCTTGGGGAAATGCACTCATCTCTTGGAGTGGATCCAGGGGATAGCCATGGAGATGATCAGAGGGCTACAGCACCTCTCTTATGAAGAAAGGCTGAGGGAGCTAGGCTAATTTAGCTTGGAAAAGGCTCCAGGAAAACCTCATTGTGGCCTTGCAGTACTTGAGGGGGGCTTACAAGCAGGACGGGAGCAGACGTTTTACACAGTCTGATGATAATAGGACAAGGGGGAACAGTTTTAAGCTAAAGCAGGAGAGATCAAATTAGATGTTAGGAAGAGATTTTTCACTCAGAGGGTGGTAAGGCACTGTCATGAGCTGCCTAGAGAAGCTGTGCGTGCCCCATCCCTGGAAACATTCAAGGTTGGATAAGGCTCTGAACAGCTTGATTTAGAGTGGAGCACCCCTGCACAGCACAGACGAGTTGGAACTAAATGATCTTCAAAGTCCCTCCCAACATAAGCCATTCTATGATACCATGATCTCTTATAAGCCTTATAAGAGAACACCAATATAAGGGTGAAAGATAAGTGCAAAGGACATCAAAGACCTGTGGGTCTTCTACTTTCATAAAATAAAACTTTTAGAAAAAATACTCTAAGAAAGACACTTCCTAGGACATGAGCCAATCCTTATAGATATCAGTAACTTATCTTGGTTTGCATCACATCATCTAAAGTCTCAAAGTCTGAAGAAAGTACATTTGGTATTCAAAATCAATAGCTGGAAGGACACTTGAAAAACAATGACATATACCCCAAATTCTCTGGTGTAGGCTCGTAGGCTAACACTTGCTATGTCCCTTTATATTAGCTTGATGAAAGTTAAGAGACTAGAATGCGTGCAGCCTCATTCAACAAGATATTTATTATCTTTTTTCCTCCTCTCTAAGAAAAAAAAAATAAAAAATCTTTCTCGCATTGTCTACACCATTTACTATCTTCAGAGTAATTGTGCCCATATAGGTAACAGGCCTGGGGGATTTGTTTGCCCTCAAATGCAGGCATGTCCTAAAATGGAGAGCCAGACTTGCAGTGTGTTTGCCAGTGTCATACAACTGGTCTTTTCTGAAATGCTACAAAACAGAAAGAGAAAAAAGTAAAGGCAGTGTTTGCCAAATGGCATCTTCTGTCACATGTACATACGGATCTGGACAGTCGCTTGGGTGCAGCATAAAAAGCTATTAGCATCAGAACAAAAACAGGCATCCAATTTCCCCACCCACCCAGATGGAAGAAAATAAAGCACCTCACCAGTAATGGTTTTCAGAGAGAAAAGGATACAAAACAGGAAACAAAACAGGACAGACTTCAACAGCATCCTTTTTTTAGTGTATTTTTGTCCTCTCACTCTTTTAGTGTCTAATCCATAAAAGAATCTAAATCTCGTATAAAAAAAAAACACCTCTGTTCCTGGATGCACTTTAAAGGCAAAGCAATGTGAACAGAGGAAAGCACTGTAGCTAATAAAAAGGACTTTCCTCTCTCATTCTTTGTAAGTAATAGTATCTAGCATACCCAACAAATGGAAATAGATAATAGAAAAGAAGGAAGGCTCAGGATTGAAAATGCATTGCATAGGCTTCCTCAAACTCCTTTGAAGCTTTTGACTATCTCCCTGGAGCTCCCTTGAAATAAGGTGATAATGTCAACACTAATGATACTGATAACACTAACAGTCATAGTTTATCTTATGGCAAAACAAGAAGAGACCATCAGAAAAGTGGCCATGCTGCTTTCAATGATAGGACAGCAGTTGTAGCATAAAGGAAGTAATATATGACACAAGCAAGCAACACAATGGAATGCAAGAAGGGTGATGTTTAGTTTCTCTTCAAAAATGGCTTTATTAGCAGCAGATCAGATAATGAAAGAATACTGGTGGAAGAGACAAGGAAATACAGACCAAGACAAAATCTCAAGAGGGAAGTAGTAGAAAAGAGATGTATTAAACTACCCAACAACAGAGATGGTAGGAAATCTTCAGTTTTTGTGTTCTCTTTATTTGTCTTTCTTTTGAAGAGAACAGAATAACATACCGTAATACTCCACAGTGTTGTGGAATAGTGTACTGGACCTCCAACAAAGTCCACAATACAGCACAGTTTCTATTATTATTACTATTCAATAAATCTTCCTGTACTACAAACACACAGCCCCCAAAACAACACAAAGCATTCTAAAACCAGGACATAGCAAACTGGCTATCAGTTAAATGAAGGCACAGATGAAATTTGCAATAAAAATTGTTGAAGCAATTTTGGGCTTGGGAATTAATTTGCTACCATGAAGCCAGTTCTCTCTAAAAAATACTGGGAAGATGCCATAATGGGAAATAGAGGTTTCAATTTCAGGTGCCAAATGATTACAGCTCAGTCTGAACTGGGCTAAGGAGTCAGAAATAGCGGACCTTTTGCTGTGAAAAACATGCACAGGTATTGAAAGAACATAAGCAGTTAGAATATCAGTTCTATCATCAGTCTTAAATGGATCATCTTCAACAAGATTCAACACCATTTTAAAGCTGTTTTTTTTTTTTTTTTTTGTCAACTCTGAAACAAAGAGAAGGGTTTTTGGGTATCCAGTTTTAATAGATTTGAGTGCTAGTTTCAGGATCCTGGTAGCTTCAAGTAACTACAGCACCTGGAAATGTCCTTTCTTCAGCTCCTTTCCAACTTATCATACATTGTTGGACAAAACAATATTGCAACCAAAACCAAATTTCATACTCAATGTTTGTAAAAATTTAAATTGAGACCCATACATATTATTGCTATCAAGACTTGCTGTAGGAAAGTTACAGTCAGCATTTCATACAAAAAAAAAAGTTAAAGAGTAGTTGTGATTGGAGAAATATAGTTAAAGACAATGCTAATAACAACCAAGAAATGACTGACATTTACACATTTCCAAAAGCTTATTTAACCTGCATAGATTGGTTGTTAAACAAACTCCATTCACAGAGCTAGAATCTGCAGACATCAGATAAGAACTGAGACAAATTTTAATGATTGTGTTTCTTAGAATGTATCCGTTCCTTTCAGGAGCTCATTTTGATTTCAAACCACTGTCCCAAAGGTTTATCTTTGATAAGGCACAGCTGCTGGTTGCAACAAACTCTGTGGTCATTTTGCACTTTTATGTTGCCTATGTTTTAGCAGAGATTAGATTCTCCATAGTTTTAACCAAGTGTGAATATCTGAATTAAGCAAAATTTATCTCGTTACCTTCCTGAGAAGGGTAGCTGCAAGAAATGAGAACATACGTAAGTATGGAGATGACATCTGACTGACGCCAAGACTATTAAACTGTGGAGGTTGCTGCCAAATGAAAATATAACTCACCTTCAAGGAAACCATTAATATGGACAACAAGTTATCCATCTCCTTATATGGTGCCAGAAAACATTAAAAAAAGTTCTCACTGTGTGTAGGAGTAAATACTGTATAGGAGATACAGTAAGCACCAGAACCTCACATGGTGAATCGTGAATACCACATCCCCAATATGTAAGCATGACTCACTGATATATCTGGACAGATGTACTGCACTGTTACTGAAATGAGATGGAACATTATAGTTCCTTAAAAGCAAATAGCAATGTCAAACAAATTTAAATCAGGAAAAACTTACTTGTTTTACCTAAGAATTGCAGAAATTAATTATAGCATAATCTAACACATATGTCAAGCAAATATATTAGTCAGTGCTCTTGGTTTCATAGCGTGCCAGATTAGTGCTCCACTCTAAGCCTCCTTGATACACAATGCATCTGTATTCGATCTAGTACAGGGGGCATCCAATCTTTTGACTTGCCTGAGTCACAATCAGTGAAGAGGAATTGTTTTGGGCTACATATAAAATATATAATATGGTTAATGTATACAGGTAACAAAATATCTTCAATTTTTCTTATATATTTATTAAAACAAAAAAGAGAGCAACAAAGGCATAAAACTAGTGGGATATTTGACCTTGCTAAAATCATGTAATAATTTTAAACGTTTACAATCTTCTGGGGCTGTATTATTAGCTACCCAAGGTTGCACGTGGTCCAGATGCTGCAGGTTGGACAAGTATGATTTAGGAAGTACTCATATAAACACAAAATAAACTGCCATTAGGTTTTGAAAAGTACCAGGATCACAAGCAGGTGCACAACTTCTGCAGTTGCACATATCCTTCAATGAGATACAGAAGAGATCTACGAAATAATGAAATATATCAGTAGTATGTCACTCTGAACTGCCAGCTATCTACTACATTACCAGAACTTCTTTGCATGGAAAGATAGGATTTCTCTACTTTAGTGACTTAGAAAACAAGACACCTACTCAAAGTTAGTTTGCTAGGATCTTTCTGTACTCAACAGTGATTGGTAAAAATTTCAGAGTACTCTTTAATCTTGATGGCATGATCTGCTCATTAAAATTGTCTATTCTTCTTTACTTGCTATAAACAGAACCCAGGAAACAGTAGGCTTAAAGTGTCTCAGATAGCTCAGACAACTAATGTGAATCTCACTTTACAACCAAATTATTTTGTTTTCTACAGCTTTTTCCCATTATTTTAATCCTTGCACTTTGTACCATAATGTTGCAATTCAATAGGTTTTTGGCTTACTATTTTCAAAGAAAGATGAGATCTCATCAATGTATTTATATGCCAGAAGTGATGATGCATAGATGATGATGCCAAGCTCTTTTCAATGGTGTTCAGTGCCAGTACAAGAGACAATTGGCACAAACTATAACACAGGAGGTTGTCTAAACATCAGGAATCACTTTGTCACTGTCTCCAATGGAACACTGACACAAGTTGTGCAGAGAGGCTGTGGAGTCTCCCCTTTGGAGACCTCAAAAGCCATTTGGACATGGGCTAGGCACCCTACTCTGGGTGTCCCTATGAAAGCAGGAGATGGACCAGATGGATCAAAAGGTTTCTACCACCCTCAGCCATGCGGTGAGTTTTGTGATCTCTCAATATCCCAACTCCTGCCATTGTTTGTTATCCAATAACATTGCTTATTTGCCTCAAGTGGCATCAGTTACATGTTCTCAAGATATTTTAATTTACTTCCTCCGCCCCTATTTTTTTTTGTAATCATCCAAAATAAGTAAATATTTAAAAAAATGTGTATGTAAATGATTGTCAAAATGAAGATCCAAATAAATGTGTCAGGGGCTATGAACTACCCCAGTGAAAGAGAAGAGCCTGTAGTAAGAGAAATAGTTAACACATAGGTGTTGTCACTGAATCCGCCACAGCCCAGTTTTCTCCCAGGAAACAAGTCTTTGAATCTCTTGTGCACTAGCTCCACCCTACATAAACAGGCATTACAGCACTCACCTATCTTGTTCTACTCTAAAAACAAAGAGAAAAAGATAATAAGATTATGCAGTATTGTAACTGGGCTATTTCCATATGATCATGTTTTTAAATCCTGATTTTACATATACCATGTTCTCTATATATTTCAGTGCAGCCAACATCAATTTCCAAACCAAAATAGTGAATCTCTCATGAATCATTTTGGCAAAATCGTCCTAGAAGTGGCTTTGAAAAGGCAAGATAATTTTTGATAAGCTTTATCTTTTCCTGACTTTGAAAAGGGCACCATCACACTTCACATTCCTCTCTCACTTGTAAATGGAAACATACTTACAGCTAACATCCTATCACTTGCAGTCTGAAACTTCAAAACTCACCTTCCTAATATGTGCTTCTAATTAAATTTCAGTCCCTATCCACAGTTGCTGTGATTCATGCATTCCCTGTTAGGTTCAGTGTTAATTAATGAGGGCTCTTTAAATTCTCTGAGCTGAGGTGTGGGAAGGAAAAAGGGTGTATGCAAAACACTAGGATTTCTCAGTTTGTTGTGGCGTGTTGTGATGCCCCTTTGGGAGGGGGCTCAATTACAGCATGCATTCAAAATAGAATGAAAAAGGAGGTGGAGAACTGGGAACAAAAACCCACACAGTGTATTATTCATAAGCAAATATACAATTATGCAGTCTCATGAATTAGGGAACTGCACTTCTAAAGAAAGACAGAATTGTGTCAGACTGTTGTTTGGTGTTATATTGGTATGATACTCCCCTTCTTTCAATGAAAACTAGAGAAAAAGTGGGATGTAGTCAACAGGATCCAGAGGTGTCCATGAAATCTAGGGTCAACTTCTGATGGGTTCAATCTGAAGTATTAAAAAATTTCATGATACATGGACTTCTACAATCCCTCTTAAGATTGGAAATCTCTATAGCGTCTCTACAGATAAGGAATTTCAAGGAATTTCCTTGAGTTTGTGATCATCAGGCTAAATAAGCAAAGCAGATATTTCTGGCCATCCTGCACATGAGTTCATAAACAACCACTATTAGTAATAAGTATGTGTTACACACAGGCAGGCTACTTGATACAATGAGATACCATGACTACTCCTCTGTCATCAGTGAAGTGGCTGCCAGTCAAAACACAGCTACTGTTCACAGTTTGGCCAAAATATTGATCTAAAGATGCTATAATTGGTTGCAGATAAGTATGAGCACTTGAGCTTTGTCATTTGTGCTTCAGTGGCTTGGTTTTTTGGGGTATTTTTTTTTCCTCTTGCTGCAATATCTCCTTTAAAGCATCTCTCCTCCTTGGCGAGTGTTCTAAGCAGTGCAGAAAAAACAGCAATTATAGTAGTGCAGCATTATGAACTGAAAATAAGTACCTCGCAGCCAAATGAAACATCAGATGGGATGTTAAGAAGAGAATGCAAATTCAGGAGGAAGAATTAGGCCTAGATCTTCACAGTGGCACCTCTTACAAAATATTCTTTGGGATACTTAACAGCCTTAGTCATAACCTCAGACTTCGTTATACTCTAAGACAGTCACTACAGTACCTGAAAAACTATAGACCCAGAGGTAATCTGCTCGCAGCTGGAATGGAATCACATCATTCCTTCTCTTTCACACCAAAGCTTGCCTTCCTCTTAATCAATCTAGTGTTTCATCCATCAAGCACTAGAACTAATGGTGAATAGACAATAACCACAAATTCTTTTAAAACTAGGTTTTTTTAATTTATTTATTTTTTTCATATTAATGGATAAATTGCATTGGGGGGGAGGAGTTAAAAACAATATCTATCCCAACTGAGTCCTTACTTTCCCCTTGGAGCTGGTTTGGAAATCCCAGCTCAGGCATGCTTGACTATTTCTTCTTAATGATTATGATAATCTGATAGTGACTTTTTCCAGTCAAGGTTGCTCTGCCTCTGAGCTACATACTCTATTTGCTCAGGGCAAATTGCAGCTGCACACCATATTTAGAAAAAAAAAAAAAGATAAGCAGTCTGAAAGCAAAGCTGGCCTGTTGTCATAGTCCAAGCAAAATTTATTCACTGTCTAGATCTAGCCCTGAGCCAACCTCAGGAGAAGCACTCAACAAACTTCTTCAAAATTTCGCCTAGGCAAAGGTGATTGCTCTATAAATATCTCACAACAATTGATTTTTCTTACTGTAGAGCCTCTTTCAGCCTACAGGTTCTCAGCTCTGATTAATATCTTTTGGATTTGAACACATAGGACTTGACTGATAAATCCAGAAACTGTAAACTTACTGCCACTAGAGCCTTTATACTATTACGGATAGCAAGTTGAAAACAGCACAGTTTAAGGACAGATGGAGCCTTAAGGAAGGCTGGAGCCTTCATGGTCTAAAACCTGATGTAAAGACAGGATGCTGTCTTCCAGCTGTTTCCCTGCCTCCAAAGGGTGGCAGGTATCAGCATTTCCTTTCTGGATAATTTTGCCATTGGCAACCCCTCTCTTTCCATCAGAAGCCATTAGAAAATGCCTGGTATGGTTTCTTAAATACAGAAATGATTTACTAACACTTGACATGGAAAAAAAAAAGTTTTAACTTGTTTTCCTCAGTTTACTCAGAATGAGATTATACTTCCAGTCTGATCGCCTGGGAGAACAGTTTTTCTGTTAGCTATATTGAAGGAAGTATCCAAAAACTGCACACTAGTGGTGTGTGGAGTTGCTGGTCTACTTTGGTAAGCCCTAAATACTATAGTAAATGACATGTCTCAGTAGACGAGGAGCCCTGGTTTTGCAAACCAATTCCTACAATATACTTGATGGATGGATATGGAGTATGTGTGCATTTTTTTTTTTTTTTCTTAATGCTTTTGGGACAACCTGAAAAGTAAGAAAAGTAACTGGTATACCTAATGTAGGAGGCAATGCAACAACCTAGAACTTATCTGAAAAGCCTTGAATCTGCTATCACACTTTTGTACAATTCAGATCTGTAATCTCACTTGCTAGATTTGTTAAGAATTTGGTTGCATTCTGATTTTAACCTGCAGTATGGGCTGTACTATGAGATGAGACTGCTCTTCACCAAAACCTCTAATCCTCAGATGCTATTCCTATCAAATGGTAACGTATGGATCCATTCTTGTATGTGCCTCTTTGTCCTTGTCTTTTAACCAGTACAGATCCATTGCCTTTCTAGTATTTGTTCCTGAAAAAATAATTGTTTAACACATCCACCTATTTCAGAACTACAAGGATTCTGGAAAGAAGAAAAGACTAAGTAGAAAGAAAACTAGATTAAAAACACTAGAGAACATACATAAGAGAAAACCTGCATGCTTCATCTTCATGCTACCGATTCTCTGAAATACTCTCAATTTTAAGCAGTATGGATGACATAGCGTGAATAAAATTACTTGCTCAATCTAGGCTAGTTTTGTTTTTCTACACAAATACAAAAGTTTTGCTGTTTACAGCATGCAGGAAGAAGTTTCCTCAAGCAACTCTAAGAGCATACAAAACTATGATGAAAGCAGCATAACCTTATAACATTCATACAGTATAAAATCAAAGAATGGTTTAAATAGAAAGGGACCTTAAAGATCACATAGTTCCAACCTCCCTGCTATAGGCAGGGACATCTTCCTCTAGACCAGGTTCCTCAAAGTCCATCCAGTCTGGCCTTGAATGCTTCCAGGAAGAGGGCACCAACAGCCTCGCTGGAAACACATTCCAGTGTGTGACCACCCTCATAGTAAATAATTTCTTCCTAATATGTAGTCAAATCTATCCTCTTCCAGTTTAAAATCATTTTCCCTCGTCCTGTCACCACACACCCTTATAAAAAAAGTCCTCGCCCAGCTTTCCTGTAGGCCCAGTACAACAGTGCTTACTAATTCCAGAAAATTATGCAACAGATTTGAGGTTTATGGTAAAAGGCCAAAATCTGTGGCTGGAGGTGAAAAAAGTTGTTCTACCACAAACTGCCAAGTACTCATTCTGTTGCTTCCTTTAGGACCATTAATATAGCATTTCACAATGCTAGCATTTATTTCAAATAAACTGAAAACCCATTTAAAATAAACTGTAGCACCCACAGACCCAAGTATATAATACTGCATTCCACTGTGCTTTTCCACAGCACTCAGCAGCAAGCCACAAGTCTCTTCTTTCTTAAAAGAGCCTTCCCCTATCATCCCACATCCCTTTGGTGTCACACAGCTTTTTTGCAGATGAAGGGAAGGTAGCATCAACTCTGTTAGATTTCTTCTGAGGCAATGGAAGCTGCCAAAAATGACAAATCCTCAGAAAAGAGTTCCCCCTCCCTCCCCCCCCAGCAAATGTTCTATTATCCACCAAGACAAAGACAACAAAAAACTGCAACTTTTTATGTAATACAATTATTTCTATCTTTAAAGCCAAATTAGAGTATCCTGTGCCACTGTTCATAAAAGTGGCCATGACATTTCCAGGACATGAGACTGTTCTTTATTCTTCCCTGGGGATGCGTCCATCTTGCTTTATATGATGAAATGATCAGCGCAATTTTAGAGAGAGAAAAAACATTTCTGATTAAAGAGGTCTCTAGAAAAGCCTGAAAAGTGATCTAACACTTGAGGACAACTGTTGAAAAGAAAGTTCTTACAATATTCTCCACAATGAAGACGACTAACTGCATGTCTGAAAAACTGAAAGACCAAATACAATGTGTAAAAAGAAAATTGAAGCCTTGGCGTCCTCACAAAAAATGCCAAAAGATAATGGAGTTCATTTTTTTGGAATTTTTATATTTGGAGAAATTATTGCAGAAATAACACAAAGACTACCAAAGAAACAGTATAGTTGATTTTCCACTCCAAATATTTCATGCCACCTCCCTATTCAGATTTAAGGTTCACACCTTAAAGGTCCTTTCTGAGAAGTGGGATTAGGTTTCAACAAATAAAAAACTGCTTCCCAGAGCTCAAAATGAACATGGCCAGGCATAGCGACCATCTGCAAACACATTAGAAGCAGAAGGCTAAAGTTTTTTCACCTTCAGTTTTAATGATATGTTGATGGCATGCAGAATCAAGTGGAATTATGGCTTTATCCCATTACTATTATTTTTTCCCCATTAGAATATAATGATTTGTAGTTTTATGAAACCAGTACTTTTAGAACACTAAACAAGTACGCATCAGAGATGTAATGGATGATACCTACTTTACTATTACATTTTTCTTCCATAATCAATATTTCATGAAGATAATAGTACTCCACCTTCAGCAGAATACTCTTTTTGAACAGAATGATGACCACTTATCACCTTAAACCAAAAGGGCATTCAAGACTGCAACACATTCTCTGCAGTTGTTGACAATAATACAGCCATTTTTTTTACCTACAAGATAACAAAAAGTAACCAAAACAATGATCCATAAACACTGCAAATCATTTATATCTCACTTCTCAGTAACTTCGAAAGAAATAGACATACAAACATATATATAGTGCATGTAACAGATACATATTTTTGTTTATGGAGACATTCCGCAACATTTTAATCCATGCATACAAACTTGAAAAGCACTAGTTTTACGTTCTGATCTCAGCTCTTTCTCCTAGGTTTCCATAATTTCAAGCAAGTCAAATTACATATATAAATGAGCAATTCAGTATCTTCTCACTTAC
The DNA here is from genome assembly GCF_019232065.1 of Centrocercus urophasianus. Classification (NCBI taxonomy): domain Eukaryota; kingdom Metazoa; phylum Chordata; class Aves; order Galliformes; family Phasianidae; genus Centrocercus; species Centrocercus urophasianus. The sequence goes on along the minus strand of NW_024884586.1, from coordinate 33,518,084 downwards.
TAATCAGGTTCCTAAAATCTATATACAGACTGCTAAAAAAATAAATTCCTTTCAGAGTCTTTGTTGAGAGCAAAATTAATCAAGGCAATATCAAGTTTTTGGATGAAATTTATGCTCATTTATTCATCTCTTTTTTCCACTTCTCTTCTGCTACAAGTCTGCCTTGTCTGTCTCCACTGACTTTACTAAAAGCTATGCAAATCTTACTACCACTTTATCCCTCAACACACTACAAATAAGACAGTCACCAAACCAAATCTTTTAAAAATCTAGTCGTTTGAGTCATAAGACAGGAAAAACTTTTTGCAAAATGATTTCCCCTTCAGCTACTCAGAGTTTCTTCCATATAGAGCAAAATTTTATGCTGTGAAATGAAGTTTTATCAGTTGCTTTCATAACCTGTCAGTGAACTTAGTGATATCTGAAAAGGATACATTTTAATTCTAGATTTCCTTTTGTCAGTTGAAGAATACTTTTTTACATTCTTCAGAATACAGCTAGCTGAAATAACTACAGATGACGGCTGCTCTGAAAGTAATACCTCCTATTTTATTATGTTGCCCTACCATATCAAAGTTAGATGTTGGCACTATAACAGCAGAGACTGAACCTTCCTCCCAGTATTTCATTACATTTTGTTGCTGTGAAACATATGGCAGCAGAGGAGCAGACTGACAAAATGGTGTCTGACCTGGAAGTGCATATGAAGCAAATAGTTCTTCCATATAGAAAAAAATGGAACCCACTGACATTCATTGATGCTTGCTAAACGTTTATGGAGGCCAAACTCTGGATATAAGCACAGAGAGCAGGTGGGTGATATGTTTCAGTAGTAGCAATAGAAATGTGGAAGACAAGCCATGCCCTCGACAGCCATGCAGCTGTCACACCATGGAATGAAGAGAATCTCAATCTCATCCATGTTAACTGGAGAATTACAACCAGCGCACTGTGTACAGAGCTGAATGCCTACCCCAATGCATTGGAAGCAACGGAGGCAATGTTGGAATATTACAAAGTTTATGCCAGGTGGGTCTCACAGATCTTCACATAGGAATACACACGTTTGTCAGGACCTACTGAACCAATATGAGGTTGAAAGTGACAGTTTCCTGAACTGTATCGTAACCAGCAGTGAGGCACACTGTCATCACTATGAACCAGAGTCAAAAGTGCAGTCCATAATGTGGTGCCATGAATTCCTCACTGAAGAAAACATCCAGTATGCAGTCCTTGGTGGATTAAAAAAATGTGCAGCATCTTCTGGGATAGGAAAGAGGTATTCCTTCTGGATTTCCTGGTACCCGGACAAATTACTAACTCTAATCACTAAATAGCAATGCTAACTAAGCTGAAAGCTCAAACATACAGAGTCAGGCTAGAGCAAACAATCTTTTTCTTGCAAAATGGTAACAACAGGTCCCATACTGGTTGCAAGACTTACGGAGCACACTGCCAGTCTCGGCTGGATTGTTCTACGCACCCAGTGTACAGTCCAGATTTGGTGCTTTCTGACTTCCATTTGTGCAGGTTGATAACAGATGGATTGCATGGGCAACATTTTCCTAGCAACAATGTTGTCATAACTGTGATACAGTGGGTCATCTTTGCTGGTGTCGATTTTTTTTTTTTTTTTTTTTTTTTTTATTATCCTGGCACACAGGTTCTTGCTCTTTGCTGGGAAAAATGTATAGCCAAAGATGGTGACTACATAGAAAAATAGTGCATTGTAGTCAATAATTTGTTCTATTAAATAACATTATTATGCTATTTGTTGTAGCTTCCATGGAAATAAATGAGAGACGTTACTTTCAGAGTGACCTACCTATGTCTCTCTTGGATTTTTGGAGATCTCTTTACAAACCAGTTGATCTTTTTGAGTGTGTTGAAGGCACAGACACAGGATTATCTCATGTAAGTTTCTCTTCTATTTAACTGGTTTTTTTTGTTGTTCATTTGTTTTTTAATGTTAGCAGCAGTCATCTTGTGTCTGTAAGAGCTAACTGCCTTTCAATGCATCACATCTTTATGATCTTTGGTCTTGTAGTTATATAGTTTGCCCAGCCTCTTGATCTTCCAACACTCTGAAGTGCTACCTGGTCCATTTTAATTTGTAACAGCTCAACATTTGTAGATTTCGTTTTCTCTGGCTTTTTCATAGTATTGCCCATTTCTGTTGAATTTCATTTAGAAACATTGTCTATTCCAGGCAGAGTCATGTTCTCTGCCAACAGATGTAGGTTTCTATCACCTGCGATACCAGGAGCCTTAATTCATGGAAAACATTGTATTTGAGGAATTAGTGATGTTGACCAGGAATTGTCTGCTCTACTGGGCTTAGTACTTAGAGCTTGAGAAGCTCACACGTTAGCATGAATATCTGCTGGATAGGAATCTGTTAGAGAGCCCTGTGCTGTCTGTTGGTGGATGTTATGACAGAAATAACTTTCCAGACTGTCAGAAAATACATGCCTGTATTGTTGAGCAGAGGAGAAGGACCACTCTCTTCAACCCACTGGCAACTCTTCTTCTAAAGCAGGCCATTATGCCATTGACCTTCTTTGCCACAAAGGTATATGGCTGACTTGAGTTCAGCTTGCTGCTTACAAGGATCAAGACCCTCTTTTCTGCTATACTGCTCTCCATCCAGACAATCCCTAGTCAGTAGAGGTGGCATTATATATATACATATACATATATATATATATATCCTTCCCAGGCACAGAAATTAGTAGTCCTTTTCGCTGAACCTCATGACATAGTGTGGACCCACTTCTACAGCCTGTTTAGGTCCCTCTCGATACATCAGTATACCTACCTGATGTATCAGATATGCCTCCCAATTTTGTATCATCTGCAAACTTCCTGAGCACACACACTGGCTTATCACGCAGATCATTACTAAACTTGTTAAACATTACAGACCATAACAGACTTCCAAAAAAGGTGCACGTGTACAGCCAGCACACATACAAGACAAACTAGGCACACAAAGAAAATACTAGAACTTTTATATTTTATCTAAAAAAAATAAGAAATAAATATATCTGTACTAACATTTGATATGCAGATGGACAGCTGCACCTATTCAATTGGTTTGTAATTCAAAGGGTCACATGCCACATATGGCCTATGAAGTGACCTTGGGATGAGCAGCGTGAAACAGGTCACTGTGGTACATTCACTAATTCATTTACTTTTAGCTTATTTTGACTTACTGCAGTTTACGTGTAATCAGTTAAGTGGATGTATGAAATCTATTATCTAGTTTTACTAAACTAACTCTCACAAACTGTATAAGAAATACTGCAGAAAAAAAATGGCAGACTGAGGAGAGGACTGGTTATGTGAACATAAGTGAAAAACGACATAGCAGACCTGACACTAGTTCCAGTCCTAATACAAAAGCTCATTATCTGCCAACTTACAAGGCAAAAACAATCTAAATCAGACCAGACAACTTGGCCAAAGAAATAAAAAATTATCAAGAAGATTATTTGAAATATAGGTATTCTTCCATGATCTTAACAATCCTTGCCCTTCATACATATTGTGCCTTGAGATATTAGATAATGAAGACTTGACAACTAGCAGGAGATCTAAAATGTAAGCATCCAGAACACAAAGAAAAGCTCTCTATGATTTCTTCAGCAATGTTTGAAGTCATGAGATATTAAATGCAGTACTTCACAAAACATAATGTTAACTGGTCAGTAGCCTCTTCTGAGAATTGTTATTTTCTAGTATACGAGAAGCTACATATTGCTGTCAAAACATTTTTTCTTCCTGTCATAATAAAAATGTCTGAAAATGTACGGAAATATAGAGACAAAAATGCATCCCTTTGTCAGTAAACACTGTTGGAAGATGTATAGAAAATGTTGCTGGAACAAGTACTAAAACAAGTTATGCAATCTGGGAGGTCTGCTTTACAGTTGGAAGAAAGTACAGATGTTTCTAACACCTCAGTTTATGGAATTTGATAGATTATTTCAATTCAATGGAATGTAGAAAACTACATTTCGTGATCTTGAAAGTTGTACTGGCAAAGATGCATTTTCATAATAAATGATTTTATGAAGAGCAATGTTTATGGAAAATCTCTGCAAGTGTAACCACTGCTGCAGTGGATGCTTTGACTGGAATAAAAAAAGCATTACAGGGTAAGGTTACAGTGATAGCACTATGTATGAAATTCATTCACTGGATCACTGATAGGCAAGCTGCTGAAGCCAGAAGTGGTCCACATGTGACAGGATAAAATATACGTGATTCATTTTACAAAAAGAAGACCTTGTAGCAGTAGAATCTCTACAGCACTTTGTAGTGAGATGAGGAATGACTGAAAATCTTTCCTGTACAACATAGAGGTTTCCTGCTTATCTCAAGGCAAAGTGCTTAAGAAGTTTTTGAACGTTATGATGAGTTATGTATTTCTTTCTTACAAAAAGACAAGTGTTCCAAATTTACCCATCCTTTCTGTGATGACAAGTGAATGACAGAAGTATGTGAACTAGAAAATATTCTGGAAAAAAATAAATACGCAGTGTGTTGCTTCAAAGTAAAGGTGAGGTTTTAAGAAGTGAGAAAATTGTTTTTTGCAAGCAACTCACACTATGGAGAGAACAACTTGAAAGTAGATGTTTGAAAATGCTTTTGTTATGTGATATGTTTGGGATAAAAATGTTATATTTCACACAAAAATATTACCACATAAATAATTTTATCCATTTATCGTGCTTAAAAAAAAAAAACAACAAGAATTTTGGAAGGAATTTTCTAACCTGTTTAAAAATATTCCTAATAAAGGGCATAATGAGTTTTGAGCTCGTTTGTTAAAAAATATAAAATGTAATACTTTCTAATTATCTTGCACAAATAACTGATTGATGTCAGTGGAAGATGGAAATTTTATAGCCAAATTTCAATTAAGAAATCTGCATATTCGTAGATAACCATCACGATTTAGTAAGCACAGACAAGAAAGCACTTATTCTATTTGGATCTAAACAGCATTGCTGAGTGTCTTTTTTCATCTCTGACAGCCATTAAAACCAATTATCAAAGTAAACCAAACTTAGAACCAAATTACTGAATTTCTGTTTCACAGTGTTTTACCAAGATTTTAAAAATGAAATTTTTAACCACATTGCTCAACTGAGAGCAAAAAGGTTGGCTGATCCATCAGTAAAATAATTTTCAAAAACAGTTTATTTCATCTTTGCCTCATCCTTTTCAATTTTCATGGGCATTTTATCATTTACATGAAGTTTTAGTATGATAATATGATAATTTCTAAGTAAATGAATACACATATTAGGCACATGAGCTCAACATTTTTTTTTGCTAATGAGTATGCAAGATAAAGTTACCTGGAGAACACTGCTCCAGTGTAAATAGTAGTTAAAGTCAGCAGTTAGAGTGACATGATCCACAGGATGGCATAGGAGAAAGAATGGTTAACAGAGTAAGCAGAGTAAGTGAAAATGCCATATAATAATGTCCACCAGAAAAGAATGAGGGACAATGTAGACACCCTGCAAAGAGTAGGAATTGAGTAAGCTGGTAGAGCAACCGGTAATGTTTGTGATAGAGCTGAGGAGGATGGGTTAAAAGGCAGTGAGGATAGTAGAGCAAATGGAGTAGTAGACTGTGGCATTTGCCTTATGAATTTGGAACCACATACACTGGAATTTAAAACCATTCATACATCAGCTGTGAAATGCAGCTAAAGCTTTACTGCTGATGAAAAGCAATTCAACGAATGTCCTTTGCTTAGGTGGCAAAATGGCTTTATCTCTGCATATAAACATTGCAGTTGCTGAAGGAGAAAAAAAGAAGATATTTATTTCTGAGCAATTGGAATAATATTTTTAAAAGTTTACCATTGCCTCATTAGTAAGTCCTTGCCAGAGTGCTGAGGAATGATGACTGAACCTAAAATAATTCCTTGTAAACTGCAGAATTCCATCATTAAATCTATCAAAGTTTCCACTCATCATTCATCCCACACTTGTAGTAATACTTATTTCCAGAGATGGGAAGCTGCCACACTTCTGCCTCACAGCTAGTTTTTGTTTTCAAGAACTAAAACTGCTCTTCACACACAGCAGATCCCCTTACCACAGTAAATACATCGTTACGTAAAATAGATCATTAGAATAATGATAAAAATAACAAAAATTAATAAAATGAATAATAAAAATAAATCATTGACCTTCAGTGATCTTCACATTACTTCATCATTCAAAGATGCCAAAAATAGCAAAGCTGATTTTTTAGTTTGTTTGTTTTTGCAATCCCAATCGGTCTACGAGAAAGCAAGAGCAGAAGCAATCCCAAAAGAACAAAAGGCAGGAGAGTTAAGTACTGCCTGTAAGAATGTTTCTCAGAAGTTTTACCTAAATACAACAGCATGCATGTAAAGAGGATTTTTTTTTTTTTTTTTTTTTTTGCTTTTTCCTATTTTGACTATTCTTTAATATTCTTGGTGCAACAATAATCTCAGTTACACCATAGCAATTTCTGAGTGCAGCATGTGCTTTGTACAGCAGGTGATATGTAACAAGATCTAAAAAAAAGTGGCTACATATAAGCTCATCTTTTCTACACAGTAAGATCAGTAAATCCAGAACAACACAACGTAAAGTATGAATACAGAGAATTCAGAGGACATGTTTGGAAGCTACCAGATGTAAATGTAAACAATGTAAACTGAAAACATTACAGCCAAACACAATAATCAAAAGAACGAAGCAGAGAGGACATTTAGATCTTTACTGCCATCTTTTGCCAGTATATTCCTTTTCAACTCGCTAGGATAGCAGTTTTCCCTTTGGAATTGAAGTTGCATTTTCCTCAGCAGGATTTTCACATCACCCAAAATCTTGATAAAAATAATATTCCTTGATTAGTTTCACCATGACAGTCTGCTTCTTCCTGATTTGTTGCAATCACCTCTGTGTAACACAAAAATACATAGCTCAGGACAGGCAAGGACTGTTTTTGTCCTCTCATGACTGTTTCCACCGGGTGAAGTCCATACTTTGTCTGGCTTTGACCTTGCTCCTCAGTTCCATAGGCACATTCATACCTATCCAAGACCTACCATCTTGTCACTTTGTAATGATCTATCTAGGCCTCCTGAGTCAAAAGGAAAGTAAACTCCAGACTCTTCAAGAGCACCTTCCTCACTGGAGCTAAAAGATCATTTCCACCAACCGCACAGGGCCTATACTTACTGAGTTATCACTGGTCTGCTCAGAAATAAGTAGTCACACCTGCAATAAAGCATGAACCCACTTGCATGTCTATTGGAGTAGACAGTATTAAGAAATTCCTTGGACACTCTTCATCTTGGTTTCATTTTGTTTGCTTTTATTATTCCTCAAAACCATGGGTTTGATTGCATAGATATAGAAGGTCAAAAAGGCTCCTGGTATTACATACAGCCCAGTTTTATCCCTTTTTACAAGAGTTTTTCCTCTGTTATTGTTCACACCGCCATATTTAACTATTCAAAGATCAGAATCACCCTGGTTTACTCAAAACCATATACCCAAAAGCCGAAAGAGAGAATATTCCCCTCTATATATGTTGTGTATACAGTGTTGTGTATACAAACAATCTTTGATTCATTTATCATAATTAAATCTACTTCATCTACTTCAAACAATTTTTCCTCAGAATCTGTAGTCTTCAGAGATGTTGATTACAAGTTATCACTCAATATTTATAAATACTTATTAGAAAAAGCTTTCTGAGGAATGACGTTCTTATTCCCGAGACAGGAAACAACATATCTCAAATACCATGGCAGTGTAGCTAAAGGTAAATCTGACATTAGACTGACAAGCTTCTACTGGAAATATAGTTATTTTACCACTGTACACCCCTTAACTATTTTTCTAAAGATATACCTTTGTGAACACCACAAGAACCTATTAGGTGAATTACATAAATTCTTGTCTTGTAAATATCTAATAGCTATTTGAAATGATTCTACTAGTTAAACTTCCTTGTTCAGTATTCAGTACATTAACATCTCTGCTGTATGAGTTGTTCATTAATGGCATTATAATAACTCAGCACCTCATGAGCTGCTCTGAACAACCACATTTTAACAAAATAAATAATTCATAAATATTTATAATTAATAAATTAGAGAGCAGAAAGATCAATTGTTCTGCATGCTGTATAAAAAGTATGTTCCATTAAGGCATCAACAGTACCATGGCCCAGGATATTAAAGAAAAAAGAACTGCATATGGGTGGAAGTGTAATGCCTTAATCTCGGTTTCTTCTTGTATACCCTTAATTTCATGTATTATTTATACTGATTTAAACCTACCTACGTTTCTACTAGATCTTTCCTGCTTACATTTAGCCTTCACGCAGAACTCAGGGTGGAAGGTTTCTTCACCATCCATTCTAAAGCATTATATCTGAAATGAAACTCCTTAACTGAACCTCCCCAAATCTTTCCTTTGCTTTCATCATTACTATGGACTTCCTCTTATATCTTTTCCTATCCCTTACAGGATTGCAAAACCCAGAAGGAAGTGAAGGACTATGAACTTAAGCACATCAGGCTTTGCCTTTAGTCTTATAAATAAGGATGACAGACTCCTTTATAATCTCCAATTATGACTACAGTACACCACAAATATCAAGGATGCAAATGTCAACCTGAAGAGAGGTCACTCTTTAAATTACTGTTATTTCTTCCACATTCTTGGTGTAACTGTTACTCAGAATGATAGCTT